>NC_080097.1:72066162-72373093 GCF_950005125.1 Chionomys nivalis
GGTCAGCAGAGGACATCAGATCTCACTATATACAGGTTGTTGTGAGCCACCATGTGGTTGCTGGGAACTGAACTCAGGACCTCTGGAAGAGCTGTCAGTGCTCTTAACCTCTGGGCCATTCCTCCAGCCCCATTTTTAGAGCTGTTTAAAAATAATAACATGACTTTTTGTCTTTATTTTGAGACAGGGTCTTCTGTAGCCTAGGCTGGCCTTGAGTTTGTTGTGTAGCTGAGGTTAAACTTGAACTTCTGATCTTCTACCTCTACCTCACAAGGCAAGTGCTACCCTGACAGCCAGTGTCATAATCTTTTTTTTTTTTTTTTTTTTTTTTTTCCCCGAGACAGGGTTTCTCTGTATAGTTTTGGAGTCTGTCCTGGAACTAGTTCTTGGACACTAGGCTGGCCTCATACTCAGAGATCCGCCTGCCTCTGCCTCCCGAGTGCTGGGATTAAAGGCGTGCGCCACCACTGCCCGGCTCAGTGTCATAATCTTTTATTAGCACCACTGGCATCCTCGTTGTCCTTGGTGTAGTCTCCAGCTTCTGTTGATTACCCATGCCTTTCACCCTTCTTCCTTGCTGTCCCTCCACACCCTTATTTCTTCAACTGTGTCTATACCTCAACTTGGTTCCCAGCCTCTAATAACTTTTTCACTTCAACCATTAGAGCCAGGAAAATATTACCTCTGATTGTGCTAATCACCCATCTCTTAAAATTTATTGGAGATTATCACAGTGAAATGTGCATGTACCTTAAGTGTCCATCCAAAAGAGATAAATGAATTGCCATGTATTTTTTTCAGATTTTTTTTTTTAAGTAACAGAGAAAATTGTGCATGTGTTTCATGTACAATGTGGTCCATTTTTTTTTGTTTTGTTTTGTTTTGTTTTTGTTTTTTGAGTCAGGATTTCTCTTTGTAGCCTTGTCTGTCCTGGTACTTGCTCTGTGTAGACCAGGCTGGCATCAAACTCACAGAAATCCACCTGCCTCTGCCTCCCGAGTGCTGGGATTGCCAAGGTGTGCACCACCACGGCCTGACTCAATGTGGTGTTTTAAAAAATGTATATCCATTGCAGAATGGTCAAAACTAAGTAAAATGCGTATTACCTCATCTGCACTTGACGACGCACTAACACCGCACTGTGAGCAGCGAGCGCTCGGAGCATGTGAGCCACAGCACTCTTGTGGGGCCAAAGACAACTTCCAGGGGTCGGCTTTCTCCTTCCGCCTGCAGGTCCTGACAGTCAGACTCGGGCCATCGGGCTTGGTAGCAGGTGCCTTTGCCCACTGATCCATGTTTCAGGTCCTATCTCTTCTTAAAAAACAAAAACAAAAACAAAAACAAAAAACACAGCCGGGCGGTGGTGGCGCACGCCTTTAATCCCAGCACTCGGGAGGCAGAGGCAGGAGGATCTCTGTGAGTTCGAGGCCAGCCTGGTCTATAAGAGCTAGTTCCAGGACAGGCTCCAAAGCTTCAGAGAAACCCTGTCTCGAAAAACCAAAAACCAAAACCAAAATCTTGTCCACACCCTAATAAAAGTAATTAATTGCCATCTTCCATGTTTTAGCGTTTGCTGTTCTAAAATGACTAGTTTTTGCCTTTTTTTTTTTTTTTTTTTTTTTTTTTTTGGGTTTTTCGAGACAGGGTTTCTCTGTGGCTTTGGAGCCTGTCCTGGAACTAGCTCTGTAGACCAGGCTGCCATTTTTTTTTTTTTTTTAAATCACTTTTAGGGTTTTGTTTGTTGGTTGATTCTCAGTATTTTTTTTTAGTCCATGCCTGCCTCAACCTTCGGCTGAGCCGCTTTTGAAGCCCTAACCCTCCTGCCTCCACCTTTAAGTGCTGGAATTTCAGACGTCCCTGCCACATCCACCTGTGTTTTGTTGATTATTATTTTTTTCTTGTCCAGTCATGTTTGCATAACATGAGGTAGGGATAATGTGTTACTTATGTGATTTTTTTCAAAGTATCCAGCTGTTTACTAAGTTTGCTTCATCTAAATAGTTCAGATGGTTCCATCAGTGTGGAGAATAAGTCATGTCACCATCATAAAGAATTCTTGTGGCTTTTGTTGTTTATAGTTCGTTTGTTATGAGTCCTGGTGAGGAAATCTTAACCGTGTTGCAGACACTGCCGTTTGATGTTGAGGAGCTCAGAAAAGAAGGCACTGATCTTCCTCCTGAGGATGGTGAGTGATGGGCCAGGAGCAGAGCAGGAAGCGAAGAAAGGAGGGCCTGTCCTGTGTCATGGCTCACCTGCTTTCTTTTTCAGACGATCAGTGGTTAGACCTCTCACCAGACCAGCTGGACCAGCTGCTGCAAGATGCTGCAGGCAGAAAAGAATCACAGCCCATTTCCCAGAAGGAGGAGGAGCAGAACTATGATGTAGTGCAGGTCTCAGACAGCGTGAAGGCCTTCATCTCCAAAGTCTCAACCCACAAAGGGGCGGAGCTGCCCAGGTAGCTATGCTAAAGCAGAAAGTCAAAAAGGGGAAATGTAGTGGCATTTCAACTGTATTTTAATAAAGCCTGCCTGAAGATCTGAGAGTAAACAATCCCACTGGTCAGCCTGACAGACCAGGTTATGGTAACGCACACCTTTAATCCCAGTAGCCATAATGACATGCACCTTTAGTCCTCATAGCCACACTAGTTGCCATAGAAACTGGGCGGAGCATGCCTTTAATGATGGTGGTACATGCCTTTAATCCCAGCCCTAGAGAGGAATATAAGATGGGGGGTGGTTTGGGGCAGGGGAGACAGCTCTCAGACACAGTCTCATTGTGAGATTCCTGGAGGCAGGATTGTCATTTCAGACTGACGTCGAGGTAAAAAAAGCTTTGCTTTTCAGATCTTCAGGTTGAACCCCAATTTCTGACCCTGAGTTTTTATTAATTGTGCTTCAAGAAAGTATCATTTCCACTTTGGTTTTTCTCTGTTTTGTTTTGTTCGAGTCTTCCTGTGTTGCCCTGGTCTCAAATTCCTGAGCTTAAGCTATCTCTGTCAGCCTTCTGGGCAAATGTGACTATAGCCACAGGCCACCACACTTGGCATTGTTTTCATGTTGCTTTTCCTCCTCTCTCTCCCTTCTTTTTTCTTGTATGTGTGTAACTGTTGTTTTTATTTTTGAGCACGTTTCCGTCCTGATTTACTTACTCTTTTGGTGCTGCATATAGTGCATCTTCTTTAGCTGAGGTCAGGTTTCAAGTAGCCTTTGTAATTCCTGAAGTAAGCCAGAGAACGCGTGGCCTTGCAGTCACCACGCAGAACCGCAGCACCTTCACTTTACTCTTTGGTTTGTTAGTTTGTTTTCTTGAGATGGGGTTCTCTCTACAGAGCCCTGGCTGCCCTGGAACTCACCATATAGATCAGACTAGTCTTGAAATTACAGCTGTGTGCCTGCCTCTGCCTCCAGAGTGTTAAAGATGTGAGCTCCTATGCCCGGCTTCTGTAGACTCTTCTTCAGAACCCGTAGACTGTCGCTTGTAGCTCTCAGTAGGCTCAAGCTTCTGATCTCCTACCTCACAAGTGGACTGAAACCTTGAAACTCGAAGAGAGGGGTTGAAGGAACTCAGCATAGGCAGAGAGAACCATAGAACCGAAGCTGTTTGTGGCAAGTAACTGGGGAATTGTTACCTGAACAGCAAATATCTCTTTTTCTCTTTGGTTGAAATAGGATTGACCCAGAAGCTGTGCACACCACTGACCCAGAGGCCGTGCACACCACTGACCCAGAGGCCGTGCACACCACTGACCCAGAGGCTGTGCACGCCACTGACCCAGAGGCCGTGCATGCCATTGGCCCAGAGGTTGTGTACACCATTGGGCCAGGGACTGTGCATACTACTGACTCAGAGGCTGTGCACACCACTGTCCCAGAGGCTGTGCACACCATTGGCCCAGGGACTGCACACTAAGAAGTGCACCTTGCTGAGCTTCTTCCCCGGGCCAGTGAAACCTTGTGAGTGTTACTATTTCTGAACTGTAAGAAAAGATACAGTTCACACACATTATTTGTTGTTAAGAGGGAAAGAATAAGGGAAAGTGCAATTTGTTAAGCTTTGATTTTGTTATTGCTGTTTTCTTGCCTTAAATTCACATCTTGACTACACCTCCCATGTGCTGGGGCTAAAGACATAAACTTGGCGTCCTATAAGAATAAGCGTTAAAGTGAACTCAGATAAATCATGCTTTTCCCATGTGTCTTGTGGGGAGTAAAGAGCAGATAGGTCACCAAATGCATGTGCTTAAATGTAAGATAACAAGCTGTAATTTTTGCTTTTCTGTGACCAGATTTTTTGTATTTCTATTGTCACTCAAACAAGCACAGGATTTTTTCTTATTGATTTAAACTACGATTACTCTAGGTGTTCCTTTCTCGGATATTTCTGGTAGTTTCTCTAAGTGTAACACCATCTTAGAACATGTCTCAGAGAACTGTGAACAGGATAAATTACATGGCCTTTTCCCTTTTATCTTTCAGAGACCCTTCTGAAGCGCCAATCACTTTTGATGCAGATTCTTTTCTTAATTATTTTGATAAGATTTTAGGTGAGTTACAGTGCGGTGTTTACTTTTCTTTTGAAACTGAAGAGGTATCACTGCTGTTAGAGCACTGGGACATTAGGTCATTTATGAGTCAAAATACTACTTTCTTTTGATGGTTTTGAATTGTTTTTAACCATAAATTACTGCCTGGTTGAATCACTTTACAGAGGCAACCTGTTAGTGCTTGACTTGCTAGCTGCTGAGTGCACAAACATTTTATGTTTTGAAAGGATTCTAATTGGCTTCCATATTTTGTTTTTTGTCTTTTCTTTCACACTGACTATTTTAGAAATCAATAAGAAAATAAGAGACAACACAGAGGGCTGGGGAGATAGCTCAGTCAGTAAAGTGTTTGCTGCATAGGAGCGAGAGGACCCAAGTTCAGATCACTGCGCTAACTTAAAGAGCTAGACACAGATCTTTCTGTGCCTCTCAGAAACGAAGGGACAGAAATAGATAGGCAGATCCCTGGCGCTTGCTGGGGAGTCCAGGTTCAGTGGAGAGACTGTCAAAGTACAAGGTGGAGAGCGGTAGGGGAAGACCATGCGTACACCTTGGCACATGCTTGTGTGCACATGCATACAACAAAACCCAGGGTTTGAACAGCCTGTGCACTGAAGAGTAACCAGTTCATCTTTGAAAATAGTTAGCTCTTCCTAGTAAGCAAGCAAATGTAAAATAAAAGCATGATTTTTTTTTCTTACCTTATTGAAAAAATTAAATAGCTATTTTAAAGGGTTGGAGAAATGAACACCATCACCTCTGTGGGGAGAGGTGAGTCTAAGTTGTCTTTTCTAAGGACATTTTGAGAATCTAGGAAGCCCATTATTTTTGACTTAGCCATTTCACCTGAGGGATTTATTCTGTGAAAGTGATAAATGGTCACTGATGGTCATTTCAGTGATAAACGGTCACTGGTGGTCATTTCAGTGATAAACGGTCACTGGTGGTCATTTCAGTGATAAACGGTCACTGATGGTCATTTCAGTGATAAACGGTCACTGATGGTCATTTCAGTGATAAATGGTCACTGGTGGTCATTTCAGTGATAAACGGTCACTGGTGGTCATTTCAGTGCTTTTCTTTTGTAGTAACAAAATTCTAATGACCAAGAGAAAAATGGGTAAATAAAGCACTGTATTATGAATTTGCACTACCATAATAAAGTATGAGGTCATCTGCATGGTTTGTAAGAAGGCCTACAAGACACAGTATGTAGAAAAGCAGACTGCACTTCACTGTGAGCACATCTGGGTTGGCTTGTTGGTATTTTAGGGGACTGGGATTTGGTTCTCAGCACCCATGTCAGGCAGCTCACAACCTCCAGCTCTAGGGGATCTGATGCCCTCTTCTGGCCCATGGGCATATTTATCTACACACACAAATGAAAATCTTACTGAAAGAAATGTCTGTATTTGCATGTGCCTGTGCACAGACCTGTTTTACATCTGACATCTGGACTCCGTCCAACTGTTCAAAGATGTCTCAGAGAGTAATTGAATGTTGACATCAATGTATATTTATGTCATTTTCTAATTTTAAATTTAAAAAATATACCTGTAATTTAAAGATTTATATATGAGTATTTTGCTTATGAATTTATGTGCATCATGTGTGTGCCTGGCTCCTGAGGAGGCCAGAGAGGGTGTTGGATATCCTGGAACTAGAGTTCCAGATGGTTGTAAGCTGCCTGGTGGGTGCCGAGAATCAAAATCAGATTCTCAGGAAGATAACAAGTGCTCTTAGCCTCTGGGCCACCTTTCCAACTCCCATAATCTTAACCTGTATTTTGTACGGTGCTGGAGATCAAACCCAGGCCTCATACGTGGTAGGCATGTTCTCTACCACTAAGCTCAGTTTTTAAATACTTTCAACTCAGTTTTTATTTTAAGATTTATTTATTATGGTGTTCTGCCTGTATGTCTACCTGCAGGCCAGAAGAGGACACCAGATCTTATGAAAATTGAACTCAGGACTTCTGGAAGAGTAGCCAGTGCTCTTAACTGCTAAGCCATTTTCCCAGTTCCCCCAACCCAGTTTCTAAATAGAAAATATTATTACTATTATTATTAGTGTGTGTGCATTATGTGGGGGTGGTGTATGTATAACAGCACATGATGTCAAGGTCAGGCAGAGGATAACTTTGTGGAATAGTTTTCTCCTTCTCCCTTAAGGGATCTAACTCAGATCACCAGGTTACACAGCAAATACCTGTCCTTGAGAACCATCCCCACAGCCCAATGTTTCATTTTATTTGTTTATTTATTTTGTGTCACAGCCTTGACTGTCCTGGAACTCACTCTGTTAGACCAGGCAGGCCTCCAACTCACAGAGACCCACCTGCCTCTGTCTCCCCGAGTGCTGGGATTAAAGGTGTGCACCACCACTGTCTGGCTTCATCTTTTTTAAAAAATATTTTTAATTAATCATATTCACTTTAAAAAACTAGTGGAATCTTTTGGCTCAGCCTTTTTATGGTTCTATAAATGTCTCCCTGAATCAACATTTTTGGGAAAGGATTTTTACAAAGTAGTTGGGTTAACTCATTTGTCCTTGTGGAACATTCCAATCCTTTGAGAGATGGAACCTTTTTTTTTTTTTTTTGATTTATTTATTTTTATTTATATGCATTGGTATTTTGCGAGGGTGTCAGATCCCCTAGAGGTAGAGTTATAGGCAGCTGTAAGCTGCCATGTGGGTGCTGGGAATTGAACCCAGGTCCTCTGGAAGAACCACCAGTGTTCTTAACCACTGAGCCATCTCTCCAGTTCCAAGAGATGTAACCTTGCTCAAAAATTTTTACCAAGTTGCCAGGCAGTGGTGGCGCACGCCTTTAATCCCAGCACTCGGGAGGCAGAGGCAGGCGGATCTCTGTGAGTTCGAGGCCAGCCTGGTCTATAAGAGCTAGCTCCAGGACAGGCTCCAAAGCTACAGAGAAACCCTGTCTCGAAAAACAAAAAACAAAACAAAAAAAATTTTTTTTTTTACCAAGTGGTTCTTTCTGTGTCTTGGTCAATATAGGAACAAAACCTCAAGAGTCAGAGTCAGACCCTGATGATCTGGATGAAGATGACTCCGGATGTTTAGACAGTGATGATGACTTGGACTTTGAAACTGAGGACTCTGAGTCTCTGAAAGGAGCTCTTGGCAGTCTCAAGTCCTATATGGCCCAGATGGACCAGGAACTGGCGCACACCAGCATGGGCAAAAGCTTCAGTACCCGGAAGCAAGAAGTAAGTGTTTTTAACCTCTCCTTCTCCATGTGTAGGAGAGTGACAGTCATATTTAATCTGAGTTTTCCTTTCTTTTCTTTTGATTTGTGAGGTTTGAAATAAATGAGTACTAATTTTATTGCCGGCTGATTGATTTTAAGAATTGACCCCAGGGACTGGGGTACATGCAGTCCATCACTAAGCTATATTCTCTACCCAAAGAATGCTAGTTTTCCCCTAACTTGAAGTTTATAATCTGCCTTTTCCTTTTAGTTGTGAGAGCTCAAGTAGAGGCTTTGTGCTGTCGGTGCCTGCTCTATCACCAAACTGCCGCCTCTTTCAGAGTCTCAGGATTTTACAAGTGACCTTCCCTTCTCAGCCTCTTTTGTAGCTATGAATTATAGGCACATGCCATTGTGCCTGGCCCCTATAATCTTTAATTTTATACCAATGTGCAAGGACCAACGAGTTAACCCAACTACTCTGCAAAAGTCCTACACTATGTAAGGGCTGAGGTGAGAAGAGAGCATTGATCTCTTAGAGCAGTCATGGTTCACAGGTGTTTGCAGGACACCTGGCTCTCTACTTGGGTGTTGTCCCGTAACTCACCGTCACGATGGCACAGAGATGCTCTGAGCTGCTGGACCATCTGTCCAGCCCCCAGAGTTAAATTCTTTATGCTATGATTTTTCAGGATTTAAAGTAGAGAATCATTATGTACTCAAATTAGCATGTGATTATCACTACTGCTGCCATTTTTTCTTTTCCTTTTCCTTCGTGTGTGGTGCTTGGAAGGAGTGAGTAGATTTTTGAGATAGAGCCTCACTTTGTAGTCCAAGCTGACCTCAAAGTTGAGCTGAAATTGCAGACATGGGCAGCTGGGTCTAGCAATATGTAGATTTTTTTTTAAGAGAGAAGAGGGGCTGGAGTATTGAGTCAGTAGGTAAAGGTGCCTCTTCTTAAGCCTGACAGCCTAGGTTCAATCCACACTGTAGGAGAGAACCAACTCCCCAAAATTGACATCTGACTTCAGAGCACCTATACACATATCAAACACACACACATAGACACACACTCAAAATCAACCGTTGAAAAATGTAAAGGGAACCAGGCAGTGGTGGCAGGTGGATCTCTGTGAGTTCAAGGCTAGCCTGGTCTACAGAGCAAGTTCCAGGACAGTCAAGGATACACAGAGAAACCCTGTCTCGAAAAACAAAAACAAACAAACCGAAATGTAAAGAAAGCTAAGAGAAGCTTAAGTATCTAAGAAAAAAATAACTTCAATATTAATTGTTTCCTGTCTTCCTAGTTTAGATTCAAATTTAGAATTCTTCTCCCATTCTCATAGTCATCTTAGTGTTTTTGACAACACTGTTTAGCCAGCAAGAGGCATTATGGGAAGAGCACAGCCATTAGAGCGTTGTGAATCAGGGTTTGAAATACTGCTTGGCCATCTACTGTGCACTGTCTAACTAGCCAGTAACCCTCGTGTGCTAGAATCAGCATGAAATGACATGGGAGCTCATGGTTAATGTGAACTCTGTGCTTTAACCATCTAAACCACATTTAAAACCATAATTGCTTTCACCCTAACAGAAATTATTTGTTAGATTTAATTGTAAATATCACACAAGGATCTTGTTATAATAAGGGCCTTTTTTGTTGGTATGTTTATTTTTGTTTTTTTGAGATAGGGTTTCACTGTTTAGCCCTGGCTGTCCTGGAACTCTTCTGTGGACCAGGCTGGCCTTGAAGTCACAGAGATCCACTTAAAGACACCATCACACCAGGCACTAATGGCCTTTATTAAGCCAAGTGGACAAAGAAATGAAATTTTCTGTTTGGGAAGTCCTAAGACTGTTAAGTTAGTGGACCACAGTTTGAGTGACAAAGATAAAAAGGCCTACAGGTCAAGATGCAGTTTTTCAAATCTTTTCCTCCAGCCTGTGAAATAGGAGACCCAGGCAGCAAACTGGATGCTTTGTAGTTAGACGCTACTTAAAAGATTGTGGTCAGGAAACAAAAAGGAAATTTAACTTTTTTCATTTGGAGGAAAATTTAGATTTTTGTCTTTTATTAATGTATTAATATTAACGCAGGTTATGAGCGTAGCTTTTTATGCTAGCTATCTCTTTTGGATTATTTCAAAACAGGGGCAGACGTTTTTGTTGGCTTTGTAGGAATGCTATGGAACAACCCTTTTCTACACTACGAATGTGTATCACTCTCATTGGTTAACAAAAAGCTGACAGGCCAGGAGCTGGGCAGGAAGTTAGGCGGGAAAGCCAAGCTGAGAATGATGGGAAGGAACAGGGCGGAGTCAGCTGCCTACGAAGCAAGACATGCTAGAGCACAGGTGAAGCCACAGCCACATGGCCATATACAGACTAATAGAAATGGGTTAATTTAAATGTAAGAGTGAGCCAGTACAAGCCTGAGCTATCAGCTGATCAATTATAATTCATATTCAGCTTCTGAGTCAGTTATTTGGGTCTGGGCAGTCAGGACAGGAAATGTCCGTTACATAGAAACTCTTTTGAGACAGAAATGTGTCACATTCTTTAGAACTAAGCTTCTTTTGTTTTAAGACAAGATCTCTAGTCCAGATTGTCCTTAAACTCCCTGTGTAGCTGAGGATGATCTTGAATTTCTGATCCTCTGGCTTCTACCTCTCAAGTGCTGGGATTACAGGCATGTGCCGTCACCACACTTGATGGAACCAGGTGTTAATATATGCATCACATCACATTATTAGAGCTCATTTCCACTTTATGTCATCAAGGATTAGAAATTTCATTTTTATTTTGGAATTCATGTATATATATATTATTGCTAAGTTATTGCATTTTACTGTAACTGACATCCAACCTAAGGGTTAATATCTCATGTTGTTCTCTCTCTTCTCTCTAGAAGGACCCTTCATCCCAGACTGCAAATAACAATTCAGATGAGGAAGACTCAGGTGCAGGAGCTTGCGTTGAAGCAGTGGATGTAGATCTGAACCTGGTTTCAAATATACTGGAATCCTACAGCTCCCAAGCTGGCCTGGCAGGACCTGCTTCCAACCTGTTACACAGCATGGGTGTGCGACTCCCTGACAATGCTGATCACAACCCCCAAGGAAAGCCAGTGAAGAGTTAGCCTGCACATCAGCCGAATCAACAATAAATTCTCACTGATTAGACCGTGAGTCAAGTGTGCTCTTTCTAATCGGCTGTTCATGAGAATGTCTGCCTTAGCTGGGTGGTGGTGGCTCACGCCTTCAATTCCAGCACTCCAGAGGCTGATGCTGGTGGATCTCTGCAAGTTTGAGGCCAGCCTGGTCTACAGAGCAAGTTCCAGGAAGGCTTCAAAGCTACATAGAGAAACCCTGTCTCAAACAAACAAAAAACAATTAAAAAAAAAAAAAAGTATTCCTTGCAGGTTCCAGAGCCCCAGTAGCACTTCTCCACAAGTCCTGTGGCCTCATGAGCTTGTTTTGTTTGCTTAAAATTTCCCTAGACATGGTCTCCCTTGTAGCTTAGTAAAATATGATGCACCCTTGATGTAACTCTGAATATTTAGTTTCTCTCTTAGGTATGTTCCTCCTCAGTTAGAATTCTAATTTGGCAAAATCCCATTTTGTTCACTTTTTAATGAGATATAAAGTGCTAAAATTTAAAATGTTCATTCTGTGACATTTTGCACATGTTCCTAATTCAAGATAACTTATTTTTTAATTAACTAATTAAAAGCATCCTACAGACTGGGTGCCACCGAGGCATTGTGTACCTGGTATAGTGCCTAGCTTGTTTAGCCCGCGCTGCCTCCTTCGTCCCCTCTCCCACTCACAGGGCTCTGCTTCACACAGAGAGGGTTCTCGATTGTCCCTCATTGCCCTCATCCCCTCCCCATCAGTTCCCTTCTGTTTCCATGTCACATTTCTGAGTTTACGGAGGCAATCTCACGTAGCCAGGGTGGCCCCACATTGTCTATGTACCCGAGACTTGTCTGGACACATGAAAGGAGGTTTTTCATTTGAGAATTAGTGTCCATTTTGTTGACAATCCCTTGAGCCTTCTGTTTCTTTGTTGTTTGTTTTCTGTTTTTGAGCCTTCTGTTTCCATAGCCTAAGCGCTAGAATTATAAGTGTGGGCCGTCACACCCACTTTCCTTTAGTCTCGCTGTACACAATTACTATATATTGTCCTGAGAAGGCCTGATGCTGGGGGCTGGAGAAACGGCTCAGTGATTTAGAGCACTTGCTCTTCCTGCAGAGGACCCACAGTCTCAGCATTCACAACCACCTATAACTCCAGTTCCAGAATGTTTTGATGCCCTCTTCTGGCTTCTGTGGGCACTGCATGTATGTGGTATGCATATATACACACATAAAGACGAAACATACACATAAAATATAAATAATAAATCAATTAGCTGGGCAGTGGTGGTGCACGCCTTTAATTCCAGCACTCAGGCAGAGACAGGTGGATCTCAGTGAATTCAGGCCAGCCTGGTCGACACAGCGAGTTCCAGGACAGCCAGGGCTGTACAGAGAAACCTTGTCTCAATAAAACAAAACCAACCAACCAAACAAACGAAAAACAACCCCAAAATACATATAAATTAATTAATATAAGTAAATTAAAATAAAATATAAATTTATATATTAATAAAAATCAGGCTGGGTGGAGAGCCGTATCGATGAAATGCTTGCTGCACCTTTCAGTTCCCCAGAATCCACCTCAAAAGCCAGGTGTTGTAATATGAGCGGCGGGGCTGCGTCCCCGGCACCCAGCCGCCCACATGGCTAGCTTATGCCCCAAAATAATTACACGGAAACTGTATTCTTTTAATCACTGCCTGGCCCATTAGTTCCAGTCTCTTATAGGCTAGCTCTTACATATTGATCTAACCCATTTTTAATATTTTGTGTAGTACCACGAGCTGGCTTACCAGGAAAGATCTTAACCTGCGTCTGTCTGGAATGGGAGAATCATGGCGACTCCCTGACTCAGCTTCTTTCTCCCAGCATTCTCTCTGTTTACTCCACCCACCTAAGGGCTGGCCTATAAATGGGCCAAGGCAGTTTCTTTATTAAATAAAAATAATTCCTCCATCAGCCAGGCCTGGTGGCAAATGTTTATAGTCCTAGCCCTGGGTATATCCATAGCTCGCTGGCCAGCTAGCCTTGTCTAATCAGCAAGCTCCTGGCCAGTGAGACCTTTTCTCAACCACGTGGATGGCTCTTGAAGTTGACCTCGGCCTCCACACATGACACAGGTCTGCCTGCATGCAAACACACACATATGCAGAAGTAGCAGATGCATTTTTTTTAATTGGTAGCATTTTAAATAACTTTAAATGTTAAGACTAAATTAAAAAAAAACAAACAGAGAGTAAGTACATCTTACAGTTTTTTTGAAATTTAGTCCCCACATTATGGTTCTGTCTCAGCTTGATTATGAGAAAAAGGCTTTCCCATAATGCATTCATGTATGTTAATTATATTTTCATTGATGCCAAAATGTTGAGGAAGAGTAAACAGATAAAACTAAGGCAAGAGCGGGCTGTTTCTCTGTTCCCATTACCAAAGGTGACTGGGCTTGATGCAGAATCCCTCTGGTGACCAATACATTTGGTAAAAGGTTTTGCTTGGTTTTTGCTAATCTGCACTATGGTCTCAGCTATGCCACTCTAGCCTAGCTTGTTGTGTGTACATGCATGTGTGTGCCTGTGCATGCACATACACCCTGTGCCCACAGACCTGCCATTTATATCCCAGCCCCATCTTCTATCCTTAGCGCTTCTACAATCCCTTGTTGTGTGTACGCATGTGTGTGCCTGTGCATGCACACACACCCTGTGCCCACAGACCTGCCATTTTCAGTATCCCAGCCCCATCTTCCAGATAACATTGGAGTGATAAGCCCCCTCTACCCAACTCGTGCTGGGAAAATGAAGTTCAATATTGCAGTGTCTCCTATTAGCTTCCCTCATCTTTTCCAAAAAACCCAGGTTCATCAAAAAGCACATAATTAAGCCGGAACCCCGAGCCCTTCTCCAAACTCAGCTCGTTCACGGCATGAGCAGGTAGTAACGCACACAGACCCTGAATTGTTTCCTGACTGTAGGGGTGTGCAGAAATCTCAGGTTCCTTTCCCAACTGCTGTCCTCCTTGGGTGGAGGCGAGCTGCCAAATCGGGACCAGGTCGTATCTTTCACGAATCCCAGATGGAGGCACCTGAGTTTTCCCAGAAGTGACCTTTTGGGGTCAAAAGGAAATTCAGAGCTTCAACTTTTTCACTTCTGGAATCTTTTGCCTAGTGCTATGGGGCTTTAACGTGTTGTGTGATATCTTGATTGCATTCTGACCATTAAGTTTGCTTTGAGTCAGAAGGCGGAGTTAGCCACTAGCTGATCAAATTAACCATAGAGATTTTGGAGGACTGAGGACAGGAAACAGGAAGTAAGAAGGTGGGTTGAAAGAATCTTGGACTTTTGGATGGAGAAATGGAAGATACAGGAGGTCACTGGTGGCTTCTCTGATCATTCAGGTTCTTATCTCAATATCTGACTCCCAACTTTTTATTGATAATAAAAAATAAATAAATAAAAATAAAGAAAGAATAATTAGATAAATGTTCCACTAATGTGTGGGTAATTGTAGGGCAGCTGGGGCTTCTATCTTTTAACCACCACCAATGAGTGCCGTTATCTGAAGCTAGGACCTGCCGCTGTCACTCTTTCCGGCTGGCCCTCTGATAGTTTCTTCTGCACATTTCCCAGTTGTGTCATCGCCTGGCAATCTAGACTCAAACATTTTTCTGTCACACACAAAGAGCTTTCCTGTCCCCACCTTATTCTCATTTTTCTAAAATTTGAACCACAGAACAGAAAAAAAAAAGTCTGAGTAAAAGCAGGAAATATATTTCCTCCAGGAGATCTTCTCTTTTACAGCAGCAAGATACAGAGGACAGAGGCGCTGGGGTGCAGCTCAGTGACAGACTTGCCTAGGTGCGTGAGGTCCTGAGCTCAGTCTCTGGCACCATGGACGGAGTTGGGGGTCGTCCTGACTCGAGCTTCAGGCATGGTGCTTGCTTGGCCTCGCCATCCCCTGAACTGAAGCAGCACTCTCTGCGTGTGCAGAGTCCAGTGCTGGTTTTGTTTAGCCTCTTTCCTGGGTCACAAACTGAACAAATGAAAGAGCTGGAAAGACAACACAGTTTTTCAAATCATCTCCAGACTTTCTGGGGTTTAGCTACTTCAAAAAACTACACCGCCTCTGGTTGCCTGTAGAGCGCGCTGCGGAAGACCTTTGCTCCACTTTCTTCACCCCTCAAGGGCTTACAAACAAAGCTAAAACCATAACTTTTGGGCTCCATGTGTGAGGCCCTGGGTTCCACCTCTAGCAACAACTGCTACAAATGTCGACTTTTCCTACCACAAAAGCACACACCTGTATATGCTCAACTATGTCCATAGCAGCATTGTTTGTAATAGCCAGAACCTGGAAACAACCGAGATGCCCTTCAATGGAAGAATGGATGAAGAAAGTATGGAATATATACATATTAGAGTGCTACTCAGCAGTAAAAAACAATGACTTCTTGAATTTTGCATGCAAATGGACAGAAATAGAAAACACTATCCTGAGTGAGGTAAGCCAGACCCAAAAAGAAGAACATGGGATGTACTCACTCATATTTGGTTTCTAGCCATAAATAAAGGACATTGAGCCTATAATTTGTGATCCTAGAGAAGCTAAATAAGAAGGTGAACCCAAAGAAAAACATATAGACATCCTCCTGGATATTAACCTTCATCAGGTGATGAAAGGAGACAGAGACAGAGTCCAACATTGGAGCACCGGACTACAACCCCAAGGTCCAAACCAGGAGCAGGAGAGAGAGCACGAACAAGGAACTCAGGGCCATGAGGGGTGCACGCACATACTGAGACAATGGGGATGTCCTTTCGGGAACTCACCAAGGCCAGCCGGACTGGGTCTGAAAAAGCATGGGATAAAACCAGACTTGCTGAACATAGCGGACAATGAGGATTGCTGAGAAGTCAAGAACAATGGCACTGGGTTTTAATCCTACTGCACATACTGGCTTTGTGGGAGCCTAGGCTGTTTGGATGTTCACCTTAATAGACCTGGAAGGAGATGGGAGGTCCTTGAACTCCCCACAGGGCAGGGAACCCTGACTGCTCTTAGGGCTGATGAGAGAGGGGGAGTTGATTGGGGGAGGGAGATGGGAGATGGTGGCGGGGAAGAGACAGAAATCTTTAATAAATAAATAAATTAATTTAAAAAAAAAAGAACACACCTATAGGGGCTGGAGAGGGATCAGAGCCTGAGCCTGTCGTCCAGAAGACTCAAGTTTGAGTCCCAGCACCCACATGGCAGCTCGCCACAGTCTGGAACTCCGGTTCCAGGGGATCTGACACCCTCTTCTGGCCTCCATAGGAACTAGGCATGCATGTTGTGCAAAGATGTATATGCAGGCAAACACTTATAATAATAAAATTTAAAAAAGAATATACTTACACACAAATTCAGAAACATTATTTATGTTATTTTTCTATGGGGACAGAAGCAATTCAAATGTGAGTTGAGATTTGTCAGTAGTTTAGATACTAAGATAAATTACCCCAGGCACATTTGGCAGTTCCTGTAAATGCAACATCAATGAGCCACATGCTGGAAAGTGTTTGCTCCTACAGCCACGGAGAAAATGACCTCCACCAAACAACTCAGCACCTTCCCTCAGCTTTTCATAGTTAACGTCTCATCAATCAACTTTTTCCTTAGACCTCTGCTTTGTCAAAGAGACAGTCTCGATGTGTTTCCCAGGTTGTTAGGAAAAAGTGACGCTCTTGCCTCAGCCTTCAAAGCAGCTGGACAAGTGCGGGTACAGGATGTTCTATCCAGGTTATACTGACATCTTTGGTTGTTCATTAGTAGGAACGTCTTTTATTAACAGGAACTCCTCAGAGCTCCTTCGCCGTACGAGGTGGCCCTGGAGCTGGCTCTGCCACCTCCTCTGCAGTAGATCTCTGGCATGCCCTTCAGCTGCTTGGGAGGGATCTAGGTGGCCTGATTTGAGCTAAGCAGCCAGGGAAGAACAGGTCTGTGATTCCACCCACTTCTTAATCATGTGGTGGGCAACAGCTAACTCGGGGGGCAGCAGCAGCGGGAGGGCATCACTCTGTTGCTGAATAAAGGAGCCCTTTCTCATCAGGGCTGCAGCCACCTCATCCAGACTGAACCAGGCAGCTGCTTCTAGTTCTCTCAGGTTCACCTGGATCTGGAAGACAAGGGGGAGGGGGCGAAATAAGAAGATATAAAATTTAAAAGTACTAGGCCTAAAGTGAGAAAATGCAAATAAAACTATGTTTTCTCAAATGATAACATCTGGCATTGATGGGCTAGGTTAAAACCAGAAACACAAGAGAGAATTAAATGTATTTTTAAATAGTTCTTTTAAAAAATATAAATTAAAAAAATCTTATTTGTACAAGGCTAAGAACATTTGTTAAGCCTGGTTTCAGTACCCAGTGTACATACACATAAAATCCCAAAGTATAGACACTAAAAATACTGAATGGTAAGTTATAATTAATTGTGTCTGCATCAATTGTATAACTCGTTCAATTAAAAAGCAGGCACAGGGTCGGCAAGCTGGCTCAGCAGGTAAAGGCACTTGTTGCCAAGCCTGTGGACCTCTGCCTGGTCCCCAGGACTCACACGAGACGTGGGGGAGAACGGACGCCCACAGCTTGTCTCTGATTTCCACCATGCACACACACAAACGTTTCTCTTTTCTAAAGGGTAAAGGTGAATGATGACTAACAGCAAGAAGCAAAGTAAACACAGACTGTCCCAGGAAGTGGAGCAGATTAGAGTCCATAAAAATCAGATGACAGAACAGGCAAACTGATAGGCAGGGCCTTCGGTCACTTCCATCTGACAGACATGCTACAAACAACCAAGGTGGATTTAGGCAAGGCATCAAAGTCCCTTTCAACCAGAAGTTCCTAGAGTTTTATATCATCACTCCTCAACATCCTGAATTCCCTAAGCAGTAAGACCAACTCCCAAATTGTTAAGTGAGGCATGTGTATTCTGTGTCTATACAAGGTACTGTTAAAAACTGAAGGTGAGGCCAGGTGGTGGTGGCACACGCCTTTAATCCCAGCACTCCGGAGGCAGAGACAGGTGGATCTCTAATAGTTTGAGGCCAGCCTGGTCTTCAGAGCAAGTTCCAGGAAAGACTCCAAAGTTACAGAGAAACCCTGCCTCGAAAAACCAAAAACCAAACCAAAACAAAACAAAACTGAAGGTGAAAAATCTCAACATGAATGGGTTTGGCACACTGGATACACATGAAAAAAGTGGAACTGCACTCTTTCCACCAAAACAACAACACAAAGTGTATCAAGAATTAATTGTACATGTAGGACCTCACATAAACCTTCTAGAAGAAACTTTTATCACTGTTTTGTGATACTGGGCTGGGCACTGACTTTTTTAGGTGTGCCATTAAAAGCAAAGACAGCAGCCCTCGGGAGGCAGAGGCAGGCGGATCTCTGTGAGTTCGAGGCCAGTCTGGTCTACAAGAGCTAGTTCCAGGACAGGAACCAAAATCTACGGAGAAACCCTGTCTCGAAAATCCCCCCCCCAAAAAAAATAAATAAAAGCAAAGACAGGAAAAGCTAAAGCAGACAGAATGAGATCAGAATAAAAAGTCAGGCAGTGGGGACACACTCTTTTAATCCCAGCACTTGGAGGTAGAGGCAGGAGGTTCTCTGGGAGTTTGAGGCCAGCCTGTTCTACCTAGTGAGTTCCAGGACAGTCAGTGCTACACAGAGAAACTCTGTCTCAGAAGAAAAAAGTTTCTATACAGCAAAGGAAACACAAAATGAAAAAGCATCCCATGGGATGTGAGAGAATGTCTGTAGAACAAACAGCTCATAAAGATTATCCAGACTATGTAAAGGATCCCTTGCAGCTCAGCACCACACACAGAATGGGAAGAGCTCAGCGGTAGCGTGCACCTTTGAGATCCTGTGTTCAATCCCTAGCACTGGAGAAAACAGGCAACACCCGAATAGATGGTTCTTAGAAGAAGAAATACATATGGCAAACAAATATATGGAAGAATACAGAGTGTCACTGACCAGAGAAATGCAGAGCAAAGGCTGCACACCTTCTAAGGTGGTGTGATGGTTTGGACGAGAATGGCCTCCAGAGGCTCACATGTTTGAATGCTTGGTCCCCAGAAGGTGGGACTGTTTGGGAAGGGTCAGGAGGTGTGGCCTCATGAGAGGTATGTCACCGGGGAGTGGGCTTTGAGGTTTCAAAAGCCCCTGCCATTCCTACTTATTCTCTCTCCCTCCTGCTTGTGGACCGGATGTCATCCCTCAGCTCCTTCTCCAGCACCACGCCTTCCTCCCATGATAGTCACCGACTCACCCTCTGGAACTGTTAGCAAGACCCCAGTTTACACGTTATTTTACAAGTTGCCTTGGTGTCTCTTCACAGCAATAGAAAGGCAGCTAAGTCAGATGGCTACTATCAAAAAAACCCCAAGAAGCCTGTCATCATGACATACCTGTAACTTCAGCACTTGGGAAGCAGAAACAGGAAGACCCTAAATTTGAGGCAAGTCAGAGCGACACAGTAAGTTGAAGGCCAACCTAGGCTACATATAGTTAGAGCCTGCCTCAAAAATGAACAAATGGACAACAAACGTTGGCAAGGATATGGAAATGGAGGCCACTATAAACGACTGGCAGAGACGTAAATTGGTGCAACCATTATAGTTCTATATATGGAAGTTCTATAAAAAAATAAAAATGTTGCTCTGGCCTTTGAACCCAGCATTGGGGAAGCAGAGATAGGTGTGGAGCTCTTGGAGTTTCAGGCCTGTCTGGTCTACATAGTAAATTTTAGATCAGCCAGAGATACACAGTGAAATCCTATCTCAAAATAAAATTTTTAAAAGTAGAACTATTATTTGCTCCAGCAATCCCACTTCTGACCACGTAATCCAAGTGTACTGAAATCAGGATGTCAAAGGCACCTCTACATTCTTATTGTTACATCCATGATATAAAAACAGTCTAGATGTATGTCAAAAAGGAAAGTGTGACACATTATGAACTAGTATTGAGGTTTTGCTTGGTATTTTTTTGAGATGGTCTAATACAGTCCTAGGTTGCCTTCAACTTGCAATGTCAACGAAAGCTGGCCTTGAACTCCTGGATCTTCCTTCCTCTGCTTCCCAAGTACCGAGGTAACAGGCATTTGTCACCCTGCCTGGCATTACTGAGTTTTTTAAATGAAGGAAATCATAATTTATAATAAGATGAAGGGCCTGAAAGACATGCTAAGTAGAATAAACCTTATGCAAATTCTACATGGTCTTGGTGCTTGGAGACTCTAAAATAGTCAAGCATGTAGAGGCAAAGAGTAGAGTGCTCGTTCCCAAGGCCCAGAAGGAGGGGGAATGGGGAAGCAGTGGTCAAAGGACATAAAGTTTCACTTACACACACTAAGTTGTGGAGGTCTGTACAACACTCACAGTTAGCAATATTCTGCTGCATACATTAAAATAAAGCTTATGTTCCTTGCTCTTAGCACAGAGGAAAAACAGAAAATGATGGGTAAAGTCTATGACCCTGCCAATCATCTCTCTCTCCATACATGCTCTCTCCAAACCCAGCAAGTCAGATGCATTAGATGTCTACAGATGGCTTTAAAAATCAAACAGGGCCTCATGTAGTCTAGGCTGGCCTCGAATTCTCCCTCCCGCCTCCACCTTGCAAGTGTTGGGATTATGAGCAGGACTACCAGTTTGGGTTTACATGGTGCTTGAGGACTGAACCCCTAACTTGGTGTATGCTAGGCTCGCACTCTGCCATTTGAGCCCCACCCCCAGTCCACCAGCAGACTGGGGGTTAATGATGCTTCTATAAAGCATCTCAAAGGCAAGTTGTGTCATAGCTGAGACATAGCAAGGGGGAATGGTGATCATTTGTTCCAGCCTCAGGTGCATAATCCTTCACGACACCGATTATCTTATATAGTGCCATATAACCCCGACAGTACCGTTACACACATGCTCAGAGAGCACTCAGTGGCCTGTGAAGGGGACACCACAGCATAAGGGAAAGTTCAGAATTTTACCTCCGTCTGCCCTGGTTTCACGGTTGCATGACAGGCAATCATGAGCGAGCTATTGGGAAAGGGCCAGTGCTGGGACGTGCAGTACTGTAGGTTTTCCACCTCCAGGCCCACCTCTTCTGCAACTTCCCGCCGGATGGCCTCTTCCACACTTTCACCTGAAAGCACTCAGGTTAATTCCAGACAGCCAGGGAGCAGGACAATTGTACGCCCTCTACTGTGTGAAAGGAGTCGGAACGCGCTGCTCCTGTGAGGTTCCGAGTCTCAGTCCCCAGCACGAGGAATCAGCAAATGCTCAAGTCTAGTGGGCCGGTTTTGATGCCGGTGAGTGTAGCCATGGGGGAGGTTACTGCTGCCCTCAGCCGCATGGCAGTGCCATTTTCACTGTCTTAGACTTGACCCAGTAAAGAGATAACCGCATACGGAAAAGCAGTGTCAGTAGGCATGGGAGTCCAGTGAGCAGTGCTGTGTGTGCTGAAAGACTCACTAACGTCTGTAATTGGTTCATCAGGAAGTAAGACGGGTTGATGGCCGGGCAGACAAACGAATATGCGGGAAGAGTGTAATAAAGCTTATAAAACTGAGGCGGTGGGTGGAGGGGCACCCACTGGGTCATTCTTCCCGCTATGCTGCATGTGTGAAACTTTGCCTCCTGCTATGTAGGAAAATCATACATAATTCCAGGAAAGTTTTCTTGACATGAGGATGCATGTTTGTGACTTGAGCATGGTGGCAACAGGACGTGTCACCTGCAGCTCCTCCCTTGAACCCCTCACCTATATCACAGAAGCCTGCCAGGGCAGAATACAGTCCCTTGGGAAAGGAGCTCTGGCGGGCAAGTAGGCACCGGGCTCCATCTGTCACCAGGGTGATCACCACAGGGGCCATCTAGGAAAGGAGAACGGAAACTGAGGTGCTGCCATTTTGGGGCCTAGAAGACAAAAGGAACAGGCAATCACGGAAGCCTTTTGAGCACGCAGGCTTCCTTCCCCACGGCAGAGTGGCAGCAGCTTTCTCGGACTACTGCTCTCAGTTTTCCTTTTCCTCTTTTCTCACCTTACATGGCAAATTCTAGGACAGCCAGGTCTACACAGAGAGACCCTTTTTCAAAAAACAAAGAGAAATATTTTTGAGATAAATTTATTTTTTTGTTTTGCTTGTTTGTTTGGAGACAGGGTCTCTCTACATAGCCCTGGCTGTCCTGGAACTCACTGTGGAGACCAGGCTGGCCTCAAGTTCACAGAGATCTGCCCACCTCTGCCTTCCAAGTGCCGCCCCCAATGTCTGGCTGTTTACTTTTCTTTTATCTGTATGAATGTTTTGTCTGTCGGTAGGCATGTGCCCCACATGCGTGCCTGGTGCCCAAGGAGGCCAGAACAGGGTATTGGATCCCCCAGAACTGGAGTTACAGACTGTTGTGATCTGCCATGTGGGTGCTGGGAACCAAACCCAGCTCCTTTGGAAGAGAGCAGCCCGTGCTCTTAACTGCTGAGCCAACTCTCCAGCCACTTGCTTTGGTTTTTGTGAAAGTATCTCAGGTAGTCCAGGCTGCCTTCTCCCAGGTACTGTGCCCCACCTGTGGATAATAGATGATGTTATTGGAAGGACACACTCGCTTGCTGCCAGCCACATTCTTCTTAGTGGGCTGCCCACTCTTGCTGCAGAACTGATGACCATCGTGCCAGCGGAGAAGAGCGCGAGCCTAGAGACACAAAGGAAGGTCTGGCTTTAGAGAAGGATGTCTAGACCAATTCATGGGGGAATCTTTTTCTAGCTCACTTATTTCATAAAGTTGTTTAATTGTATTATTAATAGTGTGTGTGGGGGAGGTGGTACATGTGCCGTGGTGCATGGAGGGGTCAGAGGAGAACTTGCTGGAGTTGGTTCTCTCCTCCCACCTCTACGAGGGTCACCTCAGGTCACCAGACCTGTAGGGCAAGGACTTTTACCTGCTGAGCTATCTCACTGGCCCTAAGAAATGACCTAAATATATTTTCCTAGCATCAAAAGTCTAAGAGAAAGCATATTTTATGTACTTTTTATTTTATTTTTTGTTTTTTGGAGTGCTGGAACTCTATAGCTTTGCATACAGGAGGAAGTAATCTTCCATTGAGCTATATTCCTAGCTTAAAAGGTATTTTGAAATATACTATGAATTTCTTAAAACATAAAAATATACAGCAATATAATACACACCCATAAAATGTAACCCAGCTTAAGAAAACATTTCAATTTCTATTATAGCTAAAACATTTCTTTCCTACTCATTCCTCCTCAATGAAGTTGTGTTTTTTAAAAACTGTGTGTGTGTGCATGTAGGTCAGGAGAACCAGTTCTTGCCTTCCACCTTGAAGAGGGCCTCCCTGGCTTTGCTGAGCAGTGTACCCCAGGCTAATGCCTCTGCTTGAGATCCCGCCAAGAAGTGCTGGGCTCCTAGCAGCAGACCACGGCATCTGGCTTTACAAGTTCCCCGGATGGAACTCAGGTCAGGACTGTGTAGCAGGTGCTTGCATCCACGGTTTCCCCAACTCAACTTGTGATTTTTCTTTTCCCACCTAAAAAAGGCTTAGGGGTTTATCTTTAACTCAGAACACACAATAAAACACCACAGCAGACAGGTGTGTTGGTGCCTGTAATCCCAGCACTGGGAAATGGAGACCAGAGGACCAGGAGATCAAGGCCATCCTCAGCTATACAGGAAGTTGAAGGCCAGCCTGGGCTACCTGAGATCCCATCTTTAAAATTAAAGGCTGGTATGGTGATAAATGTTATCAACTTGACAGGATTTAGAATCCCCATGGAAACAAACTCTGGGCACGTCTGATAAAGATTATCTAGTTAGGTTCACTGAGGTGAGAAGACCCACCCTAATTGTGTCCAGCACCATTTCATGGGCTGCGGTCCTGGGCGGAATAAAAAGGAGACACTAAACTGATCCTCCATCACTCTTTGCCACCTGACTGTAGACATAATGTGACCACCGACCTCAACCTGCTGTGACTTCCCCGCTACGATGGGCTATCGCAGCAGCAGGAAAATCATTAATAATCCTAATACTACATACATCAGGCATCTGAAAGCATGACTGAAATACTGGTAATTCAGGAACAAAGGCAGAAGGATCACAAATTCAAGGTCATCTTCAGCTACGTAGTGAGTTCAAGACCAACCTGGGATAGGTAAGACCCTGTTTTAAAAAAACAAAACAAAACAAAAAAACCCCAAAAAGCCAAAAAAAAAACCAAAAACCAAATAAACAAACAAACTGACAATAAAAATTAACTAGTGGAATCTAAAGCCGTGAGAACAAGTTATTGGAGCAAGGTAAAATTGTTTTTCATGTGAAACATGATATATTTCATGTAATGGAATTAAAAAATGTTTATGAGGTTGGGCTGGAAAGATGGCCCCATGGTTAAGAATATATACTGGCTGGGTGGAGGTGGTGCACGCCTTTAATCCCAGCACTCGGAAGGCAGAGGCAGGTGGATCTCTGTGAGTTTGAGGCCAGCCTGGCCTACAGAGTGAGTTCCAGGACAGCCAAGGCTACACCGAGAAACCCTGTCTCAAAAAACCGGAAAAAAAGGCCGGGCGGTGGTGGCACATGCCTTTAATCCCAGCGCTCGGGAGGCAGAGGCAGGCGGATCTCTGTGAGTTCGAGACCAGCCTGGTCTACAAGAGCTAGTTCCAGGACAGGCTCCAAAACCACAGAGAAACCCTGTCTCAAAAAACCAAAAAAAAAAAAGACTACATACTTCTCTTTCAGAGAACCAGAGTTCTGTTCCCAGCACCTATGGCCTGTAAATGTTTACACTACTTGTTAAGTTCATCTCGTGCAGCAGTGGTGACCCCTTCTGGCCTCTGCAGACACCTACACTCATATGCACAACCTACACTCAGGCATATACATACATACAATTAAAAATAAAATCTTTAAAAAGCGTTTATGATAGGTTGGAGAGATGGCTCAGTGGTTAAGAGCACTGGTTGCTCTTCCAGAGGACCCAGGTTCAATTCCTAGCACCCAGACTGCAGCTCACAACCATCTGTAACTAAAATTCCAGTGGATCCAACTCTCTCAAACACCAATGCATATAAAAATAAAAAAAATTAAAAAAGCATTTATGAGAAAAAAGTATGTAAAACATATATTAATAAATAACAATCAATATTTATTTAAAAATATGTAGAGCCTGTTGCTATGCTCTTAGGAGCTAAGTCTTCACAGTAGCTCTGCTAAAAGCAAAACAAGGAAGAGTAAAAACCATCTTTCCCAGTCCACTGTCCTCTGCCACTGTCAGGAAGGTCGATGTCACCCCAGGACTGTGTGCGCATGCGCATTTGCCCTCACACGGCTCTCTTATACTTCCTGGAGAACTAGAGACCAAAGTACCGTGAACAGCAAGGAGGAATCCATGGAGCTCAGCTGAGAAAGAGCCCGCCTCAGACTGATGAAAGAACCTCCAAGCTCTGCCTCCACTTCAGGTTCTGTCAGGAGGGTAGAAAATTGGAAAAGAGAACATGATTAAACACATGTCCACCTTTGCCTCTGCAAAGTCCTCCTGCCAGAGCTCTGTTTCCAAACTTGCCTACGGTCTGACTCATCTAGGATTTGGGAACTTACATAGGTTCCCAGGCTTCTACCTGGGGAGGGGGTGCAGAATGCATGCTCATGCACAGGGTATGTGGAAGATTAGAACTGAGATTCTTAGGTTAGTCTGGGAAATGGAGAGGACAGTTCTGCTCCAGATCCTCTAGAGTGGTCAGGACCAGCAGCACAGTCCTTGGAAACATAGATGGGATGTGTAAGCTCACTCCACCACCATTCCACTTTCACCAGACACCGAAGAAAGAGGAAAAGCAGGGGAGGATCCAAACTGACTGAGTGCAGGGTGGAGGACCCAGAACCACTCCATGGAAACACTCTCGGCGGGCTGGCCTCATCCTCTGTGGAGATAAGAACGATCTGTAGCTCTTCAAGTGCTGGGATTACAAATATGTACTAACATGCTGACCTTCTGTTGCTTTTTAGCGCCTCCCCACTCAAAAACTCACTATGTAGGCTATGATGGCCAAAAACTCTCCTTTCTTACTCTCTTTTCAGTGATGACAGTGGATAATAGTGTTTTTATATCCTTATTTAAAGAGAAAAATTGGTAACGTTTTTGTATGTGTAAAATTTTCTTTAAAGTGGTTTTATGCAAAACCCCCAAATCAGGGAGGTACCTAGCAGGAAAAGGGGTACGCACTGTGGATGGAGGATGCGCCACTCAGACCTAGATCCAGAGCAAACCACGCTTCACGCTGGTTGGAGCATCCAATCAGCACTGAATCTTCTATTCTTTGTGAATCCTGTCCAAACTTGCCCAGCAGCCTCTCCAACTCTAAATAACGAAAAAGAAGAGGAAAGGCAAGACGTGAATTTTAGTCACATCATCACAGCCATGTGGGACCCACAGGAGGCACCTCTGCTTAAAGTATAAAAGTATATAGTTGCTACTTCAGGATCAGCTGGGTCTGTTACAGAGTATCTTACATACCGAAATTTGCATGTGCTTCGATCTCTCAAATAAAATAAGATAGTATTTGCCAATACTTTAAATAGCTCTTGGTTGCTTAAAATATCAAATAACAATGCAACTATGTACACAACTGTTTTACACTGTTGTTTAGGGAATAATAACAAGAATGAACACCTGACCATTTTTATTTTTAGATTTTTTTCCCACTGGTATTTACCCTTAATTCAATGATTGTGGGATTTTTTTTTTCTCCCTGCTACTAGGACCGAATCTAGGAATCTCATTGTGGAGGTTTGAATAAGAATGGCCCTTTGTAGGCCCTTATGTTTGATATTTGGTCCTCAGTCGGCAGAACTATTTGGGAAGGATCAGGAGGTGTGGCCTTGTTGGAGAAGGTGTGTTACTGCAGAGAGGTGTGCAAGAAGGCTTTGAGGTTTTAAAAGCCCATACTGTTTCCAGTGTGGTCTCTGCCTCCTGGTTTCAAATTGTAAGCTCTCAGCTACTGCTCCAGTTCCATGCCTCCCTGCCATGATGCTCCCAACCCTCTGAAACGGCAAGTCTGAAATACACCCTTCCTTCTGTAAGCTGCCTTGGCTGTGGCATTTTACTACAGCAATGGAAAAGTAACTAAGACACTCGTGTATGCTGGTCCAGTATCAGATCACTGAGTCACATCCCCTGCTGTCAGTTTAAAAAAATATTTTCAATTCACACTTGAATCTCAAAAATAAAATCCCCAAATTCAAAAGGTGTAGATCTCTACTTATATGTACTAAAAGGGTCTCAAAATTAATTTTATTCAATTTTGACCTAGTCAAAATCAAGTTAGGATGCAAATCTTGAACTACGTAAACTGCAGTTCCCTGAGGCAAGGCTGGGAAACCTTCTCTGTAGAGAGATAAATATTTTATAGTTTATAATAAAGTCTGTGGTATATTACAGTATGCTGTGGACACAGTATATCAAGGAATGAGTACGGCGTGCTACAGCACAGTTTCGTTCACAAAATGGGCAGTGGTCCAGCCCACTTAAACAGCAGCTTCACGGACATCTGCTGAAGTCACTTACAGTGCACATTCCCACCAAGAATATCTACCTAGCAATTCAAGTTCATACAATAAGTTATTAATTAGTAGAAATAGCTATGTAAGCTTGAGTCTCAAGAGCTGTTAGAAAAATCTGAACTATTTGAAATGCAAGGATATTTTTTGGAGCTCCAGTGTGACCTGAATCCTACCTAACGGGCAAAGCCTCATCTACTTCCCTGGTGCACTCTGACCTTACCTGCTCGGCTAAGCCGGGGAACCAGGTATTGCCGTCCTGAAGCCTGCAGCAAAGGAGCCAGATCATGAAAGAGGTAAAACACTCCAGTCTGCCGAGCTTTCCTACAGGCCTCGTCATCTTCCTTCAGTTCAAATAAATATCTGTATTTGGGGAGTAAGCATCAAAAGACCAGACTCAGACTAGTGAGGTGATCAAGCCTGACAACCTGAGCTCAATCTCTAGAATACACACGGGAGGAGAAAGCCAACTCCCTTGAGTTATCCTCTGACCTCCACATACAGGTCATGACATATACAGATACAGTCCAAGTTAAATAAACAGGCAAACATAAATAGGCCAAACTTGGTTCTTTGTCTATCATTCATTTGGGGGAGTTCTTAACTCTCCTGTATGTGTGTGTGTGTGTGTGTGTGTACGTATTACAGTACTGGAGCCTGAACCCAGGGACATAGACATGCTAGGCAAGCTCTCCAACACTGAGCTATATGTTCAATTCTCTTCTCACCTTTACCACTAAGTTGCCCTGGCTGGTCTTGAACTCACTCCAGCAAAGCCTTGAATATAATCCTCCTGCTAGCTTCTCACGTAGCTGTGACTACAGGACTGTGTCATCATGACAAGCTCCACTCATTTCCTTTCATCCCAGTTTGCTCCAAAGTTGAGGGGACTACAGGTGACCATGCACCAGATCTGGTCTTCATCCTGTGCTCCCGTCCACCCTTCTGTGTGCCACTGAACCTTTTGTTCACTGTCCATCTCTGCAGAAAGACTGGCTTCTTTAAGGGCAGGGCCAGCTATTCTTGGCTTTTCATCTCAGTAATCAGCATATGAAATGGTTTAGTTCAGCGGTATTTATTGGTTTGAACTTGAAGGGCAATAAAACTCACTGAATTATACCTTAAGGAACTTGGCCAGCTCTCCACAGTGAGGCAAGTATTAGCAGGCAGGGACTGAAAGAAGAGGAGTACAGACCCACAGATGGGAGCAGGCTGCGTTCACTGACCTTTAGGAATTTTCATTTAATCTAGCCCCTCTGGCTTGGAAGTCGCATTAATCTGGACTCCAAATCCCAGCATGCCATAGGGGAGGGGTCAGGACCATTCCCATAGGGTATTTAAGTAGGGTTCCAGAGGAGAAACATATGGTTCCAGGTTTACACGTGCTCCCTGCTTTACTGTCTCCCCACCATGTGCTCGGCCTCCCGAGAGCGCCGTACTTAATAAAAATGATGGACATTTTGATTCAGTTTGATTTGACCTAATTGGATTTCTTTGTGTCAGCAGAGCCGCCCCTCTTAATATTTTCTTAACATGTTCTGTCTCTCTCTCTCTCTCTCTCTCTCTCTCTCTCTCTCTCTCTCTCTCTCCCTCTCCCTCTCCCTCTCCCCCTCCCCCTCCCCCTCCCCCTCCCCCTCCCCCTCCCCCTCCCCCTCCCTCTCCCTCTCTCTTTCTTTTTGAGACATAGCCCTTGTTGCCCTGGAACTCACACAGACCCACCACCTCTGCCTCCTGAGTCCTGGGATTAAAGGCGTGTTTCACCTCTATGCCTGGTCCAGTAAATTTTCTTAATCCACATTTTCATTTTGGCTACTGAAAATGTTACCAATATGAGTTAGGTTAAGAATAGGCTTTACTGGTGGTCCCTCTGGTTAAGTCTGGAGCGTAGTCCCCAGGCTCTGGCATCCATCCCAGCCCCCCTGGCTTGGGAGTTGTATTAGTCTGGACTCCAAATCCCAGCATGCCCTGAGGGAGGGTCACTCCCAAAGGGTATTTAAGTGGGCTCCCAGAGGAGAAACATGTGGTTCCGGGTTTGCACGTCCAAGATTAAGAAAATAAAAATGTAGATTCCAGAAATAAGAATGTAGAAATAAAGAAATATAAAGTTATAATGAAAGACCCCCCCATACTTGAAAGACCTCTGTGCCCATGTACTATGTTAAACTCTGCTGAAAATTTAGCTGGGCCCCCAGGCTCAGCTGATTCTAAAACTGGATATCTATGGGTTGCAGACTCACTGACTAGGCTGAGGAGAGGGAATATTCCACCCCCCAAGACATCCTATCTAAATTGTCAACTTGCTGCAGGGTGTTTTATCTGTCTTTATGGTTTTTCGGGGAAATTCGAGAATAGACATGGATCCGTCCCCAGAGTGAGCTAAGCCCACCAATTTGAGAGCCAATGAAATGCTTGTGCTATACTACCCTCTTATGTAACCATTTTTCCCTATAAATATGGCTGTTTGAAATTGCCCGGGGTGTGCAGTTGGCGTAAGCTGCTGTTGCACCCACAGGCGCCTGTATAATCAGTAAAGACACCTCTTGCTGATTGCATCTGTTGGCCTGAATTATTGAGTCTGGAGGATTTCTCCCACCGCCCTTGAAAAGGAGGGTCTTTCAATAAGTCTAGGGGAACGAGAACAGACTGTCGGCAGCTTTCTCAGCAGATCAAGGATCAGTCATTCACAGTGAGCTGTTTTCTTAGATGCTTGGGAAGCTTAGGTCATTTCCTTTTACAGCTGGCTGTTATTTACAAGTCCAGAGCTTCTCCCTGCAAACTGAGAGTAGTGTCCTGGCCATCCTTGATCAATGACAGACGTGAACTGAGTTGACCTCTAGGAGACTGGGTTAGGCACTGTCTGTTATGGGAAACTGGCGCCACCCAAGGAGAGGCGTGGGGCTCCGGTATACACCTGGAGGAACCAGAGAAAGTGGACAAGTACAATGGTTTAACTAATGAGCTCTGATAATGGAGGTAGTAAGTAGGGCAGTCTGTATCTGAGTTTTACCTTGAGATAGTGTAAAGAACATTCTGCCAAGTTCTCAGCCTAAGAACCAATTATTCTGATTTATCAACCTTCTAGTATTACTAGCAGTCCCTTTTCTGACTAATTGCTAAAGACATCTGTTTTCTTGCAATTAGTGACTTTCGTTAAAATCTACCCTAAAACATATTTCATGATAGCTGCCTAGTTACCCATGGATGTTAAAACCCACTCCCCTCCTATGTTGACTGACCCATGGGTCAGGGCAAAATCGTAAAAATTCCTTTGTTTGGAGCTAATGCTTGGTGCCCCTACTATAAAAAGTGGGTTCAGAAACCGGCCTGGGGCCACAGCCAAACAAACACCATCTCTGGCTGTGGTCTCAGCTTGCTGATAAGCTTTTGTGCCCCGTGGTGGGTTTTTTATTTTTATTTTTTATTTTTAAGTTTGCTTCTGGTTTTCTAGGATCTGGTTTTTGAATAAAGTTTGCTTCTGGTTTATTAGACTTGGGGTGTTCTCATCTTTGCGCGACCCCCCTGGACCCAACACTCACTGCTTTCCTTTCTCCCCTGCCATGGGCTTGGTCACACAAAAAAATCAAATTAGGTCAAATCAAACTGAATCAAAATGCCCATCATTTTATGAAGTACTGCGCTCTCGGGTGAAACACGCCTTTAATCCCAGTACTCAGGAGGCAGAGGTGGTGGGTCTATGTGAGTTCCAGGGCAACAAGGGCTATGTGGAAAGGCTGTCTCAAAAAAGTTAAAAAAAAAAAAAAAAGTACTGGTTTCTCAAAAAGAGCCATTAATAAAGCAAATTCTAGGCTTTTCTAGTACCTCATTTAGGGTGGCTGTAATCTGTCCATACGCTTTACAAATTGAATCAGAGTCCTTAAGATTCAGTAGCAGGGCTGGAGAGATGGCTCAGAGGTTAAAGAGCACTGGCTGCTGCTCTTCTAGAGGTTCTGCGTTCAATTCCCAGAAACCACAAGGTGACTCACAACTATCTGTAATGAGATCTGGCGCCCTCTCTGGTATGTAAGCAAAACACTGTATACATAATACACAAATAAAAATCTTTAAAAAAATTAGTGGGTGATTAAATGAGCATTCTCTTGGGGGCTTAATTATTAACCATTTAACTATTAAAACTCTCAAACCAAACTAGGGTGTATCTCAGTGTTAGAGTGCTTATCTGGCATTTAAGGCCCTGGGTCTGATCTCCATACAAAGGACAAAAAAAAATTAAGCCCTAAAACAGACTCTTAATATTACGCAAATGGTCTGTTGTAGTCCCAGTCTAATTAAAAAATTAAAGCTGGCTTTGGAGTTGGAGTGTGGCTTTCTCCTTCTCTAAAGCCAAGCATGCTTGTTAAATTAAAATCCAAAATCTCTGTCTCATGTTAAAAGAGCCACCTGATATGGGATAGAAGAAAAACCAAAATTAAGTGACTATTTTATTGCCATTACCTCATAATTCTTTGGTTTTATTTTTACTCTTTAACGGGTTTTCTTAAGATGTAAACATTATCTAAAATTTATGGGATATATATATATATTAAACTTTTGTCATGATATTAATGGTCATATAGAATATTAAATAACTCTGGAAAAAGGTTTCATCTACTTTCCTGTACATGATTTCAGGTTTGAGTCTCTATCAGTTTTCTGCAGTGAACCATGACAGTGCCTACCAGCAACCTTTGAAGTCTCCAAAAGGAGGATGGGGCCCCACAATGATAATCCCAGAAGAACTATGATAACACCACTAAGCTGAAAACCACCACCTAAAGATTGGTTTGGGCTACAAACTGCCCAGAACAATTTTGAGGTGGCGAGCTGAGATGAGCCAGCCTCACAGACTGCTCTAGCCAGGACATGAGACACCTGCACTTTCCCATTATGCAAAGACTGGACAACAAATGATACAGCTGCCTCGCCCAGGACTCGACAGTTAGCCGCCTCGCCCAGGACTCGACAGTTAGCCGCCTCGCCCAGGACTCGACAGTTAGCCGCCTCTCCCAGGACTCGACAGTTAGCCGCCTCTCCCAGGACTCGACAGTTAGCCGCCTCGCCCAGGACTCGACAGTTAGCCAGCCTTTTCTTTTTGGGATTCCCTAAAGATGGCATCACCTCCAGCAGGAAGTAAATTTAAGAACATGACACCCATATTCCCAAGAGGTGGAATGGGTGGTTTTTGGTCTTTCATGGGGTTATGGATATTTGCCATCGTTTAGGGGGACTGGTTACAAATCATTATTGGTAATGGTCAGGAGAAAAACTGAACAAAGGAGATTAGATTTAGAGTTCTTGTTTTGAAAAGAAAAAAGAAGGATATAGATTTGATAGGATAAAAGAGTAGATTATTGAATCTGCTCTGAAAAGAAAAAAAGGGAGGATATAGATATAAGATAAAAGGTGGATTTCTGAATCTACTTTTAAAAAGCAACTACTAGTTTTTATTTTATTTTATTTTTTAGTTTTTCGAGACAGAGTTTCTCTGTGGTTTTGGAGCCTGTCCTGGAATTAGCTCTTGTAGACCAGGCTGGTCTCGAACTCACAGAGATCCGCCTGCCTCTGCCTCCCAAGTGCTGGGATTAAAGGCGTGCGCCACCACCGCCCGGCTCTAGTTCTTGAAAGTTGTTATTGTCAACTGTTTAGGATAATAAGGAAATGCAGGTTAGTAATGAATCATCTATTATAATTGAACTTGTAATCATATTAGGTATGTTTACAAACAGATATATTTTAAATAGACAGGTCATTTTTAAACACTTCAGAGAACTACAGAATACGGTATTTAAGATTTTTTTTTTTGACAGTGAGACAAATCTGCTCCTGATAGCACTTCAGAGAAAATGATGGGCATCAAAAAAAAAAAAAAAAAAAAAAACAACAACAACAACAACAACTCCACCTGAAGTTTACATTATTTGTGGCTGAAGTAAGCCACTGGGTAAGAAAGTACTCTGGCCTTGATTGCTAACTGTATGCTCTACATATTGGACAAGCAGGACACAAAAGAGAGTGACTGCCAAACTTTGTTAAGACAAGGTAGAGAACAGTCCTTCAAAAATCCTGCTTCATAGAAAAGTCTGTCAGATATGCTAGGCCTTTAGGGCAAAGATGGATTCCCCAACATTGTAGAGGAACTCTGGGTGACTGTCCAGGCAGGCAGCCAACTGTTTCTGCCATTTCTCAACATTTTTTTTTTGGAAGTTGTTTGCTTGCACTTCCTGTTTGCTTAGTTAACACTATTTCCTTCTTGGGTCTCTGAGGGAGTTGAAGATTAGATAGTTATAGTTTTCCTTGTTTATCAGACGCAGTAAAGGAACTCACTAAAGAGGTGTAAAGTGTATAAGGTTGAGAGACATCAAAAAATAGTGTTTTGGGTGACAATACAAGTTATGATAGAAAGTAAGTTAGGTACAAGACTTTTGACTTACCAAGATAGGAAAGATAATGGAGTTTTTTCTCTGAATTTGTCAAATGCAAATGGACTAGACACTATTGATGTATTTACTGCCTATATATATTATATATAATTATTGTACTTATTGTATATTGTTTTTCTTATATTAGTTATAGCCTTCTTTTTTATTTTAGACAAAAAGGGGAAATGTAGTGATATTTTGTTTGTAATCTAACAAATAAAGCTTGCCTGAAGATTAGAGTGGAGAGCTAAGCCACTAGTTAGTCATAGAGTTCAGGCAGTGGTGGCACACACCTTTAATACCAGCATTTGGGAATCAGAGGCAGACAGATTTCTGTGAATTCAATGTGACCCTGGACTACACAAAATTGATCCAGTCTAAGAGATAAAGAGACTCAGGTGGGTGGAGACTCACACCTTTAATCCCAGTACTTGAGAGTCACACACCTTTAATCCCACACCAGAGAGGTGGAGACTGGAGTGATATGGCTGGGTGGAGAGAGACAGAAGCTCAATGCAGTCTGGGGATGCAATCTGAGAGGCAGTCTGAGCATGCAGTCCATCTGAGGATTCACAGAGGCAGAAGGTCTCTCTAGTGGCTGGCTGTACTGTTTCTCTGATCTCTCAGTTTTCACCCCCTAATATCTGACTCCAGGTTTTTATTATTAAGAACAATTAGAATTCATGCTACAGGATCCCTTAGTACTGAAGCTAAAGATGGTTGTGAGCTGCCATGCAGATGCTGGGAACCAAATCTGGACCTTCTGAAGGAGCAGCAGGTGCTCTTAACTGCTGCGCCTTTGCTCCAGCCTTTTATTTTTTAAATCTCCCTCTCCCTATTCTACCTTCTACTGAAGTGTATCTCTTTTGAGAGGAGGCTTATTTCAGAGTTATCCTTGCTGTTTCAAGAAACAAATTATACTATTCAATATAATTTAGCTGAGTTTGTTAAAAATCACACTAAACAGGGCTGCTTTAACATTTCCCTTTCTGTGCACTCACCTAAAAGTATTTCAGTGCCTGTTATGTGGGAAGCACTGTTTCAGGCAATATATCACAGAGGAAAGTCAAAGTATTAGCTGGGTGTGGTTATACATACAGGCAGTCCCAGAACTTGGGAGGCTGCAACAGAAGAACAAGTGGTCAAACCATCTTGGACTATATAGTAAGGCACTACCTCAAGGGGACAGAGAGACGGCTCAGAGTTTAAATAGCACTAGCTGCTCTTCCAGAGTTCCTGAGTTCAATTCCCAGCAACCACATGTGGCTCACAACCACCTATAACGAGATCTGGTGCCCTCTTCAGGTGTGCAAGCAAACATGTAGGCTGAACACTGTATACATAATAAATAAGTCTTTTTTTTTTTAAACAAAAAAAAAGATGGTACCTCAGATGACTCAGCCAGTAAAGTGCTTGCTCTGCCGACATGAAGACCCAAGTTTGGATCTGTAACACACAAAAAGGTTGGGCAGGGCTTTATAATCCCAGCGCCAGGGAGGGAGAGACAAGAGGATCCCTGGGGCTTGTTGGCTAGCTCGGTGACATCTAGGTTTAGCTGAGAGACCCCCATCTGAAAAAATAAGGTGGAGAACTAAAGAAACGGTTCTGTAGTTAAGAGCACTGGGTTCAGCTCATGGCAATCAACGTGGCAGCTAACAACCATCTACACAGTTCCACAGGATCTGACACTCTCTTCTGGCTTCTGTGGACACTGTGGACACTGCACACACGGTACATAAACATAAGCAGGCCAAATACCCATATATATATAACTTTAAAAACAGTAAGATGGAGAAGTGACTGAGAAAGATATCTGGTCAGCCTCTGTCTCCACATGCATAGGCACATTCACTCTTCTCCACATGCGTAGCCATAAATATGTACACACACATGAAAAAAATACAGCTAGACCCTGTCTCAAAACAAAAACAGTAACAACGACAAAAAGACAAAACCCTTTCCTTTTTCTTCCCCTTCTTTCTCTTCTCCTTGTCTCTTCCTCCTACTCTTCCTATTCTTCTTCTTGAAAGAGTGTTTCATGTAATCTGAGCTGACCTCAAATTCTCTATGTAGATGAGGAGGCCCTTGAATTCCTGGTCCTCCGCCTCCACCAGCTACATGTATCACCTCTTGGCCAAAAGGACAATGTCTTATTTGAGTAGAACTTATAGTCAAGATTATGAAACATTTTCAATGTTGGAATTTTATTACTAATTGGATTTCAAAGGTAAATGATTTACAGTGAACAATATTATGTGTAATTTTGTCTCACACATTTAATTTTTAATATGGGATTAAAAAAAAGAGTTTAGAGCTTAGTATTTTTAGGCCCCAAATAATCAGATTGGTCAGAACTCACCGTGTCTTGTTGACATAAGTTGACAGTAGCCTATAGCACCAAAAAGATTTCCTTTGGCAAATTGTTCCACAATACAGAGACATTGTTGGGCTCCTAGAGAAAAATGAAGGATTGCTTGTTTTGTTTTTAGGTTCATAGTATGCATTTAAAGTACTAAATCAACAAGAGTTATAGTTTAAGCTAGGCCAGAACCACTTTGCAGTATCAGGAAAAAACAATCAACAAAAACCAAGACTCATACGGACAGGCTTTGACACTACTTTTGTTTTATTTGTCTGTTGCTTGTTTGATGGGGAACTTCCTTCAGCCAATGGCCTTTCAGAGGCTGGACCAGGATGGGTGTGACTTTGGGTAACAAAAGCCTGTGGGAGCACCCGCTCGGCCTCTTCCCACTCGCCACACCTGGATGTTGGTCTCCGTTCCTGTTTCCTTGTTGTAATCCACGAATTTCCCTTTTAATAAAGAAAAACCTTAGAATACTCTATTCCGAGCTAGCATGGGATTCCTTTATTCACGTTCCCCTCCCATCTGACACGTTCTGCTTCATCTGGATACCCAATGTGGGGCTGAGTTCACACTTACTGGGACCCCACCCACCCACCACCATGCTCCTAGTTTGCCATCTGGGCATGTTTCTAGCCTGCCCGTGGCTCACCTGCTGCTACTTAGGAACCTGACTTTCGCCGCCATAGCCCAATGTTGAAGGGACTCGCGATTGAGGGGAAGCTTTGGGTGTCCTTCTTATTCCAGCCACCAACTCTCTCCGTGTATGGAATCACTTTAATTGTCCTTAATAAGTGCTTTCATTTTGTTAAACAAGGCATATTTATCAGTATCTAAGTAGGCAACAGTGCGTGTGGAACCAGTGCAGGATGCTATGCAAAGAAACTGGCAGGAGCCTGGGCTGCTTACATCTCTCCTCCATTGCCCTCTGCCATGCGGCTACAACTGTGACACCTGCTGGCAAATAAAGATTATTACACCTACTCCAATTCACTGTAATCGCCTAGGGCAGGTAAGGAAATCGAAATTTGAAAGGTATATGATGACTGACTATATTACCATTCATGAATTTAATAACCATTTTGCTTATGTTATGGATGGTATTCTGCAAGACTTATGTGATTTTCCTTATACATCCATTTATTTGACTTTGGAAATTAGCTTTGATTTTCATATTATATCTTTAAGAAAATGGTTTGATAACAGAGCCAAGAATGAGATACTTTTAGAAATGATACAGATTTACAGACTAATAATGAACAGCTAGCTGAAAAAATTAACATTTATTGAAAAGGATAACATTAATTTGACAGACAAAATTCAATCGAGTTCGAAGGGAGCAATTATCTGAAAGAATTCATACTGTTAAATTTAACAATCAGAATCTGTTGAAAAGTTATCATAGGTTAATGGACAAGGTATTTCTGTAGGAAGGCAATATGCATGCTATCCAAATAATGTCCAAAGATGAGACATTGTCTTTACTGGACAAATTTCATACCTTGGAATCCTGTGTGAAGAATAACAACCAGAAGCTGAATGAATCAATGAGGGCACTAGAACAGCACACAGGACTGGAGATTCAGACTTTACAAAAGGCAACGGTAAAAAGATTCGCAAAGATTGAGGAAATTATTAGAACTGATGAGCAGGGAGAGAAGGTACAAGAACCTGCCTTGCCAGTACAGGTTAAAGTCAGGAATGACTTACCCAGAGTTTTAACAGCAATCTCCTCTGAGAAGCCAACAGGTACAAAATAACCTAAGGTAGTCAAAGAATATAAATGGAAACTTATAGGTATGAGCGAGCTAAAGAAAATTAAGCAAAGAACAGTATCTTATGGCTTGCACTCACCAGTTGTTAGGGAAATGGTAAAAATGTGGGCTTCAAGCAATAAGGCTACCCCACACAATTGACTTCAGTTAGTCTCAGTGGTCCTAGAAGTTGGACCCCAGCTACTATGGAAATGCTATTGGCGAGAAGAGGCAAAAATTTTAGAACAACAGGGAAAAACAAAAGGACTTGAGACCTCCCAAGATCAAATTCTTGGTGAGGGCTATTACTCCAATTCTTAGGACCAGGCTCTCTACGATGAACACAGCACAGTAGCTTTAAATGCTTGGGACAGAATTCAGGAACCAGAAAAGGAACGGAATCATATAACAGGGTTAAACAGGGCCAGAGAGAACCCTTTAGTGACTTTTTACAAAGATTAACTAAGGCTGTACAAATAGGAGTAACAGGCCCAGAAGCTAGATGAGTACTTATTGAACAGTTTTTGAAAATTCCAACTTAGAATGCAAAAAGATACTTGGGCCTTTAAAGGACAGATCATCACCAATAGATGAATGGATCTTGCATACAATGAATGTTGAGACATTTGACTATAGTACTAAGGCTTGGGTAAGGAGAAACAATTCCATTGGTATGAGGAGATATCAAAATGACAAATGTTTTAATTGTGGTAGAATAGGACATCTGAGAAAGAACTGTAGGTAATCCTAGGAATAATGCCTCCTTTGGGAATGGCAAGAATAGGTGGCCTCAACCTTCTGGAATATGTAGGAGATGCGGCAAAGGCTGACTTGAACCAATGAAGGTAGATCAATAAAAGACAGACAAGGCAACCCAATACCATCGGAAACTCCCTGGGAGGCCTCTCACAGGCCCCCAAGTCAGAAGTGGTCCAGTCATTTCCCGTTACTGTAGAGGACATGTCTCACCAGGAAAATCAAAAAATCCAGTGCCTGCTGAAAAAAAAAAAAAAAAAAAAAGAAAGAAAGAAAGAAAAAGAAAAAGAATATTGTTCTAGATGATGGAATAAACATGGAGGATGAATCAAAAATTCCAATAGGAAATAGGAAACGTATATTCTGGCAGACTTCTATAAATGATCAAAGACCAAAGCTAAGAGTGCATATAAATGGCATTGTAACGGATGGATTACTGGACACAGGTTTGGCTATGTCTGTCATTACTCCAGAATCTTGGCATCAAAATTGGCCTCTTCAAGAGGCAGATGTTCAATTCCTAGGAATCGGAACCCTGTCTCAAGTGAAACAAAGCATGAGATGGGTTGAATGCATAGGGCCAGAAGGACAGAGAGGAAGGCTGAGGACATATGTAGCTAATATCGCAGTTAATTTATGGGGTTGAGACCTGCTGCAGTAATGGAATACCCAGATTAACATTTCTGAGTCCCAGAAACAAGGATATTATAAGGTACTATACACAAAGCACCAGCCATTCAGGCTGTACAAGAACAAAGTACCCAGAAAAATTCTTCAAAGACCTCGAAAGAACGGTACTCAATTTCATATAAAAAAGCAAAAAACCCAGGATAGCCAAAACAATCCTGCACAATAAAAGAACTTCTGGAGGCATTACAATCCCTGACTTCAAACTCTACTACAGAGCTACAGTACTGAAAACAGCCTGGTATTGGTATAAGAACAAACAGGAGGACCAATGGAACTGAATAGAAGACCCGGATATCAATCCACACATCTTCAAAACCTGATTTTTGACAAAGAAGCAAAAAATATCAAATGGAAAAGAGAAAGCATATTTAATAAGTGGTTGGGTATATATTCAAAGGATGCTCAATCATGCCACAAGGACATGTGTTCAACTATGTTCATAGCAGCTTTATTTGTCATAGCCAGATCCTGAAAACAACCTAAATGCCCCTCGATCGAAGACTGGATAAGGAAAATGTGGTACATTTACACAATGGAGTACAACACAGCAGAAAAAAATAACGACATCTTGAATTTTGCAGGAAAATGGATGGAGCTAGAAAACATTATTTTGAGTGAGGTAACCCAGACACAGAAAGATAATTATCACATGTACTCATTCATAGGTGGTTTTTAAACATAAAGCAAAGAAAACCAGCCTATAAACCACAATCCCAGAGAACTTAGACAACAATGAGGACACTAAGAGAGATTTACATAGATCTAATCTACATGGGAAGTAGAAAGTAGAAAAAGACAAGATCTACTGAGTAAATTGGGAGCCTGGGGACTTTGGGGAAGGGTTGAAGAGGGGACGGGAGAGGCAGGGAGGGGATTAGAGAAAAATGTAGAACTCAATAAAAATCAACAAAAAAATTAAAAAAAGAACATAAAGTAACTAGCACATTTTTATAGGTACCAAAGGCCCTACATTTAAATTGGTTAACTGAGAAACCAATAAGAGTTAAACAATGGCCTTTAACAGAAGAAAAACTGCAGGCTTTAGAACAGCTGATACAGGAGCAAGTAAATGCTCACCTTATTGAAGAATCAACCAGCCCTTGGAATTTCATGTATTTGTTGTTAAAAGGAAATCTGGGCCGGGCGGTGGTGGCGCACGCCTTTAATCCCAGCACTCGGGAGGCAGAGGCAGGCGGATCTCTGGGAGTTCGAGGCCAGCCTGGTCTACAAGAGCTAGTTCCGGGAGTGGCACCAAAAGCTACAGAGAAACCCTGTCTCGAAAAACCAAAAAACAAAAACAAAAACAAAAACAAAAAAAAAGGAAATCTGGGAAATGAAGAATGGTGACAGATCTAAGAGCCCTCTACAAGGAAATTCAATCTATGGGCCCTCTACAATCTGGAATTACAAATTGCTCCTAGTGCTCTGTGGAACCCTCAAACACAGCGTGCTCCATACTGAGGGGACCTAAGAGCTCCAGGGAACCCTGAAACACAGCTTGCTCCAATACTGAGGGGACCTAAGAGACAGCCACAGCAAGGATTGGACCAAGATGCCAAGACACTGCCAACCTCATTGAAGAAAGAGATGGGTAGGTCCCAATGCAAGAATTCCTCCAACATCCTAAAAAGCAACATGGTAACACCAGAACTGAGCGGACACACAACAGGAAGACTTGATCATCCTAACCAAGAAGAAGTAAAAGAAAACAACTTTAAATGTAACTTTATGAAAATGTTGGAGACCTTTAAAGAAGAAGTGAAAAACTTCTTTAAAGAAATGGAAGAGAAGACAAACAAAAAATTGGAAGAAATTAATAAATCCCTCAAAGAAGCCCGAGAAAACTAAGAGAAAACAATCAAACAAGTGAAAGGAAACAGTTCAAGACTTGAAGACTGAAATAGAGGTAATAGAGAAAACACAAACCGAGGAAATTCTGAATATGGAAAATCTGGGTAAATGAACAGGAACTACAGAGACAAGTATAACCAACAGATACAAGAGATAGAAGATAGAATCTCAGGTGCTGAAGATACTATAGAGGAAATAGACTCATTGGTCAAAGAAACATTAAATTGAACAAATTCTTTTTTTTTTTTTTTTTTTTTTTTTTGGTTTTTCGAGACAGGGTTTCTCTGTGGCTTTGGAGCCTGTCCTGGAACTAGCTCTTGTAGACCAGGCTGGTCTCGAACTCACAGAGATTCACCTGCCTCTGCCTCCCAAGTGCTGGGATTAAAGGCGTGCGCCACCACCACCCGGCTCACACAAAACGTTCAGGAAATCTGAGACACCATGAAAAGACCAAACCTAGAATAATAGGAGTAGAAGAAGGAGAAGAATTACAGCTCAAAGGCCCAGAAAATATATTCAACAAAACTACAGAAGAAAACTTTCCCAACCTAAAGAAGGATATGCCAATGAAGGTACAAGAAGCTTACAGAACAACAAATAGACTGGATAAAAAAAAAATCCCCTCGCCATATAATAATCAAAACACAAAACATAAAGAATAAAGAATATTAAGAGTTGCAAAGGAAAAAGGTCAAGTAACATATAAAGGTAAACCTATCAGAATTATACCTGACTTCTCAATGGAAACCAAGAAAGCCAGAAGGTCCTGGATAGATGTGCTGCAGACACTAAGAGATCATGAATGCAAGCAAAGACTACTATATCCAGCAAAGCTTTCATTCACCATCGATGGAGAAAACAAGATATAACATGACAAAAACAGATTTAAACAATATGTATCCACAAACCCAGCCTTACAGAAAGTACTAGAAGGAAAACCTCAACTCAAGGAAGCTAACTATGCCCACAAAAAACCAAACACCTGATAATCTCCCTCCAGCATAACCCAAAGAAGGGAAACACACAAACACTACTACCAAAAAAGAACCAGAGTTAACAACCACTGGTCATTAATATCACTTAATATCAACGGACTCAATTCACCTATAAAAAGACATAGGCTAAGAGAATGGATACAAAAACAGGATCCAACATTCTGCTGTTTACAGGAAACACACCTCAACCTCAAAGACAGACACTACCTCAGAGTAGAGGGTTGGGAAAAGGTTTTCCAATCAAACGGACCTAAGACACAAGTGGGTGTGGCTATCCTAATATCTAATGGAGAAGGATGCTTTATACAAATAACAGGAACAATTCACCAAGATGAAGTCTCAATCCTGAATATCTATGTCCCTAATATAAGAGTACCCACATATGTAAAAGAAACATTACTAAAACATAAATTGCACATCAAACCCCACATACTAATAGTAGGAGACTTCAACACTCCTCTCTCACCAATGGACAGGTCAATCAGGCAGAAACTTAATAGAGAGATAAGAGAACTAACAGATGTAATGAATCAAATAGACTTAACTGACATGTATAGAACATTCCACCCAAACACAAAAGAATATACCTTCTTCTCAGCACCTCATGGAACTTTCTCTAAAATTGATCACATACTCGGTAACAAAGCAAACCTCTACAGATACAAAAAAATTGGAGTAACCCCCTGTGTCTTATCAGATCACTATGGATTGAAGTTAGAATTTAACAACAATACAGCTCTCAGAAAGCCTACAAACTCATGGAAATTGAACAGTGAATTACTGAACCACCCCTAGGTCAAGGAAGAAATAAATAAATTAAATTCTTCCTTAAATTCAATGAAAATGAAGGAACAACATATCCAAACCTATGGGACACTATGAAAGCACTGCTAAGAGGAAAGTGCATAGCACTAAGTGCCCACATAAGGAAAATGGAGAAAGCTCACATTAGTGACTTAACAGCACACCTGAAAGCTCTAGAAAAAAGAAGCAGACTCAGCCAGGAGGCCTAGAAGACAGGAAATAATCAAATTGAGGGCTGAAATCAACAAAACAGAAACACAGAAAACAATACAAAGAAGCAATGAAACAAAGAGCTGGTTCTTTGAGAAAATCAACAAGATTGACAAACCGTTATTCAAACTAATCAAAAGGCAGAGAGAACATCCAAATTAACAAAATCAGAAATGAAAAGGGGGACATAACAAAACACACTGAGAAAATTCAGAGAATCATTAGGTCTTACTACAAAAACCTGCACTCCACAAAACTGGAAAATGTAAAAGAAATGGACAATTTTTTAGATTGATACCATATACCAAAATTAAATCAAGACCAGATGAGCAATTTAAATAGACCTATAAGCTGTGAGGAAATAGAAGCTGTCATCAAAAACCTCCCACGCAAAACAAGCCCAGGGCTGGATGGTTTTAGTGCAGAATTCTACCAGAACTTCCAAGAAGAGCTAATACCTATACTCCTCAAAGTGTTCCACATGATAAAAACAGAAAGGACATTGACAAACTCTTTTTATGGGGCTATAGTTACCCTGATACCAAAACCTCACAAAGACTCAACTAAGAAAGAGAATCACAGAGCAATCTCACTCATGAACATGGATGCAAAAATTCTCAATAAAATACTGGCAAACTGATTCCAAGAACACATAAAAAAATCATCCATCATGATCAAGTAGGCTTCATCCCAGAGATGCAGGGCTGGTTCAACATATAAAAATCTATCAATGTAATCTATCATATAAATAAACTGAAAGAAAAAAAAGTATGATCATTTCATTAGATGCTGAAAAAGCATTTGACAAAATCCAACACCCCTTTATGATAAAGGTCTTAGAGAGATTAGTGATACAAGGATCATATCTAAATATAATAAATGCAACATACAGCAAGCCAACAGCTAACATCAAATTAAATGGAGAAAAACTCAAAGCAATTCCACTAAAATCAGGAACAAGACAAGGCTGTCCACTCTCTTTTTATCTCTTCAACATAGTGCTTGAAGTTTTAGCAATAGCAATAAGACAACATAAGGAGATTAAGGGGATTCAAATTGAAAAGAAGTCAAACTTTCGTTATTTGCAGATGATATGATAGTGTACATAAGTGGCCCCCAAAACTCTACCAGAGAACTCCTACATGATAAATACCTTCAGTGATGTGGCAGGATACAAGATCAACTCAAAAAAATCAGTAGCCCTCCTATACACAAATGATAAAGAAGCTGAGAGGAAAATCAGAGAAACATCACCTTTCACAATAGCCACAAATAACATAAAATATCTTGGGGTAACACTAACCATGGAAATGAAAGACCTATTTGACAAAAACTTTAAGTCTTTGAAGAAAAAAATTGAAGAGGACACCAGAAAACGAAAGGATCTCCCATGCTCATGGATAGGAAGGATCAACATAGTAAAAATGGCAATCCTACCAAAAGCAATTTATAGATTCAATGAAATCCCCATCAAAATCCCAACACAATTCTTCACAGACCTTGAAAGAACAATAATCAACTTCATATGGAAAAACAAAAAACCCAGGAGAGCCAAAAAATCCTATACAATAAAGGAACTTCCAGAGGCATTACCACCCCTGACATCAAGCTCTATTACAGAACTACAATAATGAAAACAGTTTGGTATTGGCATAAAAACAGAGACGTTGACCAATGGAATTGGATTGAAGACCTGGATATTAATCCACACACCTATGAACACCTAATTTTTGACAAAGAAGCTACAATTATACAATGGAAAAAAAGAAAGCATCTTCAACAAATGGTGCTGGAATAACTGGATGTCAACCTGTAGAAGAATGAAAATAGATCCATTATCTATCGCCATGCACAAAACTCAAGTCCAAATGGATTAAAGACCTCAATATAAATCTAACCACACTGAACATGATAGAAGAGAAAGCGGAAAGTAGCCTTCAACGCATGGGCACAGGAGACTACTTCCTAAATATAACCCTAGTAACACAGACACTGGGAGCAACAATAAATAAATGGGACCTCCTGAAACTGAGAAGCTTCTGTAAAGCAAAGGACACTGTCAATAAGACAAAAAGGCAGCCTATTGAATGGGAAAAGATCTTCACCAACCCCACATCAGACAAAGGACTGATCTCTCTCCAAAATATATAAAGAACTCAAGAAATTAGACATTAAAATTCTAAATAACCCAATTAAAAAATGGGGTACTGAACTAAACAGAGAATTCTCAACAGAAGAATTTCAAATGGCCAAAAGATACTTAAGGAAATGTTCAACTTCCTTAGTTAATGCAAATCAAAACAACTCTGAGATACCATCTTACACTTGTCAGAATGGCTGAGATCAAAAACACTAATGATAGCTTATGCTGCGGAGGATGTGGAGTAAGGGGAACACTCATCCATTACTGGTGGGAATACAAATTTGTACAACCACTTTGGAAATCAGTATGGCAGTTTCTCAGAAAATTGGAAACCATCCTACCTCAGGATCCAGCAATACCACTCTTGGGAATATACCCAAAATATGCTCAATCATACTACAAAAGCATTTGTTCAACTATGTTCATAGCAGCATTATTTGTACAGCCAGAACCTGGAAACAACCTAGATGCCCCTCAACTGAAGAATGGATAAAGAAAGTGTGGCACATTTACACATTAGAGTACTACTCAGCAGTAAAAAACAATGACATCTTAAATTTTGCATGCAAATGGATGGAATTAGAAAACACTATCCTGAGTGAGATAACCCAGACCCCAAAAAATTAGTATGGTACATACTCACTCATAAGTGGATACTAGCCATAAACAAAGGACATTGAGCCTGTAGTTCATGATCCCAGAGAAGCTAAGTAATAAGGTGAACCCAAAGAAAAACATATATAGACCCACCTGGAAATTGGAAACATACAAGATCATTTGACAAAATTGGGAACATGGGGGCGGGGGCGGTAGAAGGAAGGAGAGAAGGGGAGGGTTGAGGAGAACTTGAGGGAATGGGATACTCAAGATGGAGGAAGGACAGATATGAGAGCAAGGAAAGAGATATCATGATTAAGGCAGCCATTATGGGGTTAGCAAGAAACCTGGCTCTAGAAAAATTTCCAGGAATCCATATGGATGACCCCAGCTAAGAACCTAAGCAATAGAGGAGAGGGGGCCCAAATTGGCTTTTTCCTGTAGTCAGACTGATGACTATCTTAAATATCACCATAGAATTTTTGTCCAACAACAATGGAAACAGAGGCAGAGACCCCCATCAGAGCACTGGACTGAGCTCCCGAGGTCCATTTGAAGAGTTGAAGGAGTGAGAGTATGAGCAAGGAAGTCAAGACCATGAGGGGTTCATCCAAGGAGACAGTTTGCCTGAGCTAATGGGCGCTCATCCCTCTGAATGTGGTTGACAGTTGGGGCAGACTGAGGGGCACAGGGATTTGTCTCTCCTACATGTACTGGGTTTTTGGGCTCCTATTCTCTTTGGAGGTATACCTTGCTTAGCCTAGATGTAGTAGGGAGGGCCTTGGACTTTCCAGAAGGCAAAGTGCCTTACCCTCTCTTAGGATTAGAGGGGGTGGGGTAGGAGGGTATGTGGAGGTTATGGGAGGAGGGGAGGGAGTGGGAATTTGAATTGGTATTTTTTAAAGTAATACACACACACACACACACACAGAGACACACACCAAACAAAAACAAATTGTTTCTGGCCAGGCGGTAGTGGCGCATACCTTTAATCCCAGCACTTGGGAGGCAGAGGCAGGTGGATTTCTGTGAGCTAGTTCCAGGACAGCTAGGACTATTTACATAGAGAAACCCTGTCTCAAAAATTTTTTTTTAAAGAAGATTTATTTATTATGTATATAACATTCTGCCTCCATATAGGCCTGCATTTATGCCTTTATGCCATAAGAGGGCATCAGATCTCATTATGGATGGCTCTGAGCCACCATGTGGTTGCTGGTAATTGAACTCAGGACCTCTAGAAGTATAGCCAGTGCTCTTAACCTTTGAGCTGTCTCTTCAGCCCCTGTTTTGTTTTTAAGATAGGGCCTCACTACATAGCCTTGGTTGGCCTCAGACTCACAGAGATCCACCTGCCTCTACCTCCTGAGTACTTTTTTTTTTTTGTACACCACCACTCCAGGCCTTCATTGCATTTTTTCACTAACTAGCTGGCATCTCAAATTCTCATTGCTTATTATCTAATATACAAAATTGAAACCTGTTCTGCTAAGCTAGTAAGTTATGAGAATCAGCCAATTAACATAAACAATGTGTTTCCTCCTTCGTACTTTAGAGCTGTTGCTGGGAGGCGGTTGCAAAGTTAATCATTTCTCTCCCCTTCCCTGTTCCTAGGTAGGGTCATGCCTGGGTCTTAACAATATGGTGTTAGTGAAAATGTGTGTCCCTTTTAGGATGAAGCATTAGACGTGAATGTGGCTTCTCCATCTTCATTTCCCCTCTTCTGGGAAAACTCCAACGGAAAAGGCTGTCATTAGATGGATCCTTGATTCACATGTGGAGGAAAGCTCTCTACCTACCACCCTTTGCACTGGACTGGTTTTTGTAAGACAAGAAGTTTGACCATATTGGGTAGGGGTGGGGATGGGGTTATGATAGAACACTTTCATTGGATGTGCAAGGCCCTGGATTCAATCCCTAGAACTGTGGGTAATAACAGAAAGGAATTCTTAAAATGAAAGGTTTTGTCATATTAAGAAGCTAAAAGCGCTGGGCAGTGGTGGCACACACCTTTAATCCCAGCACTTGGGAGACAGAGGCAGGCGGATCTCTGTGTATTTGAGGCTAACCTGGTCTACAGATTGAGTTCTGAGATATCCAGCACTGTTACACAGAGAAATCCTATCTCTAAAAACCAAAAAGAAAAACAAACAAGCAAAAAACCCAACATCTCTTAGAGAATGAAGTAGGAGAATATCCTGTAGATTAAAAAAAAATTAAAAACAAGACCACTAGGAAAATATTTCAATAGGCAGCTATGCAAATTCACAGGAATCCAAGTCCATTCCCATGTTCTGTAGTAGATTCTGTCTCTTAAAAATCCATTTTCAGAATTGTGTTTGATTGTTTGTTTTTGCATTTGTGGGGGTTGAATCCAGAGTCTCACACATCTGAATGTTACCTATCCACATCCTAAGCAAGCACTCAACCACTGAGCTACACCGCCAGCCCAAAGCTTCTTTTTAAATTGTGTACTAGAATGTACTGTCTTTCCTGTGAAGGGTATCTTTCATAATATCAAAGTAATAATAGTAAAAATGTCAAGAAATTCCACTGAGAAAGTAAGACCAGTTAGACAACCAACCACCTTTTAACCTGCCCAAGGGAAGCAAGCTTTGAGACTAGCCTGCCAAGAAGCGTTTAGAGTTCAGGCCTGCTTCATGACTGTGCAACTGTGAGTCACTGGTGACTAATCTTGAATAGTTTTGGCTGCAGTCTATGACCCTGGCAGAGATAAAATATATTTAACAAATGAGAGCTAACAAAATATTAGGTACTGATGTTACTCAAGATGGCTTAAAAAACAAAAAACGTACAGTACGAATCACCTTCAGAGAAGGCAGTATGTACTATGCGGGTTAAAAGGCCTGTGAGAATAGCATTAAAGGCTTCATCTTAATAATCTAGAGGTGTGTGACTTAGGTCGACTTCATTAGCTCACAAAGTTAATTTAGGAATAACTATTAATGTGTTAAATAAACTTTCTTTGATCTAAAAATTATATGTCTAAGAATCTGTTCTAGGGAGGAAAGAATATGGTTAAGAATGTTAATAAAAAGTATACGGGCTGAGGATGAGTCAGAGTTTAAAGGAGCTGGTTGCCCTTCCAGAGGATCTGTTCAGTTCCCAGTGCCCACATGGCAGCTCACAACTATCTGTAACTCCAGAGCCATGGAATCCAATGCCCTCTTCTGGCCTCCACAGGCACTAGGCACACACATGGTATAGGGACATGTAGTTGCTTATGAATGAACATAAAATAGATAAATACTTCTTTTAAACTTATGATAATGGGACCCAGTAAGATGGCTTAGCCACTAAAAGCACTTGCTGTGCAAGTCTAGTCACCTGAGTCTGATTCTTGGAACCAATGGGGCTAGGAGAAAACTGACTCCCCAGGGTTGTCCATTGGCCTTCATATGTATACTATGTATCTGCAGGCACACTTCTCTCTCTCTCTCTCTCTCTCTCTCTCTCTCTCTCTCTCTCTCTCTCTCTCTCACACACACACACACACACACACACACACACACTAATAATAATAATAAAATAAAAAGGTTAAATTACGATATGGTCTGTGGATGTAGCTCAATTGTAGACTACTTACCTAACATACATGAGGCCTATGGTTTGATCCTCAGCAACCCCCAAATTTATGATTAAATAGAATAATAAGTAGCTTTTAAATAGAGAACAATGTGTGTAGTAACAGGAAGTGGTATTCACAATATTTTATTATGTGAGAAACGCCTAGGAGGCAATGGGGAGATACTGGCCAAAGAGTACACAGTTTCACTTGGACAGGATATGTAAATTCTGCAAATCTGTAGTACTGATGGTTGCCATAGATACTTGAAAGATACTTGAAAACCTCTAAGAGATCTTAAATGCCCTTACCAGAAAGAACAACTATAGATATGTGAGGTGACAGATATATTAGTTTGATTTAATAGGATATGCAAATACTGAAATATTACATTGTATACTAGAAATCTGTATTTTTATCAACTTTTGATGAATCTGGCTTGGAACTCACAATATAACCTAGGCTGGCTTCGAACCAGAGGCAATCACCCTGTATCAGTCTCCCAAGTACTGAGATAAGACACATAAGCCACCATATTGAGCTTTATTTGCCTGTTATATCTTCAGCGAGACAGTAATATTTGGTTGGTTACCACTGCCTAATTCATTTACAGTGAAGAGAACAGATAAACATTCCAGTATACATAAATTACAGTTTTGTTTTGTTTTGTTATTTTGACATTGGATCTTAGCTTTAGTGGGCTGGGAAATCACTATGTAATCCAGGCTGGCCTTGAACTCATGGCAGTCCTCCTGCCTCTGACTCTACGGTGCTGATTACAAATGTATGACACATCACTCATCTGGAGGTGTGTGGATTTGTTACTGTTGTTTATTTGAGAGGGTCTCACATAACCCAGGCTGGCTTCAAATTCACTCATCCTCCCACTACCACCTACCGAATGCTAAGATTATAGTTAGGCATTTATATATTTCAGACTAGAAGTATGCAGACCAAACTATAGACAGTGGCTAGGTTAGGGGAAAGAGAAGATGATGAGGGTTGAGAAGGGTACATGCGACTAAACTGTTCATTTTCTATACTTGTATTTGTGTGTATATGGTGGTGGTGGGGGGCTGCAGGCACACGCATGCCACAGGACACATGCATGTACAGATTGTGTGTATATGATGTGGGGGGTGGGCTGTAGATACACACATGCTACAGGACACACGTACAGATCGGAGGACAACCTCAGCTGTTGGTCCCTCACCCTACACCTTATTTTGAGACAGGCTGTTTTCCTTGTTCGTCCCTAGGTACACCAGCCTAGTTCGTCTGTGAGCATCCAGGGAGCCTGCTCCGCCTCTCCTTTCACCGTGGGTGTGCTTAGACTACAGGTGTGTGTTTGCACCCAGCTTTACATGGGTCCTGGGGAATCAAACTCAGCAAGCACTTTATCCACCAAGCCATCTTCCCAGCCCTGACTTAAATTTATTTATTTTTGTTGATTTTACATTTCATTCATTTACTACTTCTTGAGATAAGGTCTCATTTTGTAGCCGAGGCTGGTCTGAGACTCAGGGCACTGACCATTTTGCCTCAGCAGGGTGTTATAGACCCAGCGTCCTTTAAAAATGTAAGCACATGCACATGTTCCTTTTTAAGAAAGATGAATGTTTAACAAAAACAGTAGTTCCTGAGACTAATAGCTGGAGATTATTTCTAGGCTACCGGAATTCCTCTGATGAGGTTCATAGGTTCTGGGAACTGCAAAAGCTACTTCGTTGTGGCTGTGGCTACTTCCTACTTTGTATGGCCCACTGTAGGGTTGCCTGGTGTCTGCTCCAATTTCTGTTACTAAATTAATTTTAGCCAGCTGCAGATTATCACAGTCTGGATACTCAGGAATTTATCACAGAGTGCAACGTCCTGTTGTGTGTGTGTGTCTGTGTGTGTACACAGAATTATAGATGAGATGAAAGGTAACTGTTTTTACCTAAAACTAACAAATGCCAAAGCAGGATTCTTATGAAATAACTGCAACTCTCTCTCTCCCTCCCTCCCTCCCTCTCTCCCTCTCTCCCTCTCTCCCTCTCTCCCTCTCTCCCTCTCTCCCTCCCTCCCTCCCTCCCTCCCTCCCTCCCTCCCTCCCTCCCTCCCTCCCTCCTCTCTCTCTCTCTCTCTCTCTCTCTCTCTCTCTCTCTCTCGGTCTTGATTATATAAAAAGTTTTATGATTTACTTCTAAAATATCCCACCACCAATTCAAAAATTAAGAGAAAAGGTGAGAAATCGAAAAAGTTCCAAGTATAAAAAGCTCTCCAAAAACGTTTCGGAAAATAATCAGAGGCAATTAAAGTTGGGTGCAAAGGTCTGGTTTCTCGAGATTAGAAACAAACACTTTTGAAACTCAAACGCTGTAGCCGAGAGCGGCTGCTAAGTTTTGATTATGGCGCCAACGTCCTGGTTGCAGTTAGAACAGGTTTCGTTTCACTGTACTCACTCTGAATTCTTTCGGGGTGCCTCCGATGCTCCAACAGTCTGCAAACCTCAGGAACGGCAAACGTTCAAATGCTTTCTTTCTTTTTTTTTTTTTTTTTGCTTCTCTGGGGAGCTAATGCTTCTGCCACTCCTCCCAGAATCCTTCTAAAAATGCACTTTGGGAAACTTAATTAAATCACTATGCCTGCGATAGTAATTCTAATTGGCCCAAAACATACTTCTGCCACACTTCCCAGAATCCCCCGAGACATTAGCGATGCATTATGGGAATTGTAGTTCAGTTTCCAGGCACGGAGTTGTGACCTTGGATAGCAAAGTTAACCTTAGTTGTCAAAGCTTATAATGAAAACCACTACAACCAAATAACTCTCGCACGTTCCAGCTCTTCTGGCATGGAGGTTTTATTTAGATGTTGCTTGGCTGAATTGGTGAGCTCCAGGTTCAGTGCCTCCTTCAACAAATGAAAGCGCCTTGGAGGAAGGCACTCAATGTCAACTTCACCCTCACTTGAACATGCATGCACCCCACCGACACACATATGCCCATGTACATGAACACACACACACACACACACACACAAGCAAAAACCAGACTTGTTTGTTTTGTTTTGTTTTTTTCAAGACTAGAAGTTCCAGGCCTCCCTTTTATCCCAGGAGGCAGAGCTCTTTGACTTTGAGGCCAGTCTGCAGTACATAAAGGATTATAGGTTATCCAGGGGTGCATACTTGTAGCATGAATAATAAAAACCCAGAGACAGACATTGGGTTTCAACCTGAGGATCAGAATAGCAAAACGGCCAGCCACTAGAGAACTCTTACCTCTATCTATCTCAGACCAAAAATGGGCAAGATCCTGTTTCCCTGAATCCGGAAGACTCCACACTCCACTCCACACTCGACTGAGTTCCTGTCTCTTCCCCTTTCATTCCTTTCTCCACCCAGCCATATGGCTCCTGTTTCCACCTTCCTGGTGCTGGGATCATAAGTGCAGGCCACTGTGCCCAGCTTTTTCCTCTTAGGGTGTCAAGCAGGACCTCAAAGATGGTTCAACAGGTAAATGATCTGGCTGCAAGCCTGACAACCCAAGTCCAATCCCCAGAATCCCCGTGATAGAAGGAGAGAAGCAACTCCTGCAAGTGCCCTCTGACCTCCACATCAGGGCCATGGCACACTCTAAATTTATTAATTAATGTAAAAATAGATAGATGACATTTGAGGAATAACCTAAGGTTGAACTTTAGCCTCCTCACGCACATACACGTGTGAGCACAGACATACACACATGCATACATACACACACGCACACATATACACATGCACTCATATATACACCCACACAGTAAGTTGGCACTGATAAAGTTTACTATTTATATTACTGCAATTCTATGTAATTGGAGGCTGCTTTTTCGTTTCCTGGTCATTCAGACATGAATAATCACATAAAAACTATATTAATTACAACACTGTTTGGCCAAATGCTCAGGCATATTTCTAACTAGTTCTTATATCTTAAATTAACTCATTTCTATTAATCTATGTATCACCATGAGGCTGTGGCTTACTGGTAATGTTCTGGCATCTTTCTCCTTCGGTGGCTACATGGCATCTACCTGGCTCCACCTTCTTTCTCCCTGCATTCTGTTTAGTTTTGCCGCCTACCTATATTCTGCCCTGCCATAGGCCAAAGCAGCTTCTTTATTAACCAATAGTAATAAAACATATTCACAGCATACAGAGGGGAACCCTACATCATTTCTATGCTCTCAATGTACCCACATTCCTAAGGCACACAGAGGCAAGAGCTTGACTGCTGTTCTGACAGATGAGGAAATGTCTCCCAAGGCTGGGCAGCTAATGTAGCCCAGGTCTTCTGCTCTCTCCACTGGGTCACACTGTAGTTAAAGGCACAGTTGGAAAAGCTGTCCTCTCTGCTATTAGAAGGCAGAGCTACAGTCTCCCCCTACCGTGCAGCTGGAGTGTTATTGTCCTAACAAACAGCAGCCTGGAAGTAATTCATCAACACACATACAAGTCTCAGGATCCAGTTTTTATTCTCAAAGGAAAAAAAATCCTGGTTTCTTAGTGTGATGGAGGAGGGTCATCTTTCTATCTGTTGCTTTCATTGGTTAATTAATAAAGAAACTGCTTGGCCTCTGATAGGGTAGAATTTAGATAGGCAGAGTAAACAGAACAGAATGCTGGGAGAAAGAAGCTGAGTCAGGCAGTCGCCATGATTCTCCCAGACAGACGCAGGTTAAGATCTTTCCTGGTAAGCCAACTTGTGGTGCTACACAGAATATTAGAAATGGGTTAATCAAAGATGTAAGAGCTAGCCAATAAGAGGTTAAAACTAATGGGCCAAGCAGTGTTTAAAAGAATACAGTTTCCGTGTAATTATTTTGGGGTATAAGCTAGCCAATGCGGGAGCCGGGGCGGCCGGAACGCAGCCCAGCTAGCTCCTCATATTACATTAGTGACCATGCAGACTCAAGGGAAACCAGAGAGGGGGATGAGAGGGCCATTTTCCATCAAGTCCGGGCCAAAGGGTCAGTGGACTTAATCTGTACAGACACAGAGCAGGACCCATTATATAGCATTTTGTGTGCAGCCTATTTATCAGGTCCCACCACCAAGCAAATCGTAGCCAGGCCAGCATCATCCCAGCTTAAGCAAACACCCTTCCCTGCCTAAGGTTCTCTGCTCTTAATTTAGCATGCTGCCCTGTCATGGCTTCTTTCCAGCACTCATCACTGGGAATTTGTGACTACAGTAGGGAACGACCCAGAGGGGGCACTTTAAGTGAGGCTCCCTGTTCTGAGCATGTTCTAAAAATCAGCTTCATTTAGGACTCACAGAAGTGCCAACAGAAATGTACATCTCTGCAGGTGATGTGGGAAGTCTTCTGTATGTGTGTTGCTTTTATTGGTTAGTGAATAAAAAAACTGCCTTGGCCTGTTGATAGGGCAGAGTAGAACTAGGCAGGGAAAACTAAACTGAACGCTGGGAGAAAGGAGGCAGAGTCAGAGGGAAGCCATGGAGCTGCCGGACACAGACGTGCTGGAACTTTGCTAGTAGGCCACGACCTCGTGGTGACTCACAGATTAATGGAAATGGGTTAAATTAAGATGTAAGAGTTAGCAAATAAGAAGCTAGAGCTAATGGGGCAAGCAGTGATTTAAATAATATGGTTTCTGTGTGATTATTTTGGGAGTCTGGGTACCTGGGAAATGAACAAGTGACCTCCTTACAACAAACTGATGCTCCCACGTAGTCAACTATATCCACGTAAAATCTGAGAAATCTTGGAAAGGAGCTCTAGACACATTCAAAAAAAAGTTTAGCCACATTTTTTTTCTCCAGACGGGCTTTGCTTGCTGGTGGCATGCTGCAGCTCCTTTAAGAGAGGTTTTCCTGATTCAGTGGGAGCAGAAAAAAAAATAAAGGCCAAGTGGTTTTGAAAAAGTGACTTCCTGGGTCTTGCTGCCTGCACAAATTCTGACTCTTTCTGGAGGTCCAGCTATGGAATATTTAAATGGGGTTTGTGATCAGAGTGCTACAACTTGCTTAATGGCAACAAAGACCCTCTGTGTGCCTGAAAATGGGGAAATGTACATGGCTTTCAGAGGCAGTGAACTTGTCTCAGCCATGTTGGACTGCGCGGAGCAAGCAAGCATGACTGCGGAGTTGGACTTAGCCAAACCCACTTAGCATTAAAATAAAAGGTGCTCCTGGTCAAAAGATAATTCCAGATATGCAATAAAGATAAATTCAGATGGAAAAGACCTCTAAATGAGTCACAGTGTTGGATAAATGTGTGTAGGTTTGAGAGAGAGAGAGAAGAAAAAAGGGTATAGAGAGTTATAAAAGGAAGTAAAATGGTTTATAAAAATAAAACAAAATATTTAAAGAGACAGAATACATACAGTCAGAGATTAAAAGGAGTAAAAAAATAAGCCACATAAAGATGGAAAATACACAGAGAATATGGATTATGTATATTATTGTGTTTTCTTTGAATTTTTGACTGTAAAGGAGTTAAGTACAGAGAGACATTTCATTGTATGGACTGTTAAGTTAAACCAAAATAAAGGTATCTTGACTTCAGAATTTTAGTCTAAGGATATGTTGCTTTGGAAAAGAGATTTTGCTTTTGTTTCTACAGAGGATGAGAATCTGTGGATTTATTCCAGACTAATGTGGTTTGATGGACCAAGACCTCCAAAAGGTTGCCATGAACATCCCCCCAAATACCTCACCCAACAAAAAACAGGAAGCAATTTGGAGAGAACTATACCCATATTCCCAAATATTGTCTATAAATGTCTGTTTACATTTAAAGAGGGATATGCTGTAAAGATTTGCATTGCTATGAATCTTGCTCTATTGATACAAATCTTAGGTCAATTTTGTTATATGTGTATTTCTGCTCTCGATTAAGGTATTGTGTTTATACAGCTCATTTAGAAATGTAATGCATAATATAGGTTATTAGATAATCATCTAAAATAGTCAAGCTTGTAGTCACATTAGTTTTCTAGATATATAGAGATATATTTGAGTTAGAAAGGTATTCTTCAAATCATTCAAAGACTACAGAATATGGTATTTAAAATGTTTTAAGAAGTTAGGACTCTTCATGACAGTGAGACACATCTGTTCCTGGCAGCACCAATCTACTCCAAGAGGATGATGGGCATCAAAGAGTTTCCTTATGGAGTTTGCTAGCCATTTGTGCAAGAAATTGCTCTTGCCTGGATTGCTTGATGCTATGCTGTATGAACTGGACATGCAGGATCCACAGAGAAATGACTGATGAACTTGCCTAAAGGTGAGACAATTCTTTAGGGGATTTCTCCTTCATGAAAGAGTCTGCCAGACATTCTGCAGAACACAGAAGAAAGTGACTTACAAACTGCCAATATAGATGAACTGTCTTTGAAATTTCTTGCTTCATGGAAAAGTCTGCTGGATACTGTGGGCCATCAGGCTGAAGATGGGTGCCTACAAAATTACAGAAGAACTTTGGGTGATTGTTTAGGCAATGGGATGTCTTGTCAATTCTAGAGTTGTGGAAGTTGCTCACAATGCACTTCCTGATTAGTTAGGTAATATTATATCCTTCTGGAATCTTTGATTGAGTTGAAGAATAGATAGTTATAGTTAGTTTTCCTTAGTTATTATAAAAGATAAAGTAGATAGAAATATTGTAACTGTAATCTTGCTTAATACCTGTTTTGTTATATGTAATTTTACTGTTTTACTATTATTATTATTAAAAATTTCCACCTCCTCCCTTCCTCCCATTTCCTTCCCCCTCCCCTACTTCCCCTCCCCCTCCCTCTCTAGTCCAAAGAGCAGTCAGGGTTCCCTGCCCTGTGGGAAGACCAAGGTCCTCCCCACTTCATCCAGGTCTAGGAAGGTGAACATCCAAACAGACTAGGCTCCCACAAAGCCAGTACATGCAGTAGGAACAAAACCCAGTGCCATTGTCCTTGGCTTCTATGTTAAAGTTAAAAACCTTCCTTTTTATTTAAACAGAAAAAGGGAAATGATGTGGGAAGTCCTTTGTATATGTGTTGCTTTTATTGGTTAATGAATAAAGAAACTGTCTTGGTCTGTTGATAGGGCAGAGTAGAACTAGGCAGGGAAAACTAAACCGAATGCTGGGAGAAAAGGGTGGAGTCAGGGAGAAGCCATGGAGCTGCTGCCAGAGACAGACATGCTGAAACTTTGCTGGTAGGCCACAACCTTGTGCTGATGCACAGATTAATGGTGATGGGTTAAATTAAGATGTAAGAGTTAGCAAATAAGAAGCTAGAACTAATGGGCTAAGCAGTGATTTAAGTAATATGGTTTCTGTGTGATTATTTTGGGAGTCTGGGTGGCCAGGAAATGAACAAGTGGCTTCTTACAATATGCAAGGGCACCTACAGACAGGTATATGTACCCTACAGGGTATCAAATCTGTCCTTTGGCTGCCAAACATGGGTTTTATATCTGAGGAAATGAGGTTGACTCCTTTCTGGAGTCTCCTCCTATAATCTCTCTTAATGCTCACATTTGGAAGTGTTTCCATCCAGAAAGGTCCCTTGGAGCAACCCCAAACTCACAATCCCCCTCTTCTAAGAGATGCCAGGAAAAGGTCTTGCCAAGGGCTCCTGGCCCTTCCAACAAACATCTAATTCCCATCTGGGTTCTGGAGTCCTTCCTGAGGTCAGAAAGAGTGCTCAGAGGATTAGGAGGGAAAGACCTCAAGCTAAGGGCTATTTGTGGCCTTGAGCAGGTCATGCTATGATGTCAGCCCCTTATAGTCTGTCACAGGTAGCATCCACCCTCACTTGGTCAGTGAATCCCTTAGGAGATTTCATAATGTACCAGACATAAGTGTTGGCAGCAGGGAAGGAGGCCTTTCTTGGTGATAAGACCTGGCCCCATTTTAGTGATATGTCTGTGACTATACCCTCCATTCCAGGAGTACACCACCATATCAGCCCAATGCAACTCCAACTTGATTACTCAGCTGGGACACAGCGTATGCATCAGAAATGGAGCCTGGAGGGCTGTGTGGTGGTCCATTGATGTATGGCTGTATGGTGGTTTGTTCACATCAGGAGCCCTGTCCTAGAGTATAGTATACTCTCAGCTTTGCTGTGTACCATCTCTTCTTCAACCTCCTGGGCCCTGCAGCATGCTGGTGTCTAGGGAATCAGGAGAGCTGAGGCTGGAGCTGGCTCAGACTCCTAGCCATCTTCCATCAGCAGCATTAACTAATCCCAACCTAAGCTGCTCATCAGCAATATAGAGGAAATGTCAGACCTGAGGCCTAAGCTGGCCCTAGGTCTGACCATACCTGTCTTTGGACTGGAGAGATGAAACAAGGGGATTCATTTCTGGCTATGCACTAGAATCACTGGGCCTGTCCCCAGAGATGCTAATCCCAAGGTCTGGAGTGTGTCTAAAAGGCTTCAGAAATGAGCACATATCCTTTATAAGCTGAGATGTGCCTTGACATCCTTCCTGTCCTAGAGTTGGGTTAAGACAGGTCAGAATATATTAAAAAGAGACAGTCCAATGGCTCCACCAGTAAAGGACTCACTGCCAAGCCTGATGACCAAATTCCATCTTCAGTGTCTGCATGGAAAAAGGAGAGAACCAATGCCCATAGATTGTCTTCTGACCTCTCCACACACGATGTGGCATGTATGTACACAGATACATACACATGCAATAAGTAAATTATTAACTACTTAATCAATCAATTAAAAATATTTTTTTTTTTTTTTAATTTTTGAGACAGGGTTTCTCCGTAGTTTTAGGTTCCTGTCCTGGAACTAGCTCTTGTAGATCAGGCTGGCCTCGAACTCACAGAGATCCGCCTGCCTCTGCCTCCCGAGTGCTGGGATTCAAGGCATGCGCCACCACCTCCCGGCTTAAAAATATGTTAAAAAAATAAAAACAATCCCTGCTGAATCCCACAACGGGCTTTCACACATAGTGATAGCCCCTTGGGACTACAGGTTCAAGCCATGTTGTATATTACTCCCACATTCAGTAGGCTGTGTTAATCACCCTGTCTGGCTCAGTAGTAACACACAGACAGAGCCTGTCGTCCTCATGGCCGTGTCCCACAACTGAGTTCTGGCTTGTTGCAGCTGCTTCTTTGCTGTGTCTTCACTGACCTCACCCCTAAGCCTCCTTGTGTCCTGAAACATTTAAAAATGTGTTCATTCCTTCACCCAAAAGATATAAGAAGTTCCCTCTTGCACCGATTAGCCAAACTTTAGGCAGATGAAGTACATATCACCCATACTAGTGCTCACACTTAAAAAAAGGATTCTGTTTATTTTACGTGTGTGGATAATCTATTTGCATGATAGAAGAGGGCATCAGATCCCACCATGGTTGCTTGTGAGCTGCCATGGCTCAGGACCTCTGGGAGAGCAGCCAGTGCTCTTAACTTCTGAACCATCTCTCTAGCTCTTAGGGCTAATACTTTTGTGTACCATGGATGTAAGAATTCTGGAAGTCTAGTGTGGAACTCAAGACTTAATTTTTAAAAAGATTTATTTGTGGTGTGTGTGTGTGTGTGTGTATATCATGAATTCTAGTTGATCTTAATCAAAACCCAGAGTCAGATATAGGGGCTAACGCTGAAGATCTGAGAAGTAGAGCAGTCAGCCACTAGAGAGATCTTTACCTTTACCTCTACCATTGCTCAGACCGACTGGGCTACCTAGACTGCACTGTCTCCAGCAAACCTCAGACTCCAGTGAACTCTTGTCTCCTCCTCCTTATATGATCTTTGCACCCAGCCATATCACTCCCGTATCTGCCTCCCTAGTGCTGGGATTAAAATCATGGGTTCCCAAATGCTGGGATCATCTTTGTGTGAGTTCTATTTCTCTTTTCAGATAGATTCAATCTCATGTAGCCAAGAGTGGCTTTGAGTCCTGGTATTAAAAGTGTGTGCTGCCACTTCCTGGCCTCTAGTGGCTTAGCTCTATGCTCTGATTTTCAGGGAAGCTTTATTTATTAAAACACAAATAAAATGTGTGTGTGTGTGTGTGTGTGTGTGTGTGAGAGAGAGAGAGAGAGAGAGAGAGAGAGAGAGAGAGAGAGAGAGAGCGTGAGGTAGGTGCATCAGGGAAAACAATGGGAGGGGAATGAGTGTGAGTCTCTGCTCTGAGTCAAAATCCTTAGCAATGGGCAAATAAAGTTCCCTCCTGCAGAGTCTGGCAGGCAGTGTTCAGGGTGAGAGGGCTGTGGGTCAGCCTCTCCTGATTGCTGGCTAGTCCTGGAAAAGCCCAGTCAAGCTAAAGAACCCCATCTCTTCAAGCCTGGGAAGCAACTGGCTTTCTGATGGGAATCCAAGCCTGTTTTGCAGACACAGTGACTGCTGTGAAGATAAAGACCCCATTCCTCACCAATGACCTGGAATATGACACGAAGCCAGCTGGGAGTGCCCGGGGAATTTGAGGCCAAAGGAGAAGAGCTATGCTTCTTTGAGGACAGTGTCTGTGAGAGCAGCAGAGGATGGGCGGGACTGGAAGAGGCCCTGTCAGAGTTATGGACAGGGTGGACAATGCCCGGGAGCTTGGGGCGGGATAGGAGTTTCTGCTCACTGTCAGGTTTATGAGGACTCCTAGAAAGAGTGCAATTCATCCTCACAATGTACAGCTAGGGAAGGTTCCAGTGACACAGGAAGATGATAATCCATTATAACTTTCTGTCAGTCCGCCACTCTAGTCTACCCCTAGCTGAGAAGGCCAGAAATGGCTGTGGCAGGTCAGGCAGGGCTTCAGAACCTCACATAAGAAAGTAGAATGTAGGACACTTTGATGGCTAGTGTCTCGACCCAAACCTCCTCCATCATCCTCACAGCCTGGATGATCAGCAGGCAGGACCAGTGCTTGCCTTGGAGCAGCACATAAGATTTCAGGGGACCAGAGAAAAGAGGAAAGCTCCCCAGAGTCCTTAAACCATCAGTACTTGAGCCTCACCCTACCCTTTTGCATGGGACTCCACAGAACTAAGGTCAGAACTCTGGTAACCAGAGGTACCTTAGCTGCCCAGTGGACTTGCCTCAGTGACTCTCCCAGCACTCCACACCCTGGCTCTGTGATGCAGACTAAGTGGACAACAAAGGGAGAGGACACAGTTAGCGATGCCTGTGTTGGGGTCCCAACCTGGCTGTAGTTGGATGGGGCTGTGTCAGGAGAGGGACAGGTGCCTGGAAAGGATGACAGCTGAATAAAACACCTTCCCATGCTCCCAGTGTGTCTACTCCACACGTATAAGAACTCGTGATCCTGGGGAGAGGATAAGGAGTTAAGACATGGACTTTTTTTGTTTGATACTTTTTATTTTTCTCCTTTTTTAGGCATCTTGAAGCTAGGCAGGCCTGAAGCACTCTTCCTAGCCTGGCTTATATGGTTAAGAACCAGAAGGACAGGGCAGACCAGCCTTGACCTTCTACAGCTGATTTCCTCAACTGCCACAGGCCTTAAGATCCAAAGCTCTGTGACAGCCAGGGTCTATTTCTTGGCTCCTTGCTATCCCCCTAGTGCAGAGCTAGTGCTTAATAAACCATCCTTCTGTTTGTGAGCGGCACAATCTGAACCCATCCTGTGCCGTGTCTACATCCTTAAGGATTTATGATTTAGACCCATGAGGAGGCAGTCATTTAGGGTCCTCTGAGCCCTCCCACACATAGTTAAGTCCCTAGTAAAGCCCGTAGTACTAGATAAGGCCAAACACAGTCCTTACAGCCTGATTCTAGAAGGCTCTTCATGAATCCACAGGATGTAAATATAGATTCACACAAACACACATTGACGATAACACAGAACTTGGTCGAGTCCCTCATGATTGGCATCTGTGTTCCTGGAACACCTTAATGCCTCCACCTTCTAGAGCTGCTGGGGTCTGTTGACTTTCACTCTCCTGCTGAGACATTATCTTATTGATTAAAATGTGTGGTACAGCCCCACACAGGATGTGAGGCAGTCACCTAGGCAGGAGAGTAGGCAAGGAAGAGAAGACACAGCCTGCCAGGAACAGGGCCACTGGGGTCCTGCTACAGGACACTGCCAATTGACCTACTGGGAATCTCTCAGTGAATGCTAGGCCTTTGGTTTGAACCTGAACTGAACCACAATGAACCTTCCCCAAAAGGTCTCTGCAAATGGAAGAAAGAGATGAATGTTTGAAAGGATGTTTCAATACTCTACCTAAGCTCCGTGGACCCACATAGAAGGAAGAGGGATGACTCCTACAAGTCGTCTTCTGATCTCCACAGGTGTGTTGTGGCATGCATATCCCACACACATACCATGTGCCCCTCACTATAGCAGTAGTAGTGTTTTATCTATTGAAATTTTCTTCAGAGCCTGTTGTACCTGCTGCTTGTAGCCATGAACCACAGTAGGACCTCATTTACTCTCCTTTACATGACTAAAACTAGACAACATATACAAACCAACAGCTTTTAGACCCGAGATAACAAGCAGTACAGGACACTGATCTCCAGAAGAAGGGAGAGTTTTATACCCATCAGAAATATAAAGCTACTGAAGCAGCCTCAAGGAACGACACTCGCGACAAAGTACAAAGACAAGGCTTTTCTTGAATGCAATATATCTGTGTTTGTAATGTAGACAGAGGTTCCCTTGCAGCTCCTTACAGGTGAACGTGGTTCAGTCATCCGATCACTCTTTTAACAAAGACAAGACTATCCACCATGACCAAGGAGGATGACAAAGTTAGAGCGAGTACGGGGCCTTTGTATAATGAGGGCGATAACATTAAACAAATGACAGGAGAGGTAGGGCAGGTTAGGACGTTGAGCCTGCTGTTGAAGTGGAGAAGGATGTGAGCATAGGAGGGGAGAGTGCAGTGTGGGGGAGGCGTGGGTCATGGAATGCAGATACAAGTGATTTGTGGGGATTTAAGCCAAGTGAGAATGTAGATGGATTGTGCTCTGTACACAGGTTCAGGGGCTACCAGGGTTTTCAGGCATGGTATGTAGAGAAGGGCTGGCCATGAGTGTAAGAAATTGAACGTGTATGTGTAAAATGTGGCTCTGAATAAATCACAGAAGGCAAAGAAGGGGATGGCGAGCCGCACTGGGACTCCTTGCTTTGTTTCAGGTTTCCACGGCTCAACATCAGCCAGCAGACTAAGCAACTTTACGCAGCAAGGAACAGACAGCAGGTTGCTTTGCTCCACTTCCTCCACTCCTTGTCTCAAGAAGGCAACCCTTCCTGGGCTAGTGCCCTTACTTCTCCAACCCTGGTGCTGCCATCATTTCTCTAAGATGTCTTATGTGTTTGCCTTTTTCATCATCACCTTTCGAGTAAAGCAAGTATGTCTGCCCTCAGCTCTGTTCCATGGACTTTGAAGCACTTTGCTAGAAAGCTGCTAAGTGTCCCTCTGGTGTGAGGAAGCAATGACCAACGACAAAATCTATAGGAATCATCCCTGGCCCAGGAGAGGTTCCATATGGGTCTCACTTTTGTTTTTTTCTTCATTGTAGGAGTGTTTCAAAATACACACATGGGGTCAAGCAGATGTCCCAAAGGAACAAAGCCTATTCCCCAATGAACTAATCAGTAAATCTGTAAGCACGTCTCTTCCATTACTCTTAACTGTATACAAAGGGATCACTAACCATACTTGAGTTTCTGATTTGGGCAGTCTCCAAAAATTTTTCAAAACATGAAAGCAGAAGGGAGACTATTACAGAAAGGGATAAGGGCAGAATGAGGGCAAGAATTGGCAATGGGTGGATCTGATCAAAGTGTTTTATATGTATGTATGGAAATGTCCCAATAAAATTCATTAGTTTGTGAAAAGATACCAATATCCACTGTATTAGCTGCCTGGCATAGCTGTGACAAAAACTTGGCAAAGCATCTTAAGAAAGGAAGAATTTGGCTGGAGAGATGGCTCAGTTGTTAAAGACTAGGCCCACAACAACAACAAAAACAACAACAAGACAGGGAAAGACAAATTTTGAATTACATTTCAGTCCAGAAATTGTCTAGGGTGGTGGGTAAGCAGGAGCTTGAGACAGCTGGTCACACATCTGCAGTTAGGCAGCCAAGAGTGATGAACACTGCTACCCAGCCCACTCCATCCTTCCCACCAACTCGGGGACCCCAGCCCATGGGAGCAAGCTAGGGAGCAGCATTCCTTCATGGTCTATGCTTCCATTTCTGCCTCCAGATTCCCACATTGGCTTCTCTTCATGAAGCACTCTAACCTGTAAACTGAAATAAACCTTTACTTCCTCTAAGATGTTTTTTGTTGTTCACAGCAACAGAAAACAAGTTAGAACAGTTGGCCTCTTTTGGTGCAATCTCCATCCATTGAGAGACAGAGGTGGTGGGTTTCCTTATTCTCTGTGAACAATCTAAGGTGCATTGTACAGTCTCTCAGGTGTTCCATGGGGTCAAGCCTCAGGGTCTACAGTGGTCTCCCAAAGGCCTACACACTTGTTCCTGCCTTCCTCTGAATCTTCTGCTGAGACCTCTGGGATCCCTTGCCAGATGAGCAATCTCACACCATGCCATATCTGGTCTGAGGAAATCCAATGTTGGCCAGGGCATTTGTTTCAGAATTGTGAATCTGGGGATGTTCGAATAAACCTTGGACTGTGGAAAATGAGAGTCTTTCTAATTCCATACCCAACCACGATTTAAGCTGAGGCTCAGGTTCTATGTTTAAAAACAACAAAATAAAACAAAACAAAAACACACTGTTCCTTCCTGTAGCATGAATAATAAAAACCCAGAGACAGATATTGGGATTCAAGATGAAAATCAGAAAAGCAAAGCAGCCAATGACTGACTCTTAACATCTGCCTCAGACCAAAATGAGCAACCCTGACTCCACGAATCCTCAGACTGAGACTGAGACCTGTCTCCTCCCGTTTTATATTTCTCTCTAGTTTTGGGATCAAAGGCGTGCACCTCCACCACCTGGTTTCCACGACTAACTAGTGTAGCTGCTGGGATTAAAGGTGTGTGCCACCACTGCCTGGCCTGTATGGCTGACCAGTGTGCCTGCTTTGCATTCTGATCTTCAGGCAAGTTTTATTTATTAAAACAAAAATAATATACCACTCTGTTGCCCCTTTATGTCTAAATAAAAAAGAAGGCTACAACTAATAGAAGAAAAACTACATACAATAAATACAGGCAGTTAATACATCAACATTGTTTAGTCCATTTGCATTTGACAAATTCAGAGAAAATATTCCATATGGAGTCTATGTTGATGAGTTCAAAAGGTTGTACCTAATTCACTTTCTATTCTAATTCTCTTTATCAAATTATGTTTTAATGCCTCAACCTTTTACACTTTACACCTCTTTAGTGAGTTTCTTTTCTGAGTCTGGTCAACAAGAAAAACTATAACAATTTAGACTTCAACTTCCTCAGAGACCTGAGAAGAAAATAGTATTAACTGAGTAAGCAGGAAGTACAAGCAAGTGATCTTAAAAAAATGTGAGACATGACAGAAACAGCTGGCCTCCTGGACAATCACCCAAAGTTCCTCTACAAGATAGTTGGGGCATCTATCTTCAGTCTAAAGGCCTATTCTGTGAAGTAGGATATTCTGAAGGGCTGACCTTCCTTGTCTTGGCAATGTTTGACAGTCACTCTCCTGTGTCCTGTTTGTCCAGTTAGAACAGCATACTATCAACAGTTGAGCCTAGGGCATTTTCTTGCCCAGTACTTACTTTGGCTACAAAGAAAGCAAACTCCATGTGGAGTTTCTTCAATGCCCATTATCTTTTCTGAAGTAGGTTGGTGCTGTCAGGAGCAGACATGTCTCATTACCATAAACAAAAGAACCTACATTATTAAGACATCTTAAATGCCATATTCTGTAGATCTCTGAAGTGTTTGAAGATTATCCATCTATTTAAAATATATCTGTTTAACCTTAAAAACATACCTAATATAACTACAAGTTTGATTGTTATAGGTGATGAATTACTAACCTGTATTTTCTTATTATCCTAAACAGTTTGTAATAATAACTTTTATAAACTAGAATTTTGCATTACCTTGTCAAATGAGCTGTTTAGGTACAATACCTTGAACAAGATTACAAATGTACATACAATATGTTTTAACAAAATTAATCTCAAATTTGTATCAATATACAAAATTTGTATACAATATACAAATGTCCAATACAATGTAAAATATTAAAAACTAGTAATTTCTTTTTAAAAATAGATTTCATAATCTACCTTTTTTATTTTATTATATCTATATTGTCTCTTTTTTCTTTTTAGAGTAAATTCAATAATCTACCCTTTTACCCTATTACATCTATAACCCCTTTTTTCTTTTCAAAACAAGAACTCTGAATCTAATCTTTTTTTTTTTTTTTTTTTTTTGGTTTTTCGAGACAGGGTTTCTCTGTGGTTTTGGAGCCTGTCCTGGAACTAGCTCTTGTAGACCAGGCTGGTCTCGAACTCATAGAGATCCGCCTGCCTCTGCCTCCCAAGTGCTGGGATTAAAGGCGTGCGCCACCACCGCCCGGCTGAATCTAATCTTTTTTGTTCAACTTTTCTCCTGTCATAACCAATAACAACTTGTAACCAACCTCCCTAAATAATGACAAATATAACCCCCTCTTGGGAATGTGGGCACCATATTCTTAAATTTATTTAAATTATAAAATAATTTATCTTATTACTTAAGATAGAAAATTTATAAGATATATATACCCTATATAAACCATATATATACATATATATCTTATAAAATTTCTATCTTAAGAAAAACTGTTAAGGAGTCAATATAAAACTGAAAGATTGAGGGCTGGAGAGATGGCTCAGTGGTTAAGAGCATTGCCTGCTCTTCCAGAGGTCCTGAGTTCAATTTCCAGCAACCACATGGTGGCTCACAGCCATCTGTAAAGAGGTCTGGTGCCCTCTTCTGGCCTTCAGTCATACACACAGACAGAATATTGTATACATTATATATAAAACCAAAGGATTATGAGATTAGTGGCAATAAAGAAATCTTTAAATATTTGTTTTTCTTCTGCCACATATCAGGTGGCTCTTCTGATATAAGATAGAAATTTTGGATTTTACTTGGGTTTAAAGAAGGAGAGAACCATGCTCCAACTTCAAAGCCAGCTTTAACCTTTTACTGGACTGGGACTACAAAAAGACCATTTGCCACTAAGAGAGACTTACATAGATATAATCTACCTGGGAAGGAGAAAGTAGAAAAAGACAAGATCTCCTGAGTAAATTGGGAGCATGGGGACCTTGGGGGAGGGTTGAAGGCGGCAGGGGAGAGACAGGGAGGGAGCAGAGAAAAATGTAGAGCTAAATAAAAATCAATTTAAAAAAAGATCGTTTTCACTATATGTCTGTGGAGAAGAACAGAAACAAACATTTGGGAAGATTCATGAAATTTTATCTTGTTGGAAATGTGATATACCAATAGGGCAATTTACTCCTTTTCTTGGGATATTTTTTCTGAATGATGTGTCCTTTTATTTCAGATTTCTTGTTTGTCCAGTGGTTTTCAGATCCCTTATGTGGATGCCTTTATTATTCTGAAAACATAGAACCAAAACCCCCCAACCCTAATTTTGGGGAGATTCTCTTTTGACAAGTTATATCTGATCAAATGAAAATAAAACTTGTTAGTTTTATAGGTTAGTTTAAACAGTCATGCTGCTTGATGAAATATTATCTCTTCTAATTAAGAGGTGTCTCTTGTTCAAATAAATCTTTATCAGTTTTGATGGTATCCATAGCATTTCTTCTGTGGAAACAAAAACAAAATCCTTTTCTCAATTTACACATATCCTGGCTTCCATTATGAGGGCAACACATCTTTAAAGTGTACTGACTGATTTACTTCCATAGTTTTTTTCTATTATCCAATGTCTTTCCAAAGCTGTTGTTCCTTTCTCATCAGCATTTGAAAGTTAAAAGTTAATAAAACATTATGCAATGTATTTCTGGGGGGTCTTTATTATACTTTTCTGTTTATTTAATATATCATTTAGAGTTCGATTTGATCTTTTTTTATAACTGCCTGCCCTGTAGGATTGTGTGGTATACCTGTCATATGCTTTATATTATAAGAAGCAAAAAAACTGTTTCATTTTCTTAGAGACATATGATGGAGCATTGTCTGTCTTTATTTGTATACAGACATACCCATGATGGCCATAACTTCTAGCAAATATGTGGTTACCAAATTAGCCTTTTCCAAACTCAAAGCAGTTGTCCGTGGAAAACCTGAATAGGTATCAATAGTGTGGTGTACATACTCTAGTTTTTCAGATTCTACAAAAGGGAATACATCAGTACACCAGATTTCATTCCTTTGAGTACTCTTTGGGTTACTTGCTGCAGGTAGTGGTGTCGGTTGTATGAAGAACAAGTAGGACATTTCTTCACAGTTTACTTGGCTTGCTGCCACATGATGAAAAAGTCTTTTTTAAACCTTTGCTATTGATAAGATTTTTTTTAAATAAAAATTTGAGGCCTTCAGCACATTTACAATAAATAATTGACCATTTTCTGCATTGCCTTATACTAGAGGACCTGGCAGTCCCATTTGGGATCTGATGTAGGTGCTGGGAATTGAACTTGGGTTACAAGCCAGTGCTCTTAACCATGAGCTAGTTTTCCATCCCCAAAGGCATTTTTAAAAAATATTTATTTATTTACTATGTATACAATATTCTGTCTGTGTGTATGCCTGCAGGCCAGAAGAGGGCACCAGACCCCATTACAGATGGTTGTGAGCCACCATGTGGTTGCTGGGAATTGAACTCAGGACCTTTGGAAGAGCAGGCAATGCTCTTAACCTCTGAGCCATCTCTCCAGCCCCCCAAAGGCATTTTCTTAATTGAGTTTTTTTCCTCTCAGATGACTTTAGCTTGTGTCAAGTTGACATAAAGCCATCCACCACAGGGGCCCATAATCATCTGTAACTGAAGTCTAGAGGATTCAGTGCTGTCTTTCAGCACCACACACACACACATACACACACACACACACGATCTTTATTCATGCAAGCAAATCATTTATGACATAAAATAATACTATAGATAAATCTTTTAAAAGACACCAGGCATGTCTGATTATTTAATTAGAGCCCCTAAAGTCATCCCTCAGCATCCCACATCCTCACTTCTGGTCACAGCAAGCTGGACCTCCTCTGAGATCAGCTTCTCAGATAAAGATTCATACAGACCTGTACTATCTGTCCCACATGGGACGTTCTCCTACAGTACCACAGTACGGAGACTTCCAGGAGCGCCGGGCATCCTTGCTACAACTTAGCCCTATGGCCACTTGGTTCTATCAGGTGGGCCATTAAAGGTGGCCCTCCTCACTTCTCCTTCTGCTCTTCCTCATACAGGGCCCAAACCTGGGGCCTGTGGGCCTCAACCTCTCCCTTTGGAAGGTGTCCTTTTACCCCTACACAGACACGTTGATTGAGTGAATCTATAAGCAAATACCGATGTTGGATGGGTGGCCTGTCCTTTTCCTTATCTCAGGGCTCATTCAGATGGAAGGAAATCCAAGCCCAGCTACTCTGTTTACTCTGGATTCTCTGTCCATTGTACATGGAATTGATCTGGGTTTTTTCTCTCCTTCAATCTCTCTATTAGTTCAGCTTCAGAAAATCTCTTATCACCTCCAGATGTTAGGCCATGCTCTGCCGTCAAGCCTGCCTGGCCATTTTACATTTGTCATTAATTGATTTTGCCCTCCCCACTTAGGAAGCACACATTGGCTCTGCCTGTTAGCAGTAATAATTCCCAGAAAGGGGTTATAAATCAAGCCTCGTGTCTAGTCTTTGCTCACAGTGGATTATTAGCCACACAGGGAGATACTGGGTTAGGAGGTGCAGAGGGTTCAATAGCTCAGACATCAAGGGCTGGCAGACCCCCAACACACAGAGGACACTAGCCTTGGATGTTTAGAAGAAGGAAGAGAGGGAAGAAGGGATGGAGGGAGGGTTGTGTGGCTTTTCCTGGGGGAGATGTGAAAAAAATCTCTGTTCTCTCCAGATAGGGAATGGATGATAGACCTAAGAAACCATTCTACCAAAGTCCATCTTGAACCAATGAGATTCCTGTGTCATTCACAGGAGACCTCTGAGAAGCCCACCCCAGCATGGGTAACAACCTCCAGGGTGCACACCTGGAGCTCTCTGCACAACTGAAGGCAGTTCTAGTCTCCTCTCTCTAGAAAGTATTCACTGCCCATCTACCCTTGGGAGTGGTTTTGTGACTCTTGGAAGTTTCTGAGCTTCCTGAATCTTGTGAGGGAATGAGGGAGGTGGGGCTTTGAGGACCCCATGAGATGTCATTATTCATATTTCACCTTTGTATTTCTTTATAAATTTCTTTTTGCTTTTTTGTTTTTTGTTTGCTTGTTTTTTGGCTTTCAAGACTGGGTTTCTCTGTGTAGCTCTGGCTGTCCTGGAACTCGCTCTGTAGACCAGGCTGGCCTCAAACTCACAGAGATCCACTTGTCTTTGCCTCCTAAATGCTGGGATTAGTGCACCACTACTGTCAGACTCACCTTTGTATTTCAATCCCTATAGATTTTGTGGTCTAAGTCTTAGACTCTAAGAGTTTTCAGAAATCAGCTGGGTATAGTAGCACATGCTTTTAATCCCAGCACTCAGGAGGCAGAGGCAGGTGAGTCTGAGGCCAGCCTGGTCTACATTGTGAGTTCCAGGATAACCAGAGCTACATAAGACATTGTCTCAAAACAATGAGCTTTCAAAAGTTCCCCAACCACATGGCTGTGTTCTTGAGAGAGACCTCATTCTGGAAGCATCATACACCAGATCCAACACGGAATTTTCAGAAAAGATGATGCCCCAGCTCTCCTCACACCCCGTCCAAAACTGGACACACCTGTTCTTGCTCTTAATACCAAGCAGTCATGCTCCTGCCTCACCTCACACCAGTGATGTTGTGTTTTATGTTAGGTCTTGTAGCAGAGGAGAAACCCTCTGTTACTCTTTTTCTCGTAAACTTGAAAATCATAAAAATTCTCCCCCTTGCTCTGGTTTTCTGTAAGGCCCCTGTCTTAGTTACTTTTTTTAGTTCTTTTTTTTTTCTTTTTGGTTTTTCAAGACAGGGTTTCTCTGTGGTTTTGGAGCCTGTCCTGGAACTAGCTCTTGTAGACCAGGCTGGTCTCGAACTCACAGAGATCCGCCTGCCTCTGCCTCCCAAGTGCTGGGATTAGAGGCGTGCACCACCACCGCCCGGCTACTTTTTTAGTTCTTTTAAGAGACACCAATGACCAAAGCAACTTAGAGAAAAAGAGTTTACTGGGGTCTAGCTTACAGTTTCACGACAGGGAACATGGCAGCGGGCAGGCAGGTGTGGTACTTGTAGCAGTAGCTGAGACCTTATGTCTTGATCCACAAGCATGAGGCAGAGAACACTAACTAGGCCTGACATGGACTTTTGAAAGCTCAATGCCTGCTCCTGGTGATATATCACCTCCAAGAAGGCCATACCTAATCCTTCCCAAACAGTTCCACCAACTAGGGACTAAACATTCAAATATATGAGCCTATGGAGGGCATTTTTATTTAAATTACCACACTCCTCCACCCCCAGCATGCATACTCTCTTATTGTCACCTCATTATGGAAGAAATGGTGGTTGTTTGTCCTTACAGGCTGGCCACAGCATCCGCACCACAGGCTCTTCTAGTTGGTGCCCATACCTGTGATGGCCACACCTCCTTTGATGGAGCAGCTCGGTTCCGGAATCCTGCCTGCTTAATTACTTGACCCAAAGATGTCCCATCTGGTGCTGGATGCTTGTGAAATGACCACCATGTGGATGTTTTCATGGTCACCCTGCCTTTCCACATGGGATCAGAGCTACGAAACACCAAGAGAAAAAGGCAGAGAAGTGGACCAGGAGCTCATCTCTGTCACATTTCTTCTTCCCTTTCTTGTTAATTAGCCTTTTTATTGGTTTTTTGTTTTTTGTTTTTTAAATTGAAGGTCCCTTACTGGTCCTGCTTTCATGAGTGGCTGAGAACAAGGGGAAGGGGAGGGCAACCAGCTGGCAAGGAAGGGTCATTTTCACATTTCATTTACACACAGAACTAAACAGACAAGCACAGAGTCACTATTGTGGTTAGAATTTGGCAGCATGGGATGGGGGGATAAGGAGTAGGGGTGTCATTAAAAAAATAGGTCAGGCTCCCCCCAAACTGGGTGCCTGGGAAGGGACTTGGTCTGCTTCAACCCAAGAGGAATCAGAAGATCAAAAGCAGTTTGGGAAGGCCAGAACCTTCAGGGTGGAGGGAGGACGGTCCGGGGGGGTAGGGGGGACATTTGGCAACTGGGGTGAAGGGATTACCCTCCCCCTGCTGGGATCCCCCCAGCCCCTCAGGTCTGGCAGGAAAGGGGCAGCCTGCAACACCCATGAGCAGGTCTGGGGTTGCTAGATGCTCCAGGCAGGGGGCTGGAGGCGGCTCACAAAGGCTTGCCCTCCAGGGAGATGATGGCACTGCCACCTAGATTCTCTGCCAGGGTGCAGCGGTCCTTGACTTCCTCGTAGCAGTTTGCTTGTAATTCATGCTTGATTCCTGTCAGCTTCTTCTTGATGGCATCCTTGGAGCTGGAGTAGATCATTTTGCTCTTAAGGAGTGCACTCTCAGGGGCCCAGAAGATGAACACCAGGACCTCCTTCTTGCTCTCCTTGGTCTCGTAGGTGGCATCGTAGAGAGCGTAGCGGCAGTCCTTGTCTGGCAGCATCTTAACAAAGGTGGTGTAAGGATCGTCCACAGTCTGCCCCACATCTCCCACCAGGATCTCCTTGCCTTGTCCTCACTCAGGCAGAAGAGCACCGCCTTCTTGCGTTTCTTCACTTCTTCTGGCGTTGAAGACTTATGCACTTTCATGTCATTGAACACCTTGATGACACCATCAGAGACAGCCACACCAGAGGCCATGTTTGCGGAAGCGAAAGGGAGACGGGGAGAGCTAGAGAAGAACTGAGCCACTGCAGCTGCTACCAGGATCCGACTCTGTTACATTTCTTCTACACGAAATAGGGAAATCTATTAGAGACAGAAAACAGGTTCCCATAGTCTAAGAGACTAGACTTGGGCGAAGTGGGAAGCAACGGTTAATGGGAGGGGCTCCTCTTTGAAGTAATTGACAGTGGTGTGGTCTTATAACTCTGTGGATATAGCACAGACCATGTGTGATGATCAGTCAACTTGTGATTGTCAACTTGAAGCAGGCCGCCCAGATTCCTAAAATAATCACACAGAAACTATATTATTTAAATCACTGTTTGGTCTATAGCTTAAGCATATTTCTGGCTAGCTCATATGTTAAATTAACCCATCTCCACTAGTCTGTGTGTCGCCACGAGGCTGTGGCTTACCAGGCAGAGTTCCAGTTCCACCCGGCTTTTACCGAGGAGACAAGCTGTGCATATGTCACAAACTTCTGTGTGAGTTTTCTAGGAGACAAGCCTGTGTGTGTGCATGTGTGTGTATGTGTGTATGTGTGTGTGTGTGTGTGAGAGAGAGACAAACCTCTGTGACAAAGTTCTAGATTGAATTTATTGAGGTGGGAAGATCCTTGTTGAATGTGAGCAGGACCACGGATGACTGGAGTCCCAGACTGAATAAAAATGGAGAAGGCAGCCGGGCAGTGGTGGCGCACGCCTTTAATCTCAGCTCTCAGGAGGCAGAAGCAGATGGGTCTCTGAGTTTGAGGCCAGTCTGGTATACAGAGTGAGTTCCAGGACAGCTGAGGCTACACGGGGCTTTTTTTTGAATCCCTGTTTCAAAAAAAAAAAAAAAAAAGAAGAAGAAAGAAAAAAGGAAAGGAAAGAAAAAGAAAAAAGAAAGGAAAAAGAAAAAGGAAAGCAAAGCGAAGCAAGCTGACTACTAGCTCACAGCTCTCTCTGCTTCCTGCCTTCAGAAGCCATGTGACCAGTCGCTTCATGCTCCTGCAGCCATGCCTCTCCTTGCCATGACGAGCTGACCCCACACTATGAACCAACAGAAACCCTTCCTTCCTTCCTTCAGTTGCTTTTGTCAGGTGTTTTCTCAGAAATGAGAAAATTGACCAGGACACTGTGGGAGTGGCCACTTTCAATGTATGTTGGTGAGCTGTTATATAATGTCAATAAAGCTGTCGCACTCGCCAAAGGTCAACTGAGGCACCATGGGTTCTTCAGGGGAAGAAGGAGCCACTGACAACACTGTGGGGGTGAACACTCACTTCTGCCTCCTGAGCTCAACAGCCTCCAGGGTCTCAAACAAGTCCGACCATCGGCAGAGGTGACACCTGGTGGTAACCAGGCCCTCCCATGTGTCAGTCCCGCCGGTTGATAATGCTGCTAAGCAAGGCTGTCATCTGCCTGTTTGCTTTGCTCTGATTTGCTTTACTCTGCTTTATTCATCCCCGGGTTCCCCCAATAGGCAGTTTCATCTTCCCTATTCCCTTCTGAAGCAAGGCCAGCCCACACCCTGTGACACTTCCCTCTTAGACTCCCATATTTGTGCTGGGAGCCTTCCCACGTGAGGGATCTGAAGCTGTCAAGAGCCCTTTTAGACCCAGCGGAGAGGGCCTCCATTCAGACTGTCTCACACTCAGCCCCACTTGGAAGCAGAGGATGAGACCAGACAAGCTCAGGAGAAGCCTGTAGGCGTCCCCGAGGGGCCCATGCATTCGCTACCTTGCTGCTGTGCATGGAAAAACAAGGCCGGGTGGGGGATGGCAGGCCTGTTTGCACATCACACTGTTCAAACAGACTCCCCTGCCGCAGACACCTGTGAGGTGGAGGACAGGGAAGGCAGTAGCAGGGGCTCTCACCTCTTCTCGACTCTCCCCACAGCCACCCTGAGAGCTGCTGCAGAGTCCTACACACACCATGCCCCGTGCTGGGCTCTGTAGCTGCTGGGGTGGCCAGGTATTGCCCCTGCTTCTGGCCTATATCTGCTACCTGCTGCTTGGGGCCACCATCTTCCAGCTGCTGGAGAAGCAGGCAGAAGCTCAATCCAGAGACCAGTTTCAGCTGGAAAAGCTGCGCTTCCTAGAGAACTACACCTGCTTGGACCAGCAGGCCCTGGAGCAGTTCGTGCAGGTGAGGGAGCAAGGAAGGATGGGCCAGGAAGAGTGGGGAGGGGGGTGGAGGGGGCCGGTGGCAGGTGCAGAGACAGAGTGTGGAGGAAACTCCAGAACCTTGGCCTGCCGGTCCATTATGTGACCTTGATCAGGTTACCTAACCTGTGTGTCCTCATCAGTGAGGGGAAAAGGAGGTGACTGGGGTTGGGGAGGGAGCTCAGGCAGTTAAATGTCTGACAGACAAATATGAGGACCTCAGCTCTACGCCCAGATACCACATTACAAAGCCAGGTGTGGGGCAGGGAAGATGGCTGGCTCAGTGAGTAAAGGTGCTTACTTGGCACAGAGCCTGATGACCTGAGTTCAATTCCTGGAACCCACATGGTGAAAAGAGAGAGCCAGCTTCGGGAATGCTGTCCTCTGATCTTGACACACTTACAACGACATGTCCTCACACATATAAACACATACACATGTGCACACACACAGAGTGTTATGTACTATTAAAATGTAATTTTAAATGAAAAAAAAATATAACAGGCATGGTGACTTCTAATCCTAGCACTGGAGAGGCCCAGTAGGCAGATATCTAGGGTTCTCTGACCAGCCAGCCTTACCAGATGGGCAAGCTCCAGGTCAATGAGAAAGGACTTGTTTCAAAAAATCTGTGGAGAGCTAGAGATGGCTTAGTCAGAAAGAGCAGTTTCTCTATAAGCGTAGGGACCTGAGTTTGAACCCCCAGCACCCATGGATAACTCTGGGTACGGCTGCAAGGACCTGTGACTCCAGCACTGGGTGGGTGGATGGACTGGGGAGACAGATGGATCCCAAGAGTTCACCGGCCAAGCCAACCTAACCAGGGCAAGTTCAGTGAGAGATTCTGTCCCAAGACAAAACCAAGCAAGGCTGATGGCTCTGGGGAATGACAGCAGAGGGTGATCTCTGGCCACATACACACATATGTGTGCACACATCTGCACAAACACAAACTTGTAACACACACACACACACACAGTCTGTGGTTCAACATTTGGCAGCAGATTAAAAGCCCCCTCTGAGCTGTCACTTGCTTCCTGAGCATGATCTGTCAGTTATCAACACGGTAGAAATTTCCTCTCCCACGCTCCCCCACTTCTCAGGACGGCTACTCCATCTGCTGGCTCCCAGTTTATGTCCCAGAGTACAGACACAGACCAAGGCGAGGACCCGCTGGGCTGATGGGCAGCGAGCTCTACCAGGACTGCACCCCTAGCTCCTCTCACTCCCTGCCTGGGTCCCTCCTGCCAAAAACAAAGGAAAACTAGGTATTTTGAGCAAAGGCAAATCTACTGAGAAGACAGGCAGAACAAATGGTGTCAGTCACTGCAAACCAACAGGCAGGTACAGTCCCCACAATGATCATGGTGTTGAGGGGTGGGGACCAAAGCTCTGTTCCCTTATGATTCAGCGCCTGGGGCTGGGCACCCCCAGGTGTTTCCTTCCAGTTGCTTACTTGAACCAGTATCTTCAGCTTGCAGGTGGGAGCTGAGGCTCAGAGAGGGGTGGCGTGTGGGCCAAGGCTGCACAGTCACTGGCTGAGACAGAACTCACACACACACACTTCCCTAGGAGCTCCTTATTCTTCATTCCAGCTGAGGACAGGGTCCTGCTGAAAGTGACAGTTCTTAAAGCGGGGTCTGTGGACAGACCCCACCAGCAGTACTGCCTATGAGCGTGATAGGAAAGCCAGCGTCAGCTCCCGCCCAGCCCTGCTGACTCAGGAGCTTCAGGGGAGGCCACCAGGTGGTGCTGAGGCCCTGAAACTTCTCTTGGGACTGAGAGTTGGCAGGATGATACGTGAGCAGGGAACACTGTCCCTGCTCCACATATGCGCCACATATGGCGTTACTCAGAAATGGTACTCATTTCCAAGGTCTCCCAACCTTCCAGAAGTAAGCCAGAGACAGGAACACCCCAAAACTTCCTCCTGCCCTGAGCTGGAAATGAAATCAGGAATGAGGAGCTGGCAGACAGGTGGCAAGGCTTGAATTATCTCTGTAGTCACAGGGTAAGGATGAACCAGATCTGACTGCATCCAAGGGGGCCAGTGCTTAGCCCAGGGACTCACTAGGAAAGATGGGGCAGACACACCTCAAAAGTCCTCAGTCTCAGGACAGACCCTGACCTTTCAGTGCAAGTTTTGGGAGAACCCAGTTCCTGGGAACTCCCACGCTGAGTCATAAACAGAGCTGAGTGTAGTATTCCGATGCGACTTCATGAGGAAGCGAGTTCGTACACTAGTCCCTTTCTCTGCCACCACTGGGTTCTCTGAGCCACTCATCCACATTCAGAGCCACCAGAGGAATCAGAACCCCTCCTCCACAGGATGGAGGGCTCAGAGGTGCAGTGGGGACAGCCAGGGAACTGGGCGAATGCTGTCCTCACCAGTGTGTGGGAAAGAGGAGGCCAAAGCCTACCTCTTAAGAGGTTAGTTTCTGCCACATGGGGCTGGGAGGCCTCCGCCCAGCTCATGAAAAATCAGGTCCCACAAGAAAGGGAGGCAAGAGCAGTCCTGCTTCTCAGTGGTTCCTCGGCCTTTCGGGCACAACCAGATATCACAGTTCAGCCGCCACCATCCTGTGACAAGTTCCCAGCTAAAGGGGTGAGGGCTAGAGTTCAGGGAGATGGAACTCTGCCCATTCCACATGAGGGGTTGAGGGTGCAGGCTTGACACATAAAGCACACACACACACACCAAACAGCATTACATAGCACAATACAGTCAAGATATCACTTGTATACAACACCATTGTATACCCCTATACTGACAGACAGACAGACAGACAGACAGACAGACAGACACACATCCTTTTGTGAGTCTCTTTGAGGGAATTTCTCTTGCAGGTATAGGCTGCACTCACTAGAGGGTACCAGAGAATAAGGCTGCCAGCCTCCACTGGATGCCCAGGAAAGCTCTCACTCTCACCACCTGCCTCAGGGGAGGGCAGCCCCAGACCTCGCTTTGAATAGCAGTCTCTTCTAGAAGCATTAAACACCTTGCCCTCCATGCCCCCTCCGATGTGTGTGTGTGTGTGTGTGTGAGAGAGAGAGAGAGAGAGAGAGAGAGAGAGATATTTTCCCATCTACCAAGTGCACCTCCACACCACCTCCTTAAGCCCTCCACTAGCTCATTAGAGTACACACCTCAGGCAGCTGCTAGCCATGAAACAAGTCATTTAAAGCCTTCATGCCATTTCAGGAACAATGCTATCTAAGAGACACGAAAGCACTCTTCTGAGAGCTTGGTGACAGCTCGCACTCAGTAACTGCCTATCCTGCTGACCATGCCACTTTCACAGGTCATCCTGGAAGCCTGGGTGAAAGGTGTGAACCCCAAAGGCAACTCCACCAACCCCAGCAACTGGGACTTTGGGAGCAGCTTCTTCTTTGCGGGCACAGTGGTCACCACCATAGGTAAACTGGTGAGGAAGGAGGGCCTCCCTAGGCCCTGCTCAGCTTGGGAGCCCTTCCAGAAGTCATCACTGGGGCGAGAATGTGGTTTATGCAGGAGGGGCACACAAGGCACAGATTGGGAAGAGGGTAGGTAAGACCCATGAAAGTGGAAGGCAGCCAGGCTGGCTGCAGCTGTAGGTGGCTGGGTTCACTTCCCTGGGGCACACTGAAGGGCTAAGCAGAGCTTGTCCTCGCAGGACTGCATGAAAGGTGGGAACGAGAGCCTTTCCTACTGACTTCACTCCTCCCTGCAGATGGCTGGTCCTGGTGAGCTAACACTAAAGACCAAGCTCACACCTGGGACTAGAAGTCCCCTCGGGGAGAGAGAGCGGCTGGAGGCGGGAGAGTGTTTATGCACAGAGACTGTTCCTCAAGACGCAGTGTCCCACAGAAAGATCACTTTATTCACCCCCAGTGAACCCCCAGGCCTCTCTCAACGGGCCTCCCTTCCATTCGGTTAAGCCCAAACCCAATCCAGGCAAAGCGACAGAGTAGGGGCTGGGGTATAGACCTGGATTTGTCCTGGGCTTGGCCTTCAGAGTTTCTCATCCATCAGAGAGGGAATAAATTGCAACAATTACATATGGCAGAGTGGGTAATTAGAGTAGGGGCTGGGGTATAGACCTGGATTTGTCCTGGGCTTGGCCTTCAGAGTTTCTCATCCATCAAAGAGGGAATAAATTGCTACAATTACATAAGGCAGAGTGGGTAATTAGAAATGCACATGGGCGGGGCCAGAGGAACCTAACTGGTGGGAGGCAGAGGGTGGCAGTCAGGAGGACTTTATGGAGGGAGGCAGCAGCACTGGAGACGAGTCTTCTATAAGTAGAGGTTATTCTATCAGAGAATCAGGTGAGTATCCATGGGAACAAGGAGCATCTCTTCCCCCATAGATGGGGACATGCCTCTGCTGGACCTGGGGCGGGCAGGTGGGAGGTAGTTCTGAGCTCTCTCTTCCCTTGATCTATACACTCCTTTGCCCTGTAGGCTATGGAAACCTGGCACCCAGTACGGAGGCAGGGCAGGTCTTTTGTGTCTTCTATGCCCTGATGGGCATCCCACTCAACGTGGTCTTCCTCAACCACCTCGGCACAGGGCTGCGTGCCCACCTGACCACATTGGACAGGTGGGAGGACCATCCCAGGCATTCCCAGGTAAGGAGGAGTCCTCCCTCCCCTCCAGGCCCTCCAGGAGATAGCTGAAAACTGGGAGATGGGCTTGGGTATGCAGACATCTGAGAGTCAGTTTGTACAGCTGCAGGACTGGGGCAAGAAAGAACTAGAAAGGTGACGCACACTGGACGGGGCATAGCTTCAAAGGGCTCTGCAGTTACATGTGACTATGGAGTCTACTTGCAAAGTGTTAAGGGCCAGACCCTGGGCATGACTTCCCTGGGAGGGTTGTGGCCACGGGCCAGGCAGCTCTATCTATGCAACATCCTTCTTTGGTGGAGAATCCGAAAACTACGTTATCTCTCCATTCTCATCACGGGCATCCAGTATTATTTCATGTGGTCCAAAACAGTCTCCAGGCTACCCAGTATTCCCCACAGAGCTTATTGTCACAGAGGGACTTGGATCAGTTCAGTGGGTGACAGCAGTCTTATTCTAGATCTGAGTGCCCTAGGGAGTCTGCTCTAGTGTGATTCTCAAGAGAAAAAGGAGCCTTTGGCTCCTTCCTTGACCCACTAACACAGTCTCTTATCCAGGAAAACTTGGTACATAGATGTCATATGTCCATGGGTACAGCCCCGCCCAGATGTCTGCAGCTGGGGAGGGGGCTAGGGGGCTTAGATATTGTCCTGCCCATACCTGACTTTTCCCAGACCTCCCCCATATACTTCCAGAGCCTTCCAATGGTCTCAAGGGCAGACTCTCCCCTCCCAGCTTCTGCAGGTGCTGGGCCTGGCTCTGTTCCTGACTTTGGGGACCCTGGTCATTCTCATCTTCCCGCCCATGTTCTTCAGCCACGTGGAGGGCTGGAGCTTCCGTGAGGGCTTCTACTTTGCCTTCATCACCCTCAGCACCATTGGCTTCGGGGACTATGTTGTCGGTGAGAATGGGATAATCAGGTTATCTTGGTGGACACCCACCACGATGATGGGGAACAGGGCGGTACCAACTGAGGTTGGTTACTTCTGAGGCCACTGTGGATTCTTGGTTGCGTCCTCAGAAGTTTCTAGTATGATAATTATCACTGCTTCCTCCACCACTAGTCCTTTGTATGAGGGCCAGGGAGAGAGTATTCCTATGGAAACTGGGGGTGGCAGTGCCCTCAGACACAAGCCATCACCTTCCCCGGCAGGCACAGACCCCAGCAAGCATTACATCGCTGTGTACCGGAGCCTGGCAGCTATATGGATCCTTCTAGGGCTGGCGTGGCTGGCGGTGGTCCTCAGCCTGGGATCCCTGCTTCTGCATAGGTGCTCCCGGCTCTGGCTACTCATCAGAGGCCTGGACCTCAAGGATGGAACGGCCCCTGACTCTGACCCTAGACCACAGAAAATCCCTATCTCTGCATGAGACCCAAGGGTCCTGCGCTCCCCAAACCCCTGACATTCCCTGCCATTCCTCTTCCTTCTCAACCTACATATGACCCAGAGAATGTGGTCAGCAACTCTTCAGAGAGAGAAAGGGGACAGGTGTGCTATAAAGTAACTGATGGGAGACAAAAATCAAGATGTGTGGATGGGGGTGTGCAGGCTGGCCTCACAGCTCTTTCCCCCGGCCTCCCAAAGATGACCCAGAAAAATCAAACCCTGTTGAATCATGGTGGCCAAATCACCACCACCACCTTCACATACTGGCAGGACCCGCAGGCTGCAAGCAAAGGCGAACTTGATTTCTGCCTGATTTGCTACACACATCCTAGGCTCTTAGCAAGTCCTACTGTGTATCAGGCACTGTACCTGGTTCTGGGGCTGTGACAGGGATGGTTTCCACCCTCACCGTATCATCAGTCTTGAAGGAGCCCCAATACAACAGCTGTAGCCTTGATGGGAGCAAACCTGGGGAGGACGAAAGGTCAGGGCAGTGACTGGAGGGGAACTGGGCACACACCTGGGGGCACCTTCAATGCACACAGGAGCTGTCCTCAGAGGTCTCACAGTCAAGGGACAGGAGGGCTGCCAGCTAGAGCTTTCCTAAACATGACTTCCCTTGACCCTCAGAGCACCTTCAGCCCTCTCTACTCCCCCCCCCCCCCCCCCCGAGAAGCTGGTGCCACTCCCAGAAGCCTTAGAGGATGCGAGCTCCCTGGTGGCTCAGACTCCCAAGGGAACACTCTTCATCCAAGCCTGGTCCTTCTGCCAGATTTCAACACTGGCCCAGGGAGTGGAGGTTTGGCCCAGTCTGTCCCAATGCCCAATCTCACAGGATTAAATTAAAACTTTTCTTGGACGTCCTCCGCCAGTGGCAAGGGGCTTCCTAAGATCTGTGTCCGCTTTACAGCATTTAGGGGTGGGACACGGGTGGGACTGTGAGCCCAGGAGGCTGAGGGGAGTCCCAGGGGAGAACCCACATTGGCAAGGAGTTCCCGGCACCCAAGTCTTACTGCCACCCAGGAAAGGATTGAAATCCAATGTGCTGACTCCTGCTTCTTTTCTGAAGGAGTGGAGACACGGGGATCTCCCTCTAAAGCAGCCAGGGACAAGCTCGGTCGGGTGGCCATTCTCTGGCCTGCCACATCTCCCCCAGAACACAGACAAACCGCTCCCAGCTGTGAGTGCACTAACTGTAGACCTAGGGTGATGCAGGACGAGGAAGTCCCTGGCCCCTCTGCTCAGGCAGGAGTCCTATGGCAATAAACTTGGCTGCTGTTTCTCCTCTGCACAGTGGATTGCCGGAGTCTCTCTTACTACAGGGAACCGCTGGGGTGGGGGTGGGGGGAATGGGGGTTCTGGGCCCTTCCCTCCCCCCTTTCCCTCCCCTGCCGGTGGCTACCCTGCAGCCCCCTCCTTCCCTCTGATGTGGGGGTGGGCACTCCGCATTCTTCTGGGAGTGGCCTTTTTTGTCCCAGGGACCAGATTGTTGCGGGTGGGTAGGGGCATCCCATCCTCAGCACTCCTGAACTGGAAACAGGAAGGCGTTTGCTTGAAGAAGGGGCCCCTCCTGACTCTTCCTGCTTAGCGTGGTTTCTGTCCCTTGTAGCTCTCCCGCAGCGCCTTGGTGGGCTGGGGTCTGCAGGTGCGGGGCACCGGGCTCTTGCTGCTCTTCTGTCTGGCTCCGCACTGGTGTGTTCTGCGCGCTGGAGGGTCGCGCTGCCCGGGACTCCAGCCGCAGCTTCCAGCGCGACAAGTGGGAGCTGCTACAGAGCTACACGTAGTGTGTGGACGGCCTGATGCTAGACCTGCTGATTCGGGTTAGGGGCCCGCCTGGAAAGAAGGGATGGGGTAGGGGACGCTGGAGAAAGGATAGGAATGAAGGATGCTCTGGCCCGGATGTTGTGTCCTAGAGGGCACAGGCCTGGCTGTGTGGTTGGGACGTGGATGACCACAGGGTTGGCCTGAACAGCAACAGAAAAGGCCTCCATCCTTAAGGAAACGAGAAGGCATGGCTAGCCTTGTATGAACAAGGATATAAGGAATTTGGATGTAAAGAATACAGAAGATGTGCTGTTACAAGATACAGGCTGTTGGGACAGAGTAGCATTTGATTTTTGTGGCAGCCCTGTGTGGTACTTATTGGGACAGAGGGCAAGAATGAAAGTTCACATCTAGCTTCTTCCAAAGGATGGGGGAGGGGCAAATAGGAGCCAGGCTCTAAGGAGGGGCAGGTCCCGTGGCACTTGGGAAAGGACTCAGCCAATAGGGGTGTGTAAAATAGGGTCAAAGTGTGCTTGCCCCTACAGGGGCAAAGGAGAGAGAAACTGGGAATGAGCGGACCTGTACTGGATCCAGGCTTGAGACCAGTTTGCCCGGAGGTCATCCCGGTCCACCTGCAGCGCAGGCGGGGCTGAAAAGAGTGGGCAGCGGAAGGTGCAGAGATCACCGAGCCAGAGGCTCCTCAACCGATGAGGCTGCAGTAGGGCAGGGAGGAAGAAGGTGATTCATCCTGGCAGTGCTTCCCACTGAGTGCCCTTCCACACATGGCCCCCGGGGCCGCCAGCAGCTGCACAAATCAGTGTTCGCATTAATATCCTGCTCCGCATCCCCCTGCCAAGGGCATAGTGAGAGAACTTACACCCACGTACCTGGTGCAGAATCTTCACACTCCTGCAATGTTTTCTCCAGAGTGGGTTTCTCTGTAGCTTTGGAGCCTGTCTTACAACTAGCTCTTGTAGACCAGGCTGGCCTCAAACTCACAGATATCTGCATGCCTCTGCTTCCCGAGTGCTGGAATTAAAGGCATGCACCACCACCGCCGGACAATGGCTCCTTTATAGAGAGGTACAGGACCTGAGCCCCAAGTCTCTGAGCTGAAACCAGATACCAGAACGGCAGAGGAAATTGTTGGGGTGTTGGCTGAGTGGAGATAGAATTCGAGACTTACAGATGGGCCAATTGGGAGCTAGGCAGGGATGGGACTGTGTCTGCCTACAACCGCCACCATCAGTAAACACTTAACGTTGCAGTCCTTCGCTTACCCAGCCCCCATCTCCTCTGGAGTCTCACTAACAGATACTATTATCTCCATTCAGAGATGAGGCAAGGCTCAGAGAGGATAGGTAAGAGTACAAGAATGCACAGCCAAGAGCCGAGGCCACTGACCTCCCAGAGACTGCTTCTGTGTATACCTATGCACATGGATGTTTCCCAGGATTCCTAGCCATGCTCCGCAGATTTAACCTTCATAGAGAGGGTTAGCCAGTGTTAATATTAATATTTACGGACAAGGAAACCGAGGCATGTAAAAACTGATTAACTTCTACACAGCCTCCTTCACACTGAAGCACTCTGATGGCCCGTGTCAGAGTTCTCATCTCACTGAAGGCTAAGGTCATGTCTCTGTTATCTTCCAGTGATACCCAGCCTACTGTTTCCTGCAAGATTAGGACTGAGCCGGGCAGTAAATGAGTAGTTACGCCAGATAGACAGCCCAGAACCCAGCTCTAGGATATGAAGTGGAAGGCGTTGTCAGTGGAGTCCCTGGTTGGTAGGAAGGGTAGAGACTCCTTGTCCTGTCCAGGCTTGGAGTAAAGAATGAGATTGTGTGAGTTTCCTGGGGCACTTGAAGAACATTCTTTTCATCCCCTTAGGGCACCAAGGGAACAGTCCAACGTATCTGTCTGGACGAACCAGTGAGGTTATTGGTTTACTAGTGGGAGCATGGGCGATTTAGAGCCCTGGATCACTGGAAAGCCACCCCATCAGGGTGATGCCTCCCAGAAGCTGCGTCCTTGGAACTCATCACACAGACAGCCACACTGAAGAGTCCTCAATCCTCAGCAAATTGTTACTATGCATATAAATTGGAGGAGCGACCTTGGGAATCCTGTAACTTTCTGAGCCGTAGAGACTTGTAAGTCAATAAAAAAGAAAGAATGAAAAAAGGGCATGCAGCTCCTAGGTATGGGTAGAGGAAGGGTTACTGTGGACAGGAGGAAGAGCATAGGCAGAGGCGTGTGGAAGGGTTCAGACTGAACATGGTGGCAGGCTGGACTGGGCCTTGTGAGTTTAGCAGGGAGAGAAGAGTGGAGAGCCAGAAGCCAAGAGGCCAGGGGAGTGGGAACTAAGAACATCTCCCCACACAAGCAGCACCTCCTGCCTCAGAAATGATTTCCTCATTTCACCAGGCACCAGGGAGACTGTACACATTTAAAAGTTTGGGGATTGCTGCCATATGGGACGTTGGTCATTCCACCCAGACCCTCCCTACTTAGCCCACCAACACCTCTCATTCCAGATCTATTTCCTCTCTAGAGCTAAACTGAGGTGGAATCCATCCCCAAAGGGCCGCTGGGGACTGATGTTTGGAGACACTATGGGTCAACAGACCTGGGTTCCTGCAACCCTGAATCTCAGGGAATAATCCCCTGCACAACCCAGGACTTACCACCAGGTGGCAGGCCCACACCAACGACGACTCCAGCTTCTAGTCCTTGCCTGAGAGAGCAGGTGAACTGCACTACGCGTAGCCCTTTGAGTAGTTATAATGCAGCCACTATTTCTAGGCGAGAGCACCCATAACTCCAAGGAGCGTGGGCAATCTTTGAGACAGTGTGTGTGGAAAGTTCCTTGGTTTCCATAGACGTCCCAGAGACTCTGGAAGGACCAACTGACCACTGTGGTATTTTGTCTTTATTTATGTATTTATTTTAGTTTATTTAAAATGAACGTATACAAGTGTGTGTGCTGTGCATGCATGAGTGTGTGTGTGTGTGTATGTGTGCACATGCAGAGGGCTGATTTTATTTTTCATCCAGAGCCATCCACTTTTTTTTTAATTTTATTTTTTATTTTTTTAATTTTTTTTATTTTATTATTATTTTTTTTTTGGTTTTTCGAGACACGGTTTCTCTGTGGTTTTGGAGCCTGTCCTGGAACTAGCTCTTGTAGACCAGGCTGGTCTCGAACTCACAGAGATCCGCCTGTCTCTGCCTCCCGAGTGCTGGGATTAAAGGCGTGCGCCACCACCGCCCGGCTTTTTTTTTTTTTTTTTTGAGACAGGGTCTGTCTCTGGGACTTAGGATTCACTGAATTGGTTTAACTAGCTGGCTGGAGAGCCTCGGGGCTTTTTCTATCTCTCCCTCCAGTAATATAATTAATGAGCACACACCACCACATGTTTTATGTGGGCGTTGGGGGTCAACAAGCAGATCTTGTACCTGTAAAACAACCACTTTACTGGTTGGGCCCATTTCTCTATTTTGTTTTGCTTTCTTTGACAAGGTCTCTGTTATACAGTTCTGACTGTCCTGGAACTCACGCTGTAGACCATGCTGGTTTCAAACTCACAGAGATCCTCCTGCCTCTGACTCCTGGGCACTGGAACTAGAGGTGTGTGGCACCATTCCCAGCTTAGAGACCCTGTTTTAAGGGAAACGAAATAAAAACAAGAGGGGAGAGGATGGGGGCTCCAGAGAAAGCGGCCCCTGAGGAAGTCCTCAGGGAAGAGAGCAGCATGAGGCAGATTTCCCTCACCCATCCGCCCATCCCCTTAGCCCTTGCACACATTGCCTGCTCAGGGACTCACATTCCCATCGGCAGTGCGTCCCCACTGTGGCTGCACTACACCGTGCCCAATGAATGTCTGCACCCATTTTAAGTTCAAGGAAATAGGCTGAAAACTATCAAGGACCTTGTCCGAAGTCCCGCAGCCTCGCAGGGGGCATAAGACAAGAAAAGTGACATTGCTGGAAGAGAACTCTGGCTCATGACTGGAGCTGCCCACTCCAGAGTGACAGTGGAATGGCAGGGTGTGTGTGTGTGGGGGGGTGAGGGGTGGGCAGGAAGAGGGCTGCAGTGGGCATGTGCAGAGCCCGTCTTGCCTAACGCTATGGCAAACCGAGCCCGCAGAGCCCATGGCTGTCCGTCTCTTCTGCTTATTCTTTGCTCTCCTTGGGATGGTGTTTAATCAGCTGGGCCATCTCATGCAGCATGGGGACAAATGTGCCCACCAGCTCGGGGACAGCGGGCAGGTAAGGGAGTGGCTGGGAAACAGGATGAGTCACTTCCAGAAGAGGGACTCTGGTGGAAATGGGGTGCAGGACCAGGAGGGGTGGGATGGGGAAAACGGGGGTTTGATAGGGTTGAGGGAACAAAGTCCAGAATGGTCTTTGATCATTAATATGTCTATCATGGGAATGAGAAGGATGACAGGCATCAAAGCTACCATAGGCTCTTGCAGGAAACATAAAGCTGGAAACGGGGAAGGGCACTCCTTTCTCACTCCTTAGGCCAGTGCCCCAGGCCAGTGCTGTGCTCTGCAGGACCCAGCGTGGGCATGGTGTCTAACAGTTTCATCCGCTGCGCTGCTCTCAGGCCTCCCGATCTCCCTATTGCTGCGTCTCCTTCTCCACATGGAAGGCAGGAACTACATGGAGAACTTCTGCTCCCTCTTCATCACACGCAGCACCGCGGGGTTCGGGGACTTTGTGATCGGGAGGCTAGCAAGGTGGGGACTCCGCTGCCTGCACCTGCCAAGCCTGGGCATCCACCTCAGATGTCTGATTGGTATCCCATGTGTGAGATTTGGTGAGCTTGGAACACAGTTTGCAGCCTAAGCAGGCTCTACCGTTTTCCGGTGGGTGGGCTGATGTGCCTCCCTCTTGCTGACCGTGTGGAGCTGTCCTCCAAGGCCTGTAGATAGGCCAGTGCTCTAGAGGGACACGGAGCCCAGTCTCACTCCTACCTAACCTCCACCCCATGCATCCCACCTCCCAGCTCCAGGCGAGTACCCAGACAAAACAGTCAGGGGACTTAGGGCACCCCAAGTCTCTCCTGGGCACAGGGGGAAACAACAGCCAAGAAGGCCCAAGACGAGGTCCATCAGCACAGTCACGGGGGTGGGGGTGGGGGTCAGGCAGCTGAGTTTGCAGGAAATAACGGTGGCAGTGGAGGGACAGTCTCCGTAGTAGCGGCTGCGGCTGACCTTAGCCAGCCTAGCATCTCTCTCCCTGATTGGCCTTGAAGATCCCCCAAGAGTAAAGGTCACAGGTTTCTCCACCACCAGGTTGGCCTTGGGGATGCCACACTCTCCAGTAGACCAGTGCCTTGGGGTGAAGAGGAGGTCTGTTCTCCTGGCGTGGGGGGGTGCGGGGGGGGGTGAGGATTGGGAACAAGGCTAGGTAACACCTATCCCCCTCTTTCTGAGGTTTCAAAGACAAAACAAAATTCCCCCTGGGGAACCGTGAGTTTACTAGGCTCACTGGCAGAGCATGGGTGAGGGGTTACAGGCAGGAGTGTGGGTGACCCCAAAGCTCTGCATTGGAAGATTTTCACCCATCATAGATGATGATTCCCCATGGCTGTATAGATGGAGCCCCTCAAGTCCTTCCCAACCTGTACACTATATACCACATGCATATACTACGTACTCAGGCCAGGACCCAGTGATTCTCCCCTCCCCAGTCTTCTATGAAGGAATGTCAGCAACCCACAAGCTCAGTCATGATGATCTTTTGCAAGTGGGCGCAGCTGATATGATGTTGGCAGTTTGACCTGGGTGGTAGTCCTGCACAAACAGGGGCCTCCCCATAATTCTTTGGTAGACAGTTGAGATGAGGCTCTGGTGGGTGACAAGCCATTCATTCAACCTACACCCCAGAGTGAGTGTTAACTCCTCTTTTAGCAGCAAGTAAGCTGAAATTCAGAGAGGCCAACCTGCCTCAGGCAGCACAGTGGAATACAATGTCTTATCTGTTTGATTCCACCATGTAAGTGGTTTCTGGAGCCCTCTCTGGGCTTCAGGGTCCCTAACTGAAAGGATCCAGATTGGGACTTGCTAAGAGCCCACCACTCTTCTGGCCTCTGGGTTCAAGGTCCTCTCTGCCTTAGGCCTCTCTCCCATGAGAGGAGAGTCTCATATGGGGACAGGACTGCTATCCCAGCCTGGTCTTCACCAGCCTGTGGCTCCAGAAGAGGTGACTTGGTCAGGTGCAACCCCCCCCCCCCATAGTGGGAGCATGTGTCTGAGGAGAGCTGCAGTCAGCAGTGTGGAGAACCAGGCTTTCCCCTCCCAGTTCAGGAGACACTCTTTGTCTTAGTCACAGTTCTGTTGCTGTGAAAAGACATTGTAGCCATGGCAACTCCTTTTTTTTTTAAATTAAGATTTATTTACTATGTGTACAGTGTTCGGCCTGCATGTATGCCTGCAGACCAGAAGGAGACCTGCAGATCTCATTATGGATGGTTGTGAGGCACCGTGTGGTTGCTGGGAATTGAACTCAGGACCTCTGGAAGAGCAGCCAGTGCTCTTAACTGCTGAGTCATCTCTCCAGCCCGACCATGGCAACTCTTATAAAGGAAAATATTTAAAAGGGCTTGCTTACAGCTGAGACATTTAGTCTATTGTTATCATGGTGGAAGCGTGATGGCACCCAGGCAGACATGGTGCTGGAGAGGTAGCTGAGAACTCTGCATCCAGATTGGTAGACAACAGGAAGAGAGAGAGGGGAGAGGGGAGGGAGGAGAGGGAGAGGGAGGGAGGGAGGAGAGGGAGAGGGAGGGAGGGAGGGAGGGAGGGAAGGGAGGGAGGGAGGGAGGGAAGGGAGGGAAGGGAGGGAGAGAGAGAGAGAGAGAGAGAGAGAGAGAGAGAGAGAGAGAGAGAGAGAGAGAGAGAGAGAGAGAGACTGGGCAAAGTCCACCCACTTCCTCCAACAAGGCCACCTACTTCGATAAGGCCACACCTCCTAATAGTGCCACTTCCTAGGAGTCTATGGGGACCATTCTCATTCAAATTATCACTTGCCTGGAAGCTGTTTTCTCTTCTCTTTTCCCATTGCTATTGCATAAATCCGCACAGGTTAGGCACTGCACAGCCCTGAGGGGGTCCCATCCACACGATGTAATGAGGCTTCACACCCAGGGACAAATCCTCTTTTCTCGTTCCCCTTGGAGCCTAAGATCATATATCATGCGCCACCACTTAAAAACCTTTAGGGTTTTCCCATAGCCTTAGGAAGGAACTCAGATTCTATGACTAAACTCAGCTGTGGTTCACTGCTGTCATCCCAGCGTTTAAGAAGACAGAAGCCAAAAGATCATGAGTTCAAAGACAGCCTGGTCTACATCATGAGATCCTGTCTCAAAAATAAAAGAGGAGAAAATTTCCCAGCTAAGCAGCATTCTATAGACGCTGTGGATATAGAAAGAGGGGCCTCAGTGGGACATGGGACCATTGCCTGTGACTGCAGGAGTGAAAGGGCCACCTCAGCCTTTCGCGCTACAGCTCCCTGCAGTCCAAAGTCAAAATCATGGATGTCAGAGGGCTGCTGGGAGAACAGCCTGGCCCGCTATGGTCCTCTTCAGTACAGAGAGCCCCAGGCTGCTTCATCTGCAAGGGTTTTTCCTTATATACACGGAGAAACTGAGGCCTGAAAAAAAAGGCAGGGAGTTACCTAAGGCCCTAGCAGGCAAGTCAGAGGCAATCTAGGGTGGATTCCCAAACTGTAAGTGTTCTGGAAATTTCTCCACCTCTTCTCCAAACCTTTAAGGGATGAACCAACCTCTTTCTTGGGCTGGAATGCCGATTCCTTACACACACACACACACACACACACACACACACACACACTCCTGGTCTTGGAGTGTCATTGTTCCAGCCTGAAGCCAGTAGCTAGAGTCTCTCTCTAGATCCAGCCACAGGCTCCTCCACAGCCCTCATCTGCAATTGCTTTAGCTGCTCAATGGAGCGCCTTGCCAGCTGCCAACTCCCCTGCCAAAAAATGAAATCAAGGGAAGAAAGTACCTCCTCCGCTTCTGTGGCCAGGAGCCGGGGCTGCTGCCTGGGTCTGGCGCTGATTTTGCTGATCTCATTTGGTACCACAAAGGAATCAGCTAGCACATAACCCTATCAGCTTAATCCAGGCTGCCAGCCAGGGCCAGGGACTCTGGCCAGGTCTGATGCAGGACCAGCAGGACAGGATGGAGGATGGGCCAGGACAGGAAAGGCTGTGAGGACCTTAGAGGCAGATCTCCACCCTACACAAGATCCCAGTGTTGATGAAGAGGGCGGGTCAGGTTTCCAGGAAGCAGATAGAGAGCAGAAGAACATGTTATAGACCAGGTCTACGACAGGAGCCAGCTAAGACTCAGGGATACCCCTGGGACGTCGATCCAGTGTGTCAGGGCATCATGGGTAAATATTTGCTGAGCAGCTCCAGATCTTAAGAGTGTGCTGCACCCAGTGCTTTTAGGATACGTGATCCCGGAGACAGTCACGGGAAAGGGTTCTTTTGTCACAGTTGAGGGAGAAGACACAGCAAAGATACTCAGACTTAGGGCAATAGGGAATTCTCTGAGGAAGGATTTCGGAGCAAAGATGCAAGGATGGGGGGAAAGGTTGCAGGCCATGAACAACTGGAGCTGGAGGACTGTGGGAGCTGAGGGGGCAGAAAGGAGGATAACAAATAGTTATCAATAGAAGCAATAGAGAGGGACCTGCTGGAGAATTGCAATACAGGGCTTGGAAAACAGGACCCAAGGTGGTTTCCAAGCGGAGGAGACAACCCTTGCATGTCACAGGTGCGGAGACGGCTGTCACACGGTGGCAGTCATAGCTTCAAGGAAGAGGCAGGACACTTCTCACTCCCTGGCTTTCACTACTTGCTCCATTTCAGCCATAACAAAACCAGAACATATGGAGTAGGACTGTAGCTAAGTGGTTAGAGTGCTCCCCTAGCATGCTTGAGGCCCTGGGTTCGATTCCCATCATCGTATCACTGGGTATGGTGGCCCACACCTCTAATCCCAGCACTCACAGGAGGTAGAAGCAAGGTGGATCAGAAGTCCAAGGTCATCCTCAGCTACATAACAAGTTCAAAGCTAGACTGGGCTCGGTGATGCCCTGTCTTAAAAATAATCAAACAGGGGCTGTAGAAATGGCTCAGTGGTTAAGAGCACTCGCTGCTCTTCTAAAGGACCTAAGTTCAGTCCCTAGCGCCCACGTGGTGGCTCACAACTATCTGTGATGTCCACTTAGCTATAGTCCCACTCCATGTCTTATGTTTTTGTTATGGCTGAAATGGAGCAGGTAGTGGGAGCCAGGGAGTTTAAGAAGAGCTGTGGGGCTTCTAGAGAAGTGTCCTGCCTCTGTTCCTCGAAGCTATGACCACCATCATGTGACAGTTAAACAGACAGTCCCTGCACCGTGACAAGGAAGGATAGTCCTCCACCTTGGATTTAGGGGATCTGTCACCCTCTTCTGACCTCCAAGGGCACCAGGCATACATGGTGCACAGACATACCTGCAGGCAAAACACACACACACAAACACACAGACATTCTCTCTCTCTCTCACACACACACACACACACACACACACACACACACACACACACACACATCTTGCCAGGCAGTGATGGTGTACGCCTTTAACCCCAGCATTCAGGAGGCAGAGGTAAATAAATCTCTGTGAGTTCGAGGTCAGCCTTGTCTACAAAGCAAGTTCCAGAACAGCCAAAGTTACACAGAAATCCTGTCTCGAAAAACCAAATAAATAAAAAAAAAATCTTAATAAGTTTTCCTTAAATCACTCCATTCAGAACTCTCAGTTTCTGCCTGACCCTACAGGTTACCCTCCTCTGACCTCACCTTTCCCCAAGCATAGACCCTTCTTGAGAGCACCCTCTGTGGTAGAAGAATATCGTGTCCCTGTGGATTCTCTTTGGGATGGCTTGACTGGCTCTGATCAGCAAACTGATCCTGTTTCAGTTTGAGACACCCGGGAACATGGGCACCAGCTCACACTGCTCACATTGCTCCAAGGAAACTTCAAGGCCTGAAGCTGGAGGCTGGGACAAGAAGGGGAAGATAGAATCCAAAGCCCACAGTCAGGCAGCTGGAGTCACCCGGCACCCGGGACCATCTGCTCAGGTTATGAGCGGTGACAAGGACAACTGGTTGTATTCCACAGTTGCTGAGTCTTCCTTCGCGGACCTCTGATTGCAAGCAACATTCCCATCCTTCTTTCCAGCTGGGTTCATCAAGATGATTCAAGTCCATAGGTTACATCCACTGTAGCTTATGGGATGTGACTTTGGAAGTGAAGAATGTCCCTCTTCCCCTACTTTCTTCTGCAAGAACTCCAGCAGTCATACTGCACTGAGGTAGAGACCACGATGACTAAAGCTGGTTGCACAGTGACAGAGGAAATGTGGACTCCTAGTCATAACGCCATCATCCTGAGAGACTAGAACTGAACACCTTCGGTTTGACTCATATGAAAGTAATAAATGTCATATTTGAAATGATTATTTGGGTGTTTATGATACGATGAAACCTAGACTCCAAATTTTTCATGTATATCCAGAAACAGACAGCTGTTTACACAGAGAGGCAATGCCTGCCCCCAGGAGAGCTTGCTCAGGATGGTGGAGGGATGGACAGAGGGAATGGGAGATTCCCGGACCCCTCCACCCTTGGACCTTGTCGAGGAATTCAGAGCTTTCTGGTGATTCCCAGGGCTCATCCAGACAGCAGGTATAGCTAGAACCCAGTCAGCTACTCGATCCTTCCTTGCTCTTTAGCTTCCGCAAGCCACAGAAAAGCAAGGCAGGACCAGTGACCTGATCCTGCCTTTCCTCAGTCTTTTGCTTTGAAAGGCTGAGTTTACAGAGTGCACTGTTTGCAGTGTGTCTTTCCAACATCTGCAGTTTTCCTGCCTCTCCTCTGGGACTGTGGCCACAGAAACACAGAGCTCACACAGTTGCCTAGCCATGTATTCATGTCATGCACACCTAGGATCTCCAGGCTCAAGGGTTCCCATGAGCAGGTATGTGTTTGGCCCTAGTCTCTAGTCACCCATGGCTCTGTTCCCTCCATCCCTCCAATGGGAATTCTGCCCTCTGTATACTAAGCCCTCAGACTTAGGGCTTCCTGGAACTGTGTTAGTGGCAGACGTTTTGGCCAAGAAAGCCTGAGTGGCTGTTATACCATCCTATTTGTGCCTTCTGATATGCTCCTAGGTGGGCCAAGGCCAGGCAGGTCCAGAACCAGACCAGAGTAAAGGCCAGGGCTTAGGCCCTCTTCCAGAGATCTAGGTCTGGACAAAGGAAGCAAGGATGGGACAGAGGTACACTCTCTACAAATAGAACCTGGCAATTCAGTGTTCACAGGGAGAGAGGGCCAGTCTCTAGCTGGCCTCTGCTCCTTTATCCCTCCTGCCAGGCCCTCTTGGATGAGGACCACTCTCCCCAGCAAACCCTTTCCCCCAACTCCCTAGCACCCACATGCTCAGAAGTACTTGTTTCCAGCAGGAGATAGCCTAGACAGGGTGTCCAAGGGAAGGCTTCTGATTGGCCAGATCCGTGCACTTGTGCACCAATGGGAAGAATTGTTGGAGTTCTGCCCTTCAAATCTGCCCAGATAGCAGCCAGCAAGGTAGGCCACACCTGGATTCCCAGCACTGGGGAAGATGGAAGCAGAAGGCTCGGCAGCTCAGCAACACTGTAAGTTTGAGGTTAGCCTGTCTCAAACACAAACAGGAGGAAAAGAAATCACCACTGGGAAGGGTGCACAGAGAGAGGCAGTAAAGTTGGGAGGGGCCAAGCAGAGAGTCCAGGTTCAACTTGTCGTCTGCAGAAAGACCAGTATCTGCCTTCCTGGCAGGCTAAGATGTGGCCACCCACTGCCCACAGACAGGAAGGATGCTCCAAAGTGTCAGGGACCATGTCTGCAGCCCACCTTTCTGGGTGGGAGCCCTGGTTCTGCCCTGTCAGGCTCTGCTACCCCAGGCAAACTCAGGGGCAAGCATCAGTTTCCCTCTGCCTCACAGATAAGATCTCTCAGAACTAATGACTAAGGTTTGCTTAGAACTGCAAGCAGTATGTCAACCCCCGCAAACACGCTCGCTTTCCCAGCCAGGTTGGTGAACCAGGGCGGGAGGAATCACTGCTCTGCAGGCCCCGGCTGTCATGGCACCTCTGCTGACCACTTCCGCGGTAACCGGTACTGATCTGGGCTCTGCCCCTTGGGACTTCCCCGCTGACATCATCGCATGCTAGCCAGGATGAGGGGCTCTGGACACACATGACTCATGGGGGAGCGTCCATGCAGAGGTCAAGAAATGTAGGCCAAGTGTGCAGATGTGGCCCAGGGACTAGCCACAGCTGCTTTCTGCAGCCAGACCTTGCTCTTCTGTCCCTCCAGCACTTGCTGTCCTGATCGCACGGTTCCCGCCACGGGCCAAGCACAAGGATGCTCCCTTTAAGACATCTTTATCATATTCATATCTTGTTTTGCTAAGGTTTGGTTTTGAGTTTTTGAGACCAGGTCTCATCGGGTCAAGGCTGGCCTCGAACAAACTATATAATAAAGGATGATCCTGAACTCCTAATTTTCATGCCTCTACCTCCTATGTGCACCTGTACTCAAGGTCAGGAGCACTGACTTAGTCTTCTGTAGGGACAAGAGTTCCTAAAGCCAGGAAGAAGAGGTTGGTGGGCATAGTGGCACATGACTTCAATCTCAGCATTCAGGGGGTTGAGGCAGGCTGATCTCAGTGAATATGAGGCCAGCCTGGTCTACAGAGTGATTTCTGGGCCAGCCGGAGATATAGAGAGAGACATAGTCTTTTTTTTTTTTTTTTTTTTTTTTTTAGTCTGCAAACGGTTCCATGAATGAAAACAGTTGCCAAGCCTGACGACTTGAGCCCAGTCCCCAGGAGTCACACAGTGGAAGGAAGGAGCTAACACATGTAAGTTCTTCCCTGGCTTCCACACGCATGCATACCATGTAAGCACTACCTAAAAATAAATAAATGAATTCTAGCCAAGCCAGACATCCATTTATAATTGGACGACATTTTAACTGTCTCTGGTTTTTAGGCTCTGGAGCTCATCTCTCATATCATATAAAATATATACTTATATTTTATTTTTACGTCTATATTTTTGTGTCTTTAATGCCATAGAAACATACTTAGATAGTTGATTAGCCAACCCTGCATTGTGAATAGACCGAGACAAAGTCACCGAAGCCATCGCAGTAAGAGTCAGCATAACAACAAGAGCTGAGATCCCTGCGACAACTACCCAACACACGCTTCTGTCTACCGAAAGCTTTTTTGATTTTTTAAATTACTTGTAACCCTTTGTCATGAAACCATGGGTCATTTACATGCACAGGCAACGTTACAAAAGAGGGTTGTTTCAACACTAATACACGGGTATGATCATCCACTTGAGAGATATAATTACTCAAAATACAATCAGAGCATGATACGTTAAACACAGTACCATTCATGGAGATTTTTATCTCTCCCACCAAAAGAACATAAGCCATTTTGACACAATCCAAAACAGTTTCTTTTCAGGGGGCAAACAGGTTTGGAAGAACTGGATTGTCTGCAGCAGCAAGTTTTAAAATATATAAGTCTTGTGGAAATTTTGAACAGAATACCAAAGTTTAGCTGGCAGTCTTTGGTTTCAAGACTATGTTGTAGACAAAGGATAGGAGTCACTATAATCTCCTTGAATTTTAGACCAGCCAAGAATGTGCTGTGATGTTGCACTTTAATAGAATAATGCCAGTGCATTGTCTCCACAACAGAGTCCCATTAGACCCTCACAGTGTTTTGTGCATGGAGGAAATCTTTGAGGGGGTGAAGTATCATCTACCCAATTACCCGGAGGAAGCAATAACTCCGCAAAATAAGTACATTGCTTATCATGTACCATAATTAATTTTGGAAACACCCCAAGGCATCCCTCTAAAACAATATTTTTTGCAAAACATACAGGAAATTCTTTACCATATCTAACATAAGAACACTTTTGAGCAATTAGGAATCATGTGGCAGGTGGATCTAGGGAACGTGTATCATTGACTGTGACCACAGTCTCCAATATCTTTTGCTTCACACACTGTTGTTGTAATAAAAGTGGCAGGGCTGCGTCCCCAGCACCCAGCCGCCCACATGGCTTATGCCCCAAAATAATTACACGGAAACTGTATTCTTTTGAACACTGCCTAGCCCATTAGTTCCAGCCTCTTATTGGCTAGCTCTTACATATTGATCTAACTCATTTCTAATATTCTGTGTAGTACCACGAGCTGGCTTACCAGGAAAGATCTTAACCTGCGTCTGTCTGGAGTGGGAGAATCATGGCGACTCACTGACTCGGCTTCTTTCTCCCAGCATTCTGTTCTGTTTACTCCACCCACCTAAGGATTGGCCTATCAAATGGGCCTAGGCAGTTTCTTTATTAATTAACCAATGAAAGCAACAGATTAATACAAGACCCACCTCCATCACACTGTACCTCTTGAGCTTCATTTTATTCTGTGAAAAAGCACAAACATGCCCTCTCCCACACCCAAACAGTGCCAGGATCCTTTCACAAGCCAGTAAGTGGATCTTCCCACTAGACCTGAGCAAATTATGTGGTGGTGCTTTTATGCCAAACTCTGTTTACAACAGATTGCTCACTGTCATCCCATTTAAAAATTTAAAATTTTAAAATAAAACACATATATGGTGACAGTGGGTATAACCCTACCTCCCCTTTTTTTTATTACGTTTTTAATTGAGTCTTAAGACTTTCATGTCTCCTTTTAAATTTTTTTGTCCCTGTATAGTATAACATCTCAAATCCTTGAGATGTGTTTGTTTTAGAGACTAATATTAGGATTTTTAGCATCATTTGTTTAATGGTACCTAGACAGAAATTATTATTTATTTAAGGCATTAATGACCAAAATCCCTGTGATGGCTGACAGAGAAATTTCCTTTTGACCTAACATTCCAGGAGGGAAAGAGGGACGATGTATTCATGTCTGTAATTACTTACTGCTAGAATTTTAGTCAAAGGCAATAGGGGTACTTGGCAGGATCTGATTCACTGACAAGCTGAAAGACAGCGGTCACATTGGCTGGATGGGTCCACATCAGGCTTCAGCAAGTTCAGGACTGGTAGTCATTTGGAGCAGGTTGTTATCAGCAATTGATGTTTGGATGTGTTTGTCCCCCAAGTGGGAACCTGGTGGGACCGATACAGACTGGGAACAGAAGTTAAATTTAGGGACTCATTTGAAAACTGTAAACTCATGGTCTCAATAGTTAAGGAAGGAAAACGTTTTCAGACCAGGAGAGAGAAAAAATACCATAATCATTTTGACTGGTGAGAAGTAAATCTAAGGTATATACTTTTTAAAATTTTTTTGAAGTTTGTATGAATTTTTATTTTATAAAAGGATATAAAACTTTTAGATATAATAACGTTATTAGTCCGTACTGAAATCCATGTTGTAGAAAAAGGAGGTAACAGGTCTCTGTAAACAGCAGGAGTAGACTCACATCCTTGAGTCCTAACAAAAACTATAGATTTGGGTTAAACAGCATATAGCCCTATAATCAGAAGACATTTAAAAGAAATTAAAATCTTGAGCTTGTGACCCAGAACATTGCATAGAACACTTTAAACAAAAGTCAAAATATATAATAAATATGAATGTATGTATCACAGTAAGAATAACTTAATTATTGCTTTATTAGCTTGTCAGAGCTCTATTAATGCTAAACTCCGAACTTTTGAAATTTTAGTATAATAATATTATGGAAAGGGAAAGAAATCTTTTAAGAATTTTTATATACATCTTAAGCCATTTTTAAATAAATTTTATTTATTTTTTTTTTAGAATATTTTCTCAGATCCATATAACCCAAGCTTTTATGCCTTTAGATCCTCATAACCTGTATTGATGTCCTTAGGCCTTTATATATCTTTTTAGATCCTCAGAATTTATATAGATTCATAATATAAGCATTTTGTCTTTATTATAATCATTATGGGAGCAGCTAGACTGAAGTTTTTATATACAGACCATGGACATAATGTTGACAGATTTTGGTTGTGAGCCTAGCCTTTAATGGCTGAGCCATCTCTCCAGCCCTATGTTAACAGTTTTTAATAAACATGTTTGGACTTTTCTATGAAAGTCTGAATAGCTAGGAGCTTTAGCCTTGTCATTTTATAGGAGGCCAATCATATAAAACCCTGTAACTTAGAGGGTTGATTAATTATTAACTTGTATTTAAGACCTTAGTCCTCCTTTTACCTTTAGAGAACATGATTTTAATGTTAACATAACTATTTCGCAGTGAAAAGTTTCTAGTCTTATTGATGTAGAAAATAATCTGAATTAGCATAACATGCTTAAATATTTAATATTTTTATAGTTTTCTTAAAACTCAGTAGTATTAAGACAAATAAGGAATTTGTAGACAAATTCCTTTTCCTATATCATTTTAGTCTTGTTTGTTCCCTTGTCTTTTAGACAACATGTGAATCTCCATCAATGTCTCTTCTCGTGATTTTTTTAGCAGCCCAGAACATTGCATAGAACATTTTAAACAAGAGTCAAAATATAAAATATATATATGTATGTATGTATGTATGTATCACAATAAGAATAACTTAAATTTGTATTAACAAATAAAAACCTGGATCAATGTGAAACTTTTGAAACTAGCATCAGTTTTTTATTTTAATTAATAAGAATTTGTATCAATTTTTTTAAAAGACAGTAAGTATATGTAACCCATTGGATCTAAATGATTAAAACCTACATTTTTTTTTTCTGTGAAAACAAAAGCATAATTTTTCCCAAACATAATGTATCTATAATTTTCACTTTAAAATGAATGCTTTTAAAGTACATAGGTTGGTATAATTTAACATTTTTTTAAGCAGTATCAGGACAGAGAAGGGTTAAGATGAGAAACTGCTGGTCAGCAGAAGAGACCTTGACTGTTATCACAGTGAAGAACTTGGCTTAGGAAAGAAAAGAGGTGGAACAGCGCCGGTGGGCACAGAGTGTCTTGGCTGTTAGTATTTCTGAAAAAAAAAAAAAAAAAGTTAACTTTTCCGGTTACAATTAAAGATTCTCTGTTCTACATCCGCGCAGTTTTTCAACCGCAAGCAGTCATTTCTCTGCCGCCCAGTTCACATGAGCGGGTCTCCCTGTAGTGTCTGCCCACCTGAGCATGCGCACCCCTGCCCTCTGCAGGCGCTGCTGGCTGGCTGTGGGCCAGAGAACAACGGAGAGAGGTGGCCCTTGCCAAGCCTCTTCTTAGAGAAGTTTTTCTTTAGGGACCCAAAGTCCTGAAACTGATCCTATAAAAATGTACAGGAGGCTTGAGGCAGAGGCTGCCGGCCTCATCTCCTCCAGGACAACAAAGAAGGTCAATAGGTATACGAGAAAGACAGACAGACAGACAGACAGACAGACAGACACCCGTACCACTTAAGCTTTTCAGAGACATGAACAGTCAAACACAGACCAAGACAAAGCGTGCTCTTTCATTCACACACACCTTTTTAAACCTCTAGACTCACACTCCCTTCCGCAGGGAACCAGGGGCACACATCCCTGTACACATTTCAAAAACTGAAGCAATTTCCGTTGACTTTCCTTAGTACCCCAACCTTTAAAATATCTATAAGTAAATGTACAAATTCTGAAAATTTACACAGTTGTTGATGCCCTATGTTGGCACCTCTAACTTTTGAAATATCTTTAAGTAAATGAACAAACAGCTGTTTAGTATTTTCTTGGCCCACAATTACTTTTTACACTTACACTCAAGTTACTTCTTACGTAAATTACTTTTTATTTTACACTTATACTTGATTTACTTCTTATTTATTTGTCATGCTGCGCAGCTAACCTGTTTTTTGTATTTACACCACGTGATTCCTTAGTTTTTTGTATTTACACTGTGTGACTGCTTAATTTTTTGTATTTATAGCACATGACTGCTGAGTTTTTGTATTCACACCACGTAACTGCCGATACTCCTGTAATACACTTACTACACTTCTGAGCGCCCTTGGAATCTGCGGTGTCCCACGAAGACCCTCCTCCCCAGGAGGCCCCACACTGAGCACCACCTGTGGGAGCCCACTCCTATAAAGTCAGCTAGGGTTCCTGGATAGGAGAGCCTCGAGGCCAAAGAAAAGTCAGATGAAGGAAACAGAAGACAGGATAGAATCGGGAGGACTGTCTGGTCACACCGAAGCAGCCAAACAGCCCACAGCTTATTTCGGAACTTGCTTATATACAAAAGCAGAACCAAGCACGGCACAGATGATCAGTCGGTATCCAGCCACAAGACCATTCCTGTCCTTGAGTGAGCAGCCTCCTCTCCAGCACGTGCTTGCTGCCCAGAAGCAGCCTTCCTTTTATCTTGATGTTTTTGGGGCTTGTCATTACCAGATAGTTTTTTTTCCCTCATGGGTTAAATCAGAAGTCTCTCATAATCCTCAGTTATAAGAAAAAGCAGGCAAGCTTATACTTAAATGACTTCTTTAAGTCAGAAATGACTCTAGAAATGACTCTCCCACAGAGAAAACCAGTAAATATAAAATAGTCCTTCCTGGTAGACAGGGTCTTCCTACAGGGTCAAATACCTCCTCCCTACCTATGAAAGAGGAGGTGGCTCTGGGGTCTTTACCTTCATATCTGTCCCCTTATCCCAGGGAGGGTTCCCCTCCCCAACTAATGCATCCGCCCCCTCTCTAAGGCTCACCAGACCTTAAATTCACTAGGCCTCAGTTCTCTTGCCACACCCAGTTCTTTCCTCGGGGTCTTTAGCTTGGAGAATAGTATCCAACAATGATAGAAGCCAGCCATAGAAGTACTGGACCCAGAAGTTTGGAACTCCGAAGCCTGAGCCAAATCTGTGCTGAGACTCCCATCCCCAAGCTCCCCGGGCCCTTATCTCACCAGATCCCCACCCTGGGCTCCAGGCCAGGAGCTTGTTGTCCTGAAGCAAGCCTGCTGACCTCCACCCTCATCAGGACACCCACAGGGTTGTTTCTCACCCACCCATACTGCTCCAGCCTCCCTCTCTGTCCCCGTACTAGGCTGGCGCCTGTCTCTAGCCTTCCTTCACCTTTGGCTGACCAAATTCCTGTTTGAGTAAAATCTCCCTTGGGGCTACAAAAGACATCCTGCAGTCCAATCCCAACAACTTCACCTGAGGCTTGCCATTGATATTCAAACAGAGCAGGAACCTGTCTCTTTCCCACACTACAAACTGTCCAGAGCATGAAGAAAACCGTCCTGACCCGCTCCCCATAGTGCCCTCTGACCCCTCTGTACAGGAGTCCTTCCTTTGCCATGTGTATCTGCTCTATAATTGCCACCAACCTACTAAGGTTGATTGCTGGCATGGTTATTGAATAGGCTGTGACAGATACCATGAAGCTCATGGCCAGGGCTCTATCTGCAATCTCGAGTAACCACCGGGGTCTGGGAATCTATTCCCTTGCAGACAAGAGGAGATCCACGCATCTATTCTTCCCGTCCCTGAAGACTCTGGTTTGAGCAGGGCCTGCTTACTTGACTTAGCGTAGTGTCTGTCCATCTGGGTGGTCTTTCTCTTAGTGTGGTGTCTGGGCAGGGTGCTGGGAACTGGGTCTTCCTTCATCCCTCTGACCCCAGCACTAGATTGCCCACTATTGCTGTTGCTGGAAGCCAAACTGTCTTCAGAGCCAACTCCTCAAAAGTGGACATTGCCTCTACCTTGTGTCCTCTTAACACACCCTTGGGGAAGGGCCAGTAGCTCCCTGCAAGGTTCATTACCCAGAGCATCGGGTTCCTGCAGCAGCTGGAATAACTAACTCCAGCCCTGGAAAGGACAATGTCGAGATAATAGAAACCCTGGCATACAACCAGGCACCCAGAAGACAAATCACCCGTGCCTGCATCTGTCCTGTTGAGGACAATGACAAAGGAGCAGGAAAAGATTTCCTGTAGTGCTTGGTCTTATGACACCTCACTGTCAGGGAAAGGCCTAGCAGTTCTAGTATCAGACTACTGCTTCCTAGCAGGAAGCCACTCATGTCGAAGGCCCGCAGAGCAGGAGAAAATTTAAGTTGTGTTTCCTAATCCTACCCAGGTTCTCTTCCAGTATTGTATCATTCTAATCTGTATGCCCTTGGGCCAGTCACCTGTCCTTGGTGTGACTAGCTCACCCCAACTTTCCTGGAGTCATTCTGGACCTCTCGCTGTCCTAGGAACAGTGGGGTGAATGCCTTGGCCCTTCCCCCACTCAGTTGCCACATGCAAGGAGCAGGTCTGCCCACAGGTCCTAATAGGGAGCAAGTGTTTCATTCCAAGGTGGCATTGAAGGGGACACTGAAGCACCCAGCTCATGAGAGTTCTAGGCCTGGCACCTAGAACCTTCTCCAACATCCATCTCTGCTGCTTGCATTTCCCGGAAGCATATCTGGGAACAGGATCTGGTCACAGTTTGTCTGGGAACCAACTCGAAGTGCAGAATGAAAGAAGAGCTGAAAGTGAGATACAGAGCAGCAGCAAGCAGGTGGCCACTGCTGGCAGCCAGGTCAGCAACAGAGACTTTCGTAAGGCTGGGGAAAGCATGTCCCCGGAGGCAACATCTGGTGGGGGGGGGTCCTGCTCAGGGAGCGCAGAGACACTAAGTCCCAGCTCTGTTGCCTGGAGGCCTGCATGGGAACGCTGGATCCATGGTGGGCACCGCCAGCGTCAGCCACGATTTCCCTAATCATTCATACAAGGTGAAAATGGCATGAGAGCAGACGGAATGCCGGCCTAGGGGTGTGTGTGTGTGTGTGTGTGTGTGTGTGCAAGGCAAGGGAGAAGGGGCGTGTTGGGTGAACCACTTAGAAGTGGACTGCTTGGGAAGTTGAGATCCAGATGTAGGAATGATCAAGAGTGGAGAGGCTTAAACAAGAAAAGGAAGGGAGGGAAGAGAAAAAAGAGAAAGGAATGAATGGAAGGATCCGAAAGTGGGGAAGGGAGAAATGCAAAGGAATAAAGAGGGAAGGGAAGAAAGGAGCCTGAGGAGGAGAAAAGCTAACAAGAGGAAGTTCGTCACAAGCCAAGGATGGTGGCAATGCTGTCATCCAGAGACGGGAGTCTGGAGATATCAGGATCAGGAGTTTAGGGTTATCCTTGGGTACACAGTGAGTTGGAGGACAGCCTGGGCTACATAAGACCCTCTTTCAAAAACTGAAAGATGAAAGGAAGGGAGGGAGAGAAGAAGGAGGGAAGAAGGGAGGGAGGGAGGAAGGGAGGGAGGGCTGGGGGTTTGACCTAGAGGTTGAAAGTTTGCCTAGCAACCCCAGCATGGCAAAAACTAAAGGAAAACAGAAACAAAATCCAAGAATCTCCATCCTCCGTCTGGAGCTGAAGGAGAGCTAGGGCTTCTTCTGTCTCAGAGGTTACAAAGGTCCAGAGAATGCCGGGACCCACCCAGAGCAGAGGCCATAAACCAGGATCCAGAGCGCTGAAGGAAGAAGGCCTTGGGGTGGATGAGGAGACAGCCCTAGGCCAAGTACGGCCAGCTGTCCTGGAGGGAAGAGGACAGCGGTTATATCAAGCCACGCACTTATTGTTGCTTTGACTGCTTGCAGGATTGTGTTATTTTTTCCGGGGAACCACAAGCATGATGTGTGAGCTCATTTCAGAGCAGGGTCCATGAAAGAACAGTAGCTTTGACTTGGCATTTCCTTCTCCAGGCCTGGCCCATGTACTCTTGAACACATACATGCACGCACATACGCACACACACACATGCATGGAACCCAGCAGTTTGCAACTCACTGGCTCTCAGGTGGTAGGCAAGTTGTTTAAGCTTTCATTGCCACAGATACTCCACCTCTCACATGAAACAGTAGCTGCCCCACAGCACTGAGAGGAAGAGAAGTAAGAGCGGCCCCGAGTAGGCTGGGAACACAGTTCAGTTGGTAAAGAGGTTGACTACCTTACACAAGGTCTCAGATTGTTGCCCAGCACCGTTTAAGTGAGATATGGTGGTACACACTTGAAATACCTGTGTCCGGTTGAGGTAGGAAGATAAAGACTTCAAGATTAGCTTCAGCTACAGTGAGTTAGAGGGTAGCCTGGGCGAGGTGAGATACTGTCTCAAAGAAAGAAGAGAAACAGGAGAAGCTGACCAACTACAAATTTCATCACTGTGTGTCATGGTTCATTTTAATAGTCAGCCTTATTGGATTAAGAAATACCAAGAGATGACTCAGTGGTTAAGGGGACCCAAGTTCTGTTCCTAGCACTCATGTAAAACAGTTCACAACAGCCTCTAACTGTAGCTTCAGGGGGACCTGACACCCTACCCTGGATTCTAAAGGCTCGACACTCGCATGTACACATACCCACACAGACACAAATTTATTCATAATTAAGAATAAAAAGTAAATTATTCAAAAAAGAAATAATTTGGGGGTGAATCAAGCACATTCCTGGGGGTGATTGTGGGAATTCCCAGAAACATTTAGATTCTGAGGGCTCCAGCCTTGGCGAAAGGCTCATCCCTTGATGAAGTCACATGGTGTCATTGGCAGGTAGTGACTGGCAGGGGGCAGGGCCCATTGGAGGAAGCAGGTCACTGGGGGCGTATTCTGATGATGTATCTTGTCCAGGTCCCTTCCTGTGTTCCTCCTCTGCTTCCTGTCTGCTAAGGCATGAATAGCCTCCCCATCACTCTCACGCTGCCGTGATGTTCTTCCCATGAGCCTAGGGCTAGGGGACCCAGGTCTCCTCCCACTGAAATCCCGAGTGTCACAGGAACAGCTCACAAGCTGTGTGAGGAGGGAAAAGAACCAATGTTCAGCAGTTTAGCCGGAGATGTGTGAACAACCTCCGAAAAGTGTCCTTAAAGGAAGAGTCACAGCCCCCCCCTCCCCCCTTTGCACTTTTGTTCTTCCAGCCTTGTTAGGATTGGCGGTATTTCAATGTTGTAATAAGGAGCGGCGGGGCTGCGTCCCCGGCACCCGGCCGCCCGCATGGCTAGCTTATGCCCCTAAATAATTACACGGAAACTGTATTCTTTTGATCACTGCCTGGCCCATTAGTTCCAGACTCTTATTGGCTAGCTCTTACATATTGATCTAACCCATTTCTAATATTCTGTGTAGTACCACGAGCTGGCTTACCAGGAAAGATCTTAACCTGCACGTGTCTGGAGTGGGAGAATCATGGCGACTCCCTGACTCGGCTTCTTTCTCCCAGCATTCTGTCTGTTTACTCCACCCACCTAAGGGCTGGCCTATAAATGGGCCAAGGCAGTTTCTTTATTAAATGAAAGTAACTCCTCCATCATTTCAACAAACATTTTGGATCAGGAGGCAAAAGTTCTACATTAAGAAAGTGAATCAAGCCAGATGTTGTGGCTTACATCCTTATATTGCCAAATTACTCTTAATAACCTTCTCATGAGTCAGGCAGTGGTGGCACACCTTTAATCCTAGCACTTGTGAGGCAGAGGCAGGTGGGTCTGTGTGAGTTTGAGGCCAGCCTGGTCTACAGAGCTAGTTCCAGGACAGCTAGGGCTGTTATACAGAGAAACCCTGTCTCGAAAAATAAACAAACAAGCAACCAACCAACCAAACAAACAACATTTTCATGTTCACTGGGCAGGCTTAACCCTGGGAAGTGCTAGGCCAATAGCACCTTGGAAAAGGGGAAGTCAAGAATAGCCTGGAGAATTTGGAGTCAATCAATCAATCAATCAATCAATCAATCAATCAATCAATCTCTGTCTTTCTCTCACTTTTTGTTTTGTTTTTGTTTTCTGGGACAAAATCTTACTATGTATGTAGCCCCCTGACTGGCCTGAAGGATGGCCTTAAACTCAGAGATTTCTCCAGCTTCTGCCTTTTGAGTGCTGGGATTAATAAAAGGTGAATTCCACAGTACTCCACCCTCTCCTTGGCCATAGCCATGAGAACGTACGTTTTAGGCTAAACTTTCTCTCTCTCCTTTTCTCCTTCCTTCCTTCCTTCCTTCCTTCCTTCCTTCCTTCCTTCCTTCCTTCCTCCCTCCCTCCCTCCCTCCCTCCCTCCCTCCCTCCCTTCCTCCCTTCCTTTCTCCCTTCTTTCCTTCTTTCTTTCCTTCCTGTTTTCCCTCCTTTCTTCCAGGAGAACATGTCTTCTTTGTGGGACCTAGGGACATGGCTAGAGAAATCTAACTATTTACACATGGGACAGCAAGACAGACATTGTGCTGAGCTTGGGGAGGCTGAACAGTTTGCCTGAATCCCTGGAGATGCTTAGATAGCTAGTGACGCATGGCCTGAGGTACAGGTGGATTGGAGGTTGGAGGTTCCAGCCCTCTGGCCCATTACTCACACTTAGCCTTGAGAATTGGGAAAACCCCCAAGAATCCTGACAGTTACAGATAAAAGGTCCCCAAGAACAGACACTGGGGTTTCTGTGTGTGGCTGAGGAGGTGGAAACTCCAGTTCTGGAAGTTTCTCCTCTGAGTCCCCTCCCCCCCAGTTAGGATTATTCCCTTCTGTCTCCTCTCATGGCTCATGATGGCTGCTTGAGCTCCAGCCATTTTGTCTGCACTCAATAGGAGAAGAAGAAAAGACTATGCACCACACTCTGCGTTTCCTTCTAGACTTCTTAGATTGTAACGAGAGAACAAAATCCTGTCTCATTGCAAGAAGAACTGGGAAATGCAATTTTTTAGCTACTTGCCAAAGTAACCAGTTTTAAAAGATTGACAAGTGGATGCTTGGAAAATACTAGACGTTTCTACTGCAATATCCAGAAGCAACAGAGCCAGTGCAGTTCTCTGTCCTGGTACTGGCAATCACTGTGTACATGGTTGCCCAGACAGCTCTATTTCATGGCCAAGAATGGGGTTGGTAGAAGCCTAACCTCTCTTGTGTGAAGCCCTGGGTTTCATCCCTAACATCAAGTAAACCAGGCATGGTGGTGCATGCCTACAATATTAGCACTCAGGAAGTGAAGGCAGGAGGATCAGAAATTCAAAGTCATCCTCAGCTATGTCTACATCAGACTACATCAGACCTTGTCTCAAAGTGGGGAGAAGGGATAGAGATACCCAGATTGGTGCTATGATGTGAGTGAGTCCTGAACAAATGTTTCACAAAGAAGCCTAATATCAAGTCTCAGACTGGGCTCTGCTGCTGTGGAAGTCCAGAGTGGGACCATACACAGACAGAAGGTAGATAAACTGGAGCGGGGGAGATTGCTCAGTGGGTGGACACTTGCCATGAAAGTGTAAAGAACCCACATAAACAGCCTGTGTGGGGACAATTGTTTGCAACCACCATGCTGGGGAAGAGGAGACAGGAAGGTCCCCAGGGCTCCCTGGCCAGTCAGTGTAGCCTAATAGTAAGAGATCTCCTCAAAACTCAAGGAGAATGTTGGAGCGATGGCTCAGTGTTTAGGAGCACTGGCATCTCTTGCAGAACTTAGGTTGGGTTCCCCACACCCCCATGACAGCTCTCGGCTATCTGTAACTCCAGTTCCAGGGGATCCAATGCCCTCTTCTGGTCTAAGCTGGCACTGCATACATGAGGTTCATATACATACATGCCGACACTCACAAGCATGAAAAATGTAAAGAAAATCTTTAAAAAGCACCTAGACAAGGGAGATAGCTCCTGAAGAACGATACTTGAGGTTATCCACATGTACAAACATGCATGGGCACATGTATGCACACACACTGCATGTTAGTCAAGGTTTTATAGAGGAACCGAACTTATAGAATGAATCCATTTATACATGAACTATATGGGATTTATTCGAATGGCTTACAGGATGTTGTCTAGCTAGTCCCACAATGGCTGTCTACCAATGAAAAGTCCAAGAATCCAGTGGTTGTTCAGTCCATGAGGCTGGATGTCCCAAATGATCCTCAGTCCACACCAAACCCCCAAAGAAGTAGACTATAGGCCACTGAGAGTGAGAGCAAGCAGGCAGGGAACAAGAGCTCCTTCCTCTCATGCCCTTTAAATGGGTTGCCCCAGAAGGTGTGGCCCAGATTAAAGGTGCATCTTCCCACCTCAGATCTGGATTAAAGGTCGCTCTTCCCATTTCAAATGATTTAATTAAGAAAAAACTCCTCACAGGCATACCTAGCCATTTGGGTTCTAGTTAATTTCAGATGTAATCAAGTTGACAATCAAGAACAGCCACTACATGTTCTCATGTAAGAACCTACACACACACACACACACACACACACACACACGCTCGTGCATGTGCATACAAGCAAATACATACACACAGAAAGTAGTTCAGTTGTTGCTTGGGATGATAGGAGGACGTAAAGGCTTAAGGACTTGGTGCTCTAGGTGTGATGAGAATATTCCAGAATGGACTATGGAGATGGTCATCCTTGTCTATGAATAGACTAAAAACCATTGGATTGTACCCTTACAATGATTGATTATGTGGTACATGGATTATATCTCAGAACTGTCCTCAGAACCTTCTAGAAGACTGAATGAACAACCTGCCTTTGTCCTTTTCTCACAGCCCTTGCACATGGTAGCCTCCTTAAATTTATGCTTGGCTCTTCCTCTCTGCTCTCACTGTGGCCTATTGGTTCCCACTGACTGGCTTCCATTTGTCACCTCATCCCAGTCCCACTGCCACCAAACCAGGTGGTTGTGAGCCATCATGTGGCTTCTGGGAAGAAAAGACAGTGCCATCCCTCCAGCCTCCCCTTTCATTTGTTCTACCCTCTGTCTTCAGTCTCCTGAACTGCAGAGGTAGAGAGGCTAATTTATGAGTGTACTTCCTACCAAACTTGTTCTCTCCCAAGAGTAAAGATCTCCCCCACTGATGCTTTGTCCTGTTAGCAGTGCCCCAAATTCTAACAGAGAAAAGGACCCATCCCAGAGACAAAAACTAGTAATGCTTTTAGTCTCTTTTACTTGTAGCCCAGAAAAAGTAGTTTTCAAGCCAAGCAAGTTGTTTGCAGAGGAGAAGGAAGGGATTTATTCATTATGATGGTTGATCTGATGCCAACTCCATAGGGTTTAGAATCCATGTGCAGTGGTTTGCAAGAAAATGGCCCCAAAGGGAGTGTCTCTATTAGAAGGTGTGGCCTTATTGGAGGAAATGTGTCCCTTTGGGGGTGGGCTTTGAGGTCTTGCTTTTCTCAAGCTTCCCTCAGTGTGACAGTCAGTTGACTTCCTGTTGCCTGTAAAATGTAGGACTCTCAGTTGCTCCAGAACCACATCTGCCTGCATGTTCCCCATCATGATGATAACGGACTGAACCTCTGATTCAATGCTTTCTTCATAAGAGTTGCTTGGTCATGGTGTCTCTTCACAGCAATAAAAATCCAAATTAAGACACATGAAAACAAATCTGTGGGCATGTCTGTAAGGGAGCTACTAGATTGGGATAATTGAGATGGTGCCTCCCACATGCAGAGGGCACCATCCCACAGGCTGGGGACCCTGACTGAATACAAAGGAGAAAGTGGGTTGAGCACCAGCATCCATCTTTCTCTGTTTCCTGACAATATACACAATGTGATCAGTCACTTCCTACTATCATGTCTTCTCTCTATGGTAGGCTGCGTTCCTTAGAACTATGAGCCAAGTAAATCTTTCCTTCCTTAAGTGGCTTCTGTCAGGATTTGTTACCACAATGAGACAAGTGTCTAATGCAATCATGCAACAAAGTACTACAAAATTTAGTGGAGCAAAATACCATTTTTTCCCCCAGGAATTTGAACTTCAGTCAAGGCCTCAGTGGGGTCATGTTTGCGTCTCCTGACATCAGCAGGGCTGCTGGAAAACTCATCTTAGGATGATCTGAACACTCACTCCTTTGTTTTTTGATGGTGGCTGTTGACTGAGACCTTAGCACACATCTGTGTGGCTTCCTCCTGTGCCTGGAGGCTCCTCACAACACGGCAGCTGTTCCTCAAAGGTGAGTATTGAGAAAAAGGCACAGTCTTGTTGCGTACAACCAAGACTGGGGGCACTTAGTGACGTCTTCTCATCCTCTTCACCTGGCCCAGCCAGTTCCATCGGCGTGAAAAAAACAGTCATATCTAGATGGAAGGTTCTAGAAAAGTGTATGGTTAAAAAAAGGTGATTGGCCATTGAAAATAAAATATCCTATTTACCTCTTCATTTTAAATGTGTCTCTCACGGCTGGGTGGCCATATCCTCTCACCTCTTTAAAGGCCTGGGGATTTTAGGTCACCAGGATAAGAGTTTTTCTGCTTCCTGTCTGATCATATCTGAGATAGTCAGAATCCCACAGTTACTCGGACAGAAGCTAAATACTCCGAGAGTCGTGCTGGCCTGAGAGATGGAGAAGCCCTAAAAAGGAGGAAGGAGAAACCAGCACGATCAAGAATCAAAAAGGGAGGGGCATAAGTACAGTACTGAGAAGGGATAGCAAGTGCAGGCCACAGAAGATACTGACGTAGGACAGAGGAGGGGACGGAGGGACAGGCATCAGCTGACTTCACATGGAGTCTGGCAAGTCTTGAGAGGGGTCAAAGCGAAACAAGAGAGTAAGATTTGCTCTATACAAAAATGACTTTGTGTTAAATGAGGCAGTTTTGAGAAGCGTTTGGGAGACAAAAAGCGTGGGTATCAGTGATGATGGGATAGCAGGGAAGTTGTGGGCAGCTGCCTCCCTGGGGTTTATTCACACTTGGACCAGGGGAATCCCTGAAGTCACTGCTAGGAGTCATCACCCCCACATATACACCCACAGCCTTATCCAGATCTTCTACACTTGTAAACAGTGTAACGACGCACATCTGTAATCTCAGCACTGGGAGGAAGAGACAGGCAGAGCCAGCCTGGTCTACACAGTGTAAACAATGTAATGATGCACATCTGTAATCTCAGCATTGGGAGGAAGAGACAGGCAGGCCAGCCTGGTCTACACAGTGCAAACAGTGTAATGACGCACATCTGTAATCTCAGCACTAGGAGGAAGAGACAGGCAGAGGTCAGCTTGGTCTACACGGTGAGGTCCAGGACAACCAGAGTTACAGCCACACCCTGTCTCAACAACAAACAAACAAAAAACCCCAAAACAATCATTAAAAAATGAAGGCCTCCTAAATTATGGCCTTATTGTAAATTTGAGCAAATTTACTGGTGACAAAAGCCAATCCGCCTTCAACAAAAGGGCTTCTCAGACAGCAAGTATGGGGCCAGAGACACAATAGGCTAGGGAAGAAGTGAAGAAGAGAAAGTCATGAAGACAGGACACACACCCAGCCCTTCACCACAGTCCTCCCACACTTGCCCTCCCAGAGAGTCTAACCCCTTCTGCCTTTGATTCCTTCAGTAGACATACCAGGGAAGGCAGAAGAGGATCAGCTGGGGCTCTTTAGAGGCCACTCTAGAACCAGCTCAGGCTCCCCTGGGCTCCCTGACCTGTGTATCTTAGCTGACACCACTGTGTCCAGGCAGCAAGGACACAGGATAAATAAACCCTACTGAGGGTTGAAGTGGTGGTACAGGACTGTAGTCCCAGCACTCAAGAGCTAAAGGCAGATGGAATAGGACATGCAGGGCTATATAAAGAGCTGGAGGCCAGCCTGGACTATGAGATTTTAGTCTAAAGAAAAGAAAAGAAAAAAAAAACAGAGAAAGATGACTTGCATTGAATAGCTATTTGACTCAAAGAATGTGAGGAGTATATTATTTTATACTAATCTTATTTTGGGACTGGGGATGTAGCTCAGTGGGTAGAGGATTTGCATGAAGCCCTGAGTTCCATCCTCAGCACTGCAGAAGCTGGTGTGGTGGTGAAGAGAGGAGGCCAAAGCACCTTGTCCTGAGCGCTGCCATTTTACCTGCAGGGTGAAACAAAGTTCAGGCTTCCAAGCTTGAGGGCAGTTGGTGTAATGGATTAATTAAAAATACTGCAGGATCCCCCATGGCTGCAGTGGCAGAAATGCTGCAGGTTCCCAAGTAATGGCAGCGGGTCAATGTGGCGGCAGGCAGTGGGCATGCCATGAGACCACAGGTCTCCGAAGGCGGCTGGTCCTGGGCAGGGAGCCACAAGGCGGGCGAGAGACAAACGGATAGGCACACCATACAGAGTGAGGTTGGATATTTATTTAGTGGTTTATGGGGAAAGGGAGAAGGGAGAAGAGCAGAGAGGCAGAGAAGCAGAGAGAGAGAGAAAGAGAGACAGACAGACAGACAGAGGGAGAGAAGGGAGAGACAGAAGCTGCGTCTTTGAGAGGGAGACAGAAAAGGAGGCTGGAAGCTGAAGATCAGCCTGCCTCAGCAGAGGGATGGAGGGGGGTGCGTATGTCTTGTCTCTTAAAGAGACAGGACAGACCATTACAGCTGGGACTCTTCCAATAGCTGATCCACCTCCTCCCTAAACCATAGGAGTAGCTGTTGTGCATCTTTAGCTCTTTAGAAACATCATGGCTGTTCCTAAATGAATGTGATTGGTTGTACTAAAAGGCTTGCATTGTTTATTGGTTGACAATGATGAAGCAATCAAGGAAGTCCCTGATCTCTAAATCCTAATTGGTAAAAATCGTAGTTGTAACTTGGCAACAAATGTTCTTGAATTTTGTGCTTATAAACCCCACTTCTGCCCCTGCTCGGAACTGTCGGGAGAACAGGGCTCCTGAGTCCTTGTCCTGCAGCCCTGGTCCATCAGTGACCCTTACGTCATGAATTGTTAAAATTTTTGGAATTTCTAAGTGTTGTCTTTCTCCTTTCTGGTGGCTCCTAACCAGCTAGGTCTAACAGTGGCCACACCTGTGATGCTAGTGCTGGGGACGTAGAGGCAGGAGGATCGTAAGTGTAAGTCTAGCCTGAGATAAATGAGACCCTGCCACAAATAATAATAGTAATGTTATAATAAAAATAACAACAATCATAATGGTGGATGATAGGAGCTAGAGAGACAAGTTGGTGGTTGAGCATATCTGCTATTCTTTGAAAGACCCAAGCTCTGTTCCTACACTTTCACTGAGCTGTTCACCAGCTCCAGAAGAATCCGACACCTTCTGCCTCCCCAGACACCTGCACTCCTGGCACATAACCACACACACACACACAACTAAAATTAACAAAAAAATTTAAATAATAAAATATGTGTAAACTGTTAAAACCACGTGACGTACTAGAATGCAAAATTGATCTGTGGGCTTTCAGAGAGCAAGGACTTGAGACCACTCTCACAGGGACTCGGGGTTGGTTGTGTAAAGCCAAGCTTTTTCTGGAATGTGGTTGGACTCTTTGACGTTTGTGGAAAAGTTGGAGAAATACCACAGAGTTCCTTAACACCCGCAGTTCCCCAGGGTGGCTCTGCACACGGCTCTTGCTGTGTCAACAGAGCTTCAGGCTCCACACAGAGAAGTCACCTCTCTGTGCTCCAGGTATAGCAACCGCAGATGCCGGCCAATAGGAGCTGCTCCAGAAGACTTCTTCCCGGAATCCTTCCTGTTATTGCTGCCTCTGGTTGCACAGAGCAATCCCTGTTACCTTCCATTCCCACTGGGCCACAGCCAGCCCCTGCGGACTTTGGTCAGCAGTCAGCAGGAGAGGACTTGGAAGGGGGCAGCCAGACCTTGTCCTGGCCAGTCTGTGTTGGTTCTGGCTTTGCCTGCAGTGCCCAAGTCTACCACTTTGCCCTTTGCCCCTTGTCAATGAGTACCAGTGGTTCTAGATTAGAAGAGGAGAACAAAGGGTTGCCCGAGGAACACACATGCTAGTTGGGGTGAGGGGCTGGAGGCAAGGGGTAGAGCCCAGTGTGGTCTAAGAAAAGAAGATGGGAAGGAAGAGAGTGCACATGGGAGAGATGAGAACGTTCATGGACTGTTGTCTTTACTGATGTGAAGACAGAGCCGTGTGCCCTGTTCCAGTCAGGTTCAGTAGCACTGCAAGGACCACTAACATCCCTCCGACATAGTGGGTTTTTGCCACCTGGCCTCAATCCCTGGGAAGTTCAGTATGAGGGAGACACAACTTATTCTCAGGGAGCCCCAGTCTGAGGGAGATGTGCCCTGTCTTCAGGTAGCACTATGAGGATAGGATGGCCCTGACTAGGCTCTCTGGACACCCTACTCCGAAGGAGCCTCTGCATAGGTCTCTGTCTCAGTCACGGCAGGAACTGCTGTCTTTGCTCCGGATTCCTGTAAACAGAGGTGGGAAGCCCAGGAGCTGAAGCACTTTTTAGTCACCTACTTTATTGTCTTTTTGTAGGAGACTCAGCCGTAGGAAAATCACAGCTCTGGAGTGAGCCCAGTAAGCCTGAGATGCAAACTGAAAGGGACAGTAACGAGTGAGGATCTATTGACACAGTCTGGGTGGTTACTAGGCCTTGCTCAACTGGTCACCACAGCCATAGGAACCATTGCCAGAAGCAATGAGGTGATCTGGGCCTAGAGGACACCCAGTCCTCAAGAAGCCCGGCTGCAGGGCTGGCTCTCTACTCAGGCAGGAGCTGTGTACAGACACAAAAGTCCAGCCATGTGGCCTGGCCAGCAGGCTGCTGGTCAAACCGCTTTGTGGGAAAAGGACAGAGACTTATGTAAGGCCCCTCTCAGTTCCTGAATCTGCCCTGGTCAGCCACACCTGACTCCCTCAGAGCTGCCCTCAGGCTCTAGTCTGAGTGGCCATATTTGTGGGTGTTTTAAGTTCTCACTTGAATTCTGAAACCTCAAGAAAAGGTGTTGCCTGGAGCAGAATGGATCTAGCTTTGGAGAAAACAGGACTAGATGTGCCTCAATTGGTAGAGTATTTCCTAGCATGCATGGAACCGTGGGTTCAATCCCCAGCAGGACTCATAAACTGGACATCATAGTAAATACCTGTGAGCCTAGAAAAGGGGAAATGAAGGCAGGAGGCTCAGAAGTTTAAGGTCATTGTTGATGGCAGCCTTCCTGGAATACATGAGACCCTGAAGAACAAGAGGAGAGGAAGAACAAGAGAAAAACCGAGTCTAAACTTCCAATTTTCTTAACAGAAAGTGGGGGTACAACATACAGGGAACTCTAGACCTGTTCCTTTCCCCAAGAGTGCGAGAGGAGGGCACATCTGTAAGATGAAAGGGTCCTTTGAACCCACCTGGAAACAAAGCTCCGGGCAGGGAAGGGCTTGTCTGAGGCTGGAGTCCCCTGGCTCCTTCCCTTTGCTTGACCCTCCTCCCTGGTACCTGGACACTGGGCTCTGGGCCAGACTAAAACCCATAAGGAGACATGCCGTTCTGAGCTTCTCTAGTGGAGTAGGATGGGGCGGGGTGGCCATGGCGGTGGCTAACAGGCTCCGCCCAGGGTGGGCACATTTCATCACCAGAAGGCTTGGCCAGGGCTGGCAACTGCTGCAAACCTTGAACTAGATCCCTGTCCTGGCTCTTAGATAAGTTTCTAGGACACTCCGTCCTGGCCAGCAGAACAAAAGGGCCCAGCTACCTCTGCCCATTGAGGCAGCCCTGGGTTTCTTCAGAGCTGGCATCCAGGCACGAATGGGATCCACCAGGTTATCTCCACTGTCCCTACCTATGGGTATTCATAGGTGGTAAAAAAAATTGTCATTACAGGTTATCTAGCTGGTCATTAAGTCCCCAGTAAGCCAGCGAGATGGTTAATATTATTACCACTGTTTTAAAGGATTAAGACACTGGGCCTGAGAATGACAGTGACCTGCCCAGGTGTCACAGCCGGCACCTGATAGAGCTGAGACTGTTGTGTCCCCAAACCTTGCTTTTCACTGCCAAGGACGCAGATGCTGCTGTCTCCCTCAGTCTCCAGGGAGAAAGAAAGACACTGGGCACAGGAGACACAGTCTCCAGAGAAATTACAGTGGCTGCAAGTGCCAGGGGCCGGGGCCAGGACCCTTCACTTGTCTATAGCAGAAATGAATGCTTTACCTGGTCGCCCTGGAGGTAAGGGACAGGAGCTAACACCGGAAAAGAGAGGTGTCTACTAGGTGCCAGCCTGGGTTAGCTACTTACAAAAGGAAGATACTGGCGTCTGGGAGATTACAGAAATAGCCTTGACTGGGGGCTACCAAGGCTCCCTTGGATGTGACCTACCCAGTGTGTCCTTAGGGACACTCATGAAGACACTAACGGCCTTTTACTAGGTTGCTTAACAATACTGGTCAATGTGGCCAGCTGACTTGATGATGGGCAGTATGCAGAACACATGGAGGCTGAATTTCTGAATCCCCGGAACAGCCCACAAAACAAGAAAATAGGAAGTGTGCTTGTTCAAGGTCAGCCAACGATCTAAAATTCAAGACTGGAGGACTGGAGGGCTGTTCTGGAAATGCTGATCTTACGATTCTAGCATGATCCTGCCTCCTTCATACTGAGCCCCCAAGCACATTAGTCAGTGTGTGTGACTGTAATGCAGTGCTTGATGTAGATCACCTTACAAAGAAGAAAGGTTTAGTCTGTTTTACAGTCTCAGAGGGGTCAATGCATCATGATTTGCCTGCTATGCTGGTTTGTGTCAGCACAGCCCCAGGAAGTTTAAACTCTGTACTACTTCTCAACAGCACTCTGGCTGGGGACCAAGCCTTGAACACTTGGATATTTGGAGAATACTTCAGACGCAAGCTGTAGCACCAAGAAGGTGAGTTGCTAAAACCATCGCTAAGCTGCTTTCTCAGCATTTTGTTTGTGAATGTTAATGTACTTTGCACTGTAGTATGAGCTAGTGGTCATTTGCACGCTTAGCAAAAACTCAGCGAGGAACAGGGCAGTGAGGGAAATATATAAGTGCAAGGGGAGGTTGGGGTCGAGAAGGGACAACGGGGAACATGTAGGGTTTGGGGCCAGGAACTTTGGGGCACTGAAAAAACTTAGGCAATGGAAAGAGAATTTGAAAGAGGGAGAGAACTCAGGGGAACGGGGAGATCAACTGAAAACTTTATTAAACTATCTCTCCTCCCTGGGGTGAGGAGCTGGGCCTGGGGTTACTGAAGAGTCCTACCCACCCATGGGGGCGGGGGCTTCTCTGAATTGTACTGGGACACCTGGCTGCCTTGAAAGTATGAGGACCTGAGTTCAATCCCCAGAACCCACAGACAAAAGTTGGGAGTTAAGTCTCTAACCTGGGACTAATGGTTAGGGTATGTATATAACATCAAAGCAGACTTGGCCATCTGGTTCTCTCAGCATCCCTCAGTCCCTGTCTGTTATGGGTATGGCTGGCATATCCCTCCCCTCCCCCAAACTTCTCCAGCCTAGGGGCTAGGCTGCCCTTCTCCCAGCTGCCCTTCCCTATATAACCCAGACATTTTGGTTACCCCTCCTCTTTTGGCCCCCCTGGCTTCTGTGCCTGGTTCTCTTCTCTCCCCGTTCTTTGCCTCCCTCCCCCCCACATGGCTCACAGTCATGTCCACTCTAGACAATTCCAGCTGTCCCTGCCTCTGGCTATGCTCTCCCACTTATTTACAATAAGCCTTTCTTCTTTCCTTTTTATTTCTGGTTTTCATTCACTGAGCACAGTAGTACACACCATAAGTCCAGCACTGAGGAGGGAGAGACACACGGAGATTCTTGGGACTTCCTGGCTGACCAGTCCAATCAGCAAGCTCCAAGCTGACTCTAAACACAGGTGTAAAATGACACTGGGGTTGTCTTCTGACTTCAACATGCAGGCAATGCACACACACACACACACAGATGAGCATGTACACACACTCAAAAACACAAGAATAAATATAAAACAGGTAAGGCGCCTCACTGAATACCTGGCTCAAGTTTTTTAGCTGCCATAAACTGGCAGTAGGGATGCCTGCTCTCTGTGAAAGTGTTCAGGCCTCATCCCCAAGGTAACTAAACCTGTGTCTTTTTGTTTTCATTAATTTTTGTTGACGTCACCCACTTGCTCCTCCGTCCACCTGTAGCGTGGAGCCAAGGGCACAAAGCCAGAGAAAACAAACCAACAAACTGTAAAGAAGAGGCATTTAAATGGGTTCTATTTTATTCCCTGAATGAACTACAGCTAATACTTTGATGGATAGCCTTCTGAACGCTCTCCTTCCCTCCATCCCTCCCTCTTTCTTTCCTGAGAAACTCAGTTTTCCCACCTTGACCTTCCAAGTGCTGAGATCACAGGCATGAGCCACTGTGCCAGTCTCCCCCCTGGGAAGCACCTTGGACACGCAGAGAAAAACAGGTCTGTGGACCTACATAATAGGTCCAGTTACAAACTCATTTGCATAGATTAATCCGTCACGCTTATTTGCATAAGTTACCTTGGAACGCAGTCCAAACACTCCTAATTCCGGAGGACAGGCAGCCCTCCAGCTTCCATGCACACCGTGGAGTCACGGCTTGGCACTGGGATCTGTGGATTCTCGGTATGCTCCATTCCATCTCCTTGGCTTCTCTTCAGGCAGCTGCCTTTGTTGTGGGCTCGAGAGCAGAGTCTTCAGCCTGAACAATGGTCTCAAAAGGACCCTGGATGTGCAGCTTCTGTCTGCACCCAATCCACTTAATGGTTCAGCCATTACCACAAAAGTCACTTCGAAGCCTGGCAGTGGTGGTGCACACCTTTAATCCTAGCACTCAGTAGGCAGAGGTAGGTAGATCTCTTGTGAGTTCAAGGCCAGTCTGGTCTACAGTGTGAGTTCCAGGACAGCCAGGAATATACACAGAGAACCCCTATCTTAAAAAAACCAAAAAAGATTAAAAAAAAAAAACCAAAAACCAAAAAGCCACCTCGTGCCTATTATGCCCCATTGACACCTGCTCCAGTAGGTTTCCCGTACAGATTAAGGACTTGGCATGTTATTAATAGTGGGTGGACTACTTGTAAGGCTTGGAACGTCACAGATTTAAGGTAACATAGAAATACCCTCTTCTAGAGATAGAGAAACAGTAGCTACCACTCATTCACCAGGCACCTTCTCCATTCCTCTCCTCCCTGTGTTATTTAACCTTCATAGGCATATCCCAGGCTGTTCCTAGATCCCACTTTACAGACAGTGAAACTGAGGTACAGGGATATAAGCTGATTCGCCTAAGATTGGCTGGCGAAGCAGTTAAAAAGCTATCATTCTTCCCACTTCCCAATTCTTTGATGTCCAAGGAAAGAGGGGCTCATATGTCGGTAACTGTCGAGAGTATTGCTTAGCCCCAGTGGTCAGTATTACTGCAAAAGGTCCAGCCTGTTTATGGCCCTGAGGCACCTTTCTGCCATTGAATACTGCCTTCCAGAAGACCTTGAAGGTCTCTAACTCTTCTACTGAAAGCAATCCTTATTACCTGCTGCTGCAAATGGGGTCACTATGGAAATCAGTACCGCTTTACAGAGAGAAGTTGTAAGGGGTGCCAAGGCATGGAACAGAAGGAGACCCTTACGTGTCCCTTAGACTGGGTACTACCTTAGTTATATTCTATTGCCTGGGATCCTCAATTTCCACACCCTATCCCAGGCTTTCAAGATGCCCACACTCCCCCCACCCCACCCTCGTTTGCCAGCTTGTTCCTTTTCTGAAGGATTAATATACACAAATGAGCTGGAAGTTTCATCAGATCTGGTTTTCTGTGGATGACCGAGGCTTGACTTGTCCCCATGTCTGCTGAATTCTGAGAACCTCTTTGTGTGCCAGACTTCAGAAGGGGACCAGGAAGGGATCAGGTCCAGGGTCTGTCCTCTTTGTTCAGCCCTGTGGTGGACTGCAGTATCTGGGCAAGGGTCATGACTGGCCTGTGTAGATCAGACCCAAATGCTCTGTGTGTCCTCATAGAGGAGTAGGGGGCACAGCACTGAGGAACTCCTGAAGGGACTGGAGGAGTTTCAAAAAGTTGCAGGTAGGGGTCCCCATGGTGGAGTGCCTGCCTAGTTTATTCTGGGTTCCATCCCTAGTGCAAGAAAGAAAGGTCTGAGGGCTTCTGGTGTCTCGGCAGGCACGTACCCCAGAGACAAGAAAGGAAAATGTGAGGCTGGGGGCCTAGTGGTATCTGCTGGGACAATCCACATACCCTGAGATGGGGGAGAAACTGAGATGCTCATACAAGCTTGGGCTGGGCAGCTAGCTGGGCTCCCTGCCAGCAAGTTAAAAAATATCTGCTTCTCTAAGAACAAGAGGAGAGAGAGACAGAGACAGAGACAGAAACATTGACAGGGAGAGACAGATGATGAAGAAAACCCAAGAACCAAGAACCAGGGTTGGGAGGAACCTTTTGGATAGGAACAGCCTGACTAGTGAAAGGTGGGGACCAAGAGCTGACGGCAAGGGACACAGGGCTGGTCTGCTGTGAACTACAGGCAAAACACCCATTTGGACAGGAGGAGGGTGACAATATTTAAATGGCTCTTTGCCCAATGTCCCCAGGACTCCACTTCCAATCCTTTGCCACTCTGGAGCACCCCTATTCACCCCTCCAGAGTGGCAGCCTCTTACTTCCTTGTTTTGTTTTCTGTGCTGGGAATGGAACGTGGGACAGGCCAGTGTCCTGCCACTGAGTTCTTCCTCCAACCCCAGTGTACAAACTTGCGTTCTAGACAGAAACAAAAGTGCCCAGCTCGCCCCTGCCACCAACTCTTAGAAAATGCCAGGCCACCCACTGGAAACACCTGGGCGTTTCCTAGTTCCTGCCTGTCCAGTGTGGTGTCATCTTCCCAGTTCACATCAGATGCCTGCTTCCTTCTCTGGGCTTCTGTGAGTGACACAGGTAGGTATTGCCCTCCTGTTTATCTCCCGATATGTCTTTCTCCCACAGATGGTAAAGTTCCATGAATTTCAGATCCAAGGGAGCTCTGTCTGAGCCTGGCCAGAGCAGCTGCTTTGGTGACTGCGGCACTCCAACAAGAGATCTTTGAGTCCTCACCAGTCTTTTAGTCAGCCTGGCTCAGATCGGCGAAGAGTTGACTGTCAAGCCCGCCCGGGCCTACCAAGTTTTTTCTGTTTCTCAGAATTGAAATCCCTTGTCTGCCACGACTCTCACGGCCCACCCCTGTTTTCCTAGCCTTAAACACTGGCACACTGTGGGTCCTGGGCAGGTTCAAGGTACCTGCCCTTCAGGGCCTTGAGCTTGAGCAGGGACCAAAACTACGTGGCACAGAGTTCTGCTTGCATGTCCCATCATTACGTGTTCTGTTTATGCTAACCGTCCTAATACGGAGACTGTAGATTAATCCCTGCTGTGTGAACTTGATGTAAGCCGAGTCACAGGTACGTCTCTGATGGAATGCAACTTCTTGTAAACTGAGTCACAGGTATGTCTCTGATGGAATGCATTTTCTTGAATTCAACATGGTTTTGAGTGTCTTCCTAATTATTACACATGATAATTACTCTTTTTTTTCTTTCTTTGGTTTTTGATTTGTGTGTGGTGGGAGTAGTCATTTGTTTTAGAGACAGGCCTTCTCTGTGCACACAGGCTAACCTGGAACTCATGACCCTCCTAACTTCAGTCTCCCAAGAGCTGGGATTACAGATGTGGAGAACAAGACCCTTAAGATGAGGGGATCCAATCAGCCAGAGCCACATAGTAAGACCCTGTCTCAAAAAAAAAAAAAAAAAAAAAAAAAAAAAGAGTCTGGTGATGATTTAGTCTTTGGTGCAAGACTAGTTTTTCCAAATCCCTGATCTTCCCCACAGGCTGGGAATTTAGAGAATCACAACTTTGGTTTTTCCCGGAAAGTCCCTTTCCCAAGTTCTCCATCCTATCGGCTCAAGAACAAAGTCTTGTCTAATGAAGACATCTGGGCCTTGAGATGATTGCTTCCTTTTCTGAACCTGCACTCAGTCATGTAGAAGACCACCTGTAACTTCCCAGCATGCTTCAGTCACCAGTTAGGGGAGAGGATGAGTGCGAAGAGCCCCTCAGACTGAACATGGAACATCATGACTTATCTGTCACACAGGCGTGTATCATCACCTCTTGCCTTCAGCTTTCTTCCTACTGCTGGACAATAAAGCTACTTCTCCATTCTCACTGGGATGCTTCCAGAGTCTCCCTCCCAAACCTGGGCTCTCACAAGCTGGGAATGGTCTCAGGGTCAGTCTCCACGTCCTCGAGTATACAAGTACTCACCTTCAGAAAAATTTCTAGACGCTTTCCCCAAGTGCCTGCACACCTTTTTAAAATTCCCTTTTAATAAATATAAATAAATAGTGTATGTATATATTGTACCACATGTGGAGGTTCGAGGACAACTTTCTGAATTCAATTCTCCTGTTCCACCACATGGGTCCTGCTAATCAAAGACAAAATTTCAGTCTTGGCAGCAAGCACCTTTACCTGCCAAGCCATTTTGCCAGCCCAGGGCACAGGTTTTTAGGCACACTAACACACACTTCCCCCGTGCACAATGGGAAGGAGACTGGTGACGGCGTTGAGTCAGCAGTTGGACAAGGTGGGGGAGACAGAAGTCGCAACAATCTATACTTTAGAATGGAGGCATCTTAAAGATCTTATTTTATTTTTAATTATGTGCATGTGTGTGGAGTGCAGGTGCCTGAAAAGGCCGAGAGAGGTCAGATCCTTTGGAGCTGGAATTACAGGTGGGAGAGCTGCCCAGTTTGGGTGCTGGGATCCAAACTCAGGTCTTCTGACTGCCCACTGCTGTTTGATGGAGTGGCAAGTATCAGGGAACAGAGTCCCTGGGAGTCCAGCTTCGGGGAGGGAAGGTTAACAAACCAGTGAGGCAAAGAGTAAACTAGCTAACCACATCCATAAATTCCCAGAGGCTGCAGCGCTAAGGTGTGGCCCAGGCACTGCTGACAATCTGGAAAGACTTGCTGGTTGGGAACCCTGGGAAGACAAGAGGATAAGGAAGAAGAGGAGGCAGTAGTGAGGATCCTCTGACTGCGGGTGCTGCTCCCTCTCTCCTTCCTTCCCAGAACATTCCACCGTCTTCCTTCCTGACCCTGATCCCCACTACATACACCTCGCTGTAAGAATACTGGTTAACTCGCACTCATGACCCTCACCTACCCACTGGGTTCCCAGCCCTGACCCAGCGGTACCTGTTTCTCTAAGGGAACCAACAGGAAGTGCCTGAGGCACTGGCCTGGAGGGCCAGCACCACTGGCAGCTCTGCCTCTGTCAACCACTAATATTTTGGGTGTGGACAGCAGCAAGCTTAGGCTGTTGTTGTCCGTTAGAAAAAAATCCTAAGATGAGCTGCTCCACCTGCGCACAAAAGTCCAATTAAAACAGATTAAACCAAATTAAAATGCCCATGTTTTTATTAAGGATAGCGCTCTTGGCTGGCCAAGAGCATGGCAGGGGAGACAGAAAACCATGGAGCACCTGCAAACCCGGGACTACGTGTTCCTCCCCTGGGAGCCCACTTAAATACCCTGTGGGAGTGGTCCTGGCCCTCCCCTGGGGAGGGGTCAGGACCTGGCATGCTGGGATTTGGAGTCCAGACCAGTGCAACTCCCAGGCCAGGGGGGATGGGATGGATGCCAGGGGCTAGGGAGACCTCCCAACTTAACACTGACTCCTTGTGAGAATTGCTACTCAGGGTTACCCTACAGGTGTATCACTTCCTCCCTCTTTGCTTGCTCATTCATTCAAGACAGGGTCTCATGTGCCCAGACTGGCCTCAAACTCACAATGTAGCTGAGGATGTCCTTAAATTTTGTTCCTCCTGCTGCTACCTCCTGAGTGCTAGGATTATAGGCATGCACCACCATGCCCAGTTGATGTAGTGGTAGGGACTGAACCCAGGCTTTGGGCATAACAGGCAAGCGCTCCACCAACTGTAAACTCTGCTGTTCTGACCTAACAGTCAGAGATGCAGATGCTTAACTGTCCAAGCTGCCTAAACACACTCTAAAGAGGAGCTCCTGAAGAACACTGTGAAGAGGAAGGATCTCTTGCTGATATGTTCTGTTTCCTTTCATAAGTAAATTATAAATACTTGAACTCTCATTTGAGTTTTGAAAAACTTTCAGCGTCTGTCTGTCTATCATCTAGTTATTCCCACCTTATAGATAAGAACACTGAACTCCAGAGACTTATGCCACATCCATAAAACCACATCAGGTTGTGGTCAGTTAACATGTGATTAGCAGCTCGTGGCCTCTCTTTCCCTTCCCCACCCATCCCCTATATAGACAAGGGTGGCCTTGAACTCTCCCTGTCCCTGCCTATTGAGTACTGGAATTATAGATCATTTCTTTTGTGTTCTAAAGACAAATCTAGAATCTTTGTGGTTAAAGAGGCTCAGATTCCACACTTAGTGTGGTGATGCATGCCTGTAATCTCAGCACTTGGGAAGTAGAGTTCAGGAAGAGCCTGGGCTATATTGCAAGTCCCATATTAATCTCAGAAGACTAACACGTCTCAAAACTTGGGGGTGGGAGGAGCGGCAGAGAAGCCAGGGTGGCCAGAGTCTGGGAAGGAGCCTAGGCAGGAAGGCTGCAGAGGTGGGGGCAGAGGGCCCAGAGGTCTCTGTTGACCTCTGCTCTTTGGACCTCGTGAGTCTTGCGGTCATCAGTGCCTGAATCCCCACTTGACTAGCTCTGGTAAATGATTAAGATTTGAGGATGGCAGTAGAGAGGGTTATTGTTGGAGGCAGAGGTCAGGAAGTATGATGGACATGTGCAAGAAGCACAGATACAGAGCAGGGAGATGGTTCAGTGGGTAAAGTATTTGCAAGTGTAAGACCCCCAGCACCCATGTAAGAGTTGGATGCAGGTGAGCATGTGTAATCTTTGCTGTTCTGCAGAAAGGTGGGAGGCATGTATGTATGTAGGCAGAACACTGAACCACATAAAATAGAAATAAATACATCTTTAAAAGTAAAAATCAACAAGGAGTAGAGTAGAATGCCATTAGGAGTTGTTTAAGTTGTTTTATTGCCTTTTTTCTTAGAATAGAATTGAGTTTAGTTTTATCCAAGGTCCCTGGGCTATCTACTCTCAAGTTCCTGATCATTTGAGAAGCATCAGGTATGGGATCCATCTTACAGAATGGTCCTTAAGTCAATCAGATGCTGATGTGGTTACTCCCATGAGCGTTGTGCTGCCATTGCACTAGTGTGTTCTGCAGGCAGAACACCATTGTAGATCAAAATGCTTGTGGCTAGGTTCGTGTTCTCTTTTGATGGCGTGCAGACTACCTTCTAGTCCCAATGACACTAGCCAATCTGGGGTGAAGGCTCGAGGTAGCCACCAGCCTGATTCTCCTGCCTTTGCCTCCCAGGTGTTGCAATTAAAGACATGTGTCACCATGCTCAGCTGCCTGTTTGTTTTCTAAGGAGAGACAGAAAGGGGGCAAATCTGGATGGGAGAGGAGAAGGGAGGAACTGAGAAGAGTGGGGGAGGGAAAACTATAATTAGAATATATTGTATGGAAAAAACAATTTTCAATTCAAACAATTTTAAAATAAAAATAAATAAATAAAAACCAACAAGGTGGAAGATGAGGACCAGCACTCCAGGTTGTCCTCTGACCTCTGTGTGTTCCTTGGCATGTGCATGCCTACACATGTGCACACACAGACACATCATCCACACACATAGCATAGCACACACATTAAAAAGGAAGTGTAGACTCTAAACTGAAGTGGGTAGTTACCCCATGGCTCTGTCCCACTCCGCAAGTGCCAGGAAGAAGCTGCCTAGGCCAGACTGGCAAAGTCCACTCCATGGTCCTGCTCTGAGTCATTCTAGGCAATGTAAAAGTGAGATGTCCCAAGAGAGGAGCCCCACCCTCCGCAACTCTCATCCTATTCAGTTGGTTGAGTCAGGCCTAGGACGCGGTTTTCTGACCATCGGACTTCTGAGGATGCAGTCGTCTGACCCCGTCCCTTCCCACTACCAACGCACTCCTAGCACTTGGTTATTTACCATCAGAGGCTTCTCCAAGGGCCCCTGCTTTCCCAAGCTACCTCAAGTCTCTTCTTAAGAACCACCGAGCCATAAAGGCCAAGACTATCCCAGACACATGGAAAACAATGAGTCAGCTCTACCGGAAGCAAACACACAAACAGGACCAATGTCCAAGACTCACGCTCCCTTCAATGTCCTGAGACAAATTTATCCTGCAGATTGTAAACACACACAATAGTACCTGTAGGCTGTTCACAGAAGTCTTGTAAATATCAGACAATAGTTGGAGACAAACTAAATGCCCATCAGTAGGTCACTGGTTCAAAATGATGATCTATCTAAGCAACAAAACATTACACAGCTGTGTAAAAGAATAGGGCCTGTACTTGTTAGGGTTTTTGTCAACTTGACACAAACTAGGGTCATCTAGGAGAGGGACTGTCCACTGGGGGACTGCCTCCATTAGATTGGCCTCTAGGCACATCTGTGGGGGCATTTTCTTGGTTGATGATTGTGGAAGGACACGGCCCACTGGGGGCAATGCCACCCCCAGACAAGAACTTGGGGTGTGGACTGATTGTTTTTGGCCACTTGTCATCAGCCTGACACATCTGAAAAGAGGGACTCTTAATTGAGAGTACGTCTCTGTAAGACTGGTCTGCAGGCAATTCTGTAGGGGATTTTCCTGACTAATCATTGATACGGAAAGGACCCACCAACTTTGGTGTTGCCATCCCCGGCAAGTGGTTCTTGATGGTAATAAGTAAGCAAGCTGAGCGAGTTATGCCAGTAGGTAGCACTCCTCCATGGCTTCTGCTTTAGTTTCTGCCTGCCTATTTTGAGGGGAAAAAAAGGACAGTAAGGACAGGACGTAAGGACAATAGAGGCTGTAAGATGCAATGAACCTTTCCTCCCTAAATTGCTTTTGGTCATGGTGTTTATCACAGCAGTGGAGAGGCAAATGGGATATGGAGAAAATTTTATGTACTGGCAGAACCACCTTTAGGATGCATATAGTGCTAGGCCTGGTGACTTGGGAATATCCCTTCCCTGGAGGGCATCAGCCGCCTCCTTACAAGGCCCCAAGGACAAACCAAAGCATGATTCTACCTGAGTACACTTCTGGGAACCAATAAAAGTATAGGATGAGAGATGATTGACAGGTGTGGTAGTGACTCTAAAGCAGTAGTGGTATAGGGAAGCCAGCAGGATGATGGCTTTCCCATAACCTCATAGATGGATCCCCTGGCCAGTTAACTCTCCCTGTCTATACTTCCCACCCTTTCCTCTGTGAGTGAACGCCAACAGTCCCAGACCCAATGCGATGGCATCTTCCAAGTGGGCACAGCTGGCCTGTTGAAGAGGGGAGCTGTTTGGTTTGACAGGCTGCAACAAGAGGATCGCTGTGAACTGGAGGCCAGCCTGGGCTACATAGTGAGAGCCCATCTCACAATAATAAAAACCAAAACACAAAAAAGCACTAATGTTGAAAAGGGAACCAAGACAAGAAGAGAAAAAATGTGTGTGTTGGGAGGAGACGTCTAACTGAATCAGGTGAATATAGTGCTCTAAAAAATTATACTAAGGGGCTAGAGAGATGGCTCAGCGGTTAAGAGCACTGACTGCTCTTCCAGAGGTTCTGAGTTTAATTCCCAGCAACCACATGGCGGCTCACAACTGTCTGTAATGAGACCTGGCGCCATTTTCTGGAAAAAAAAAATTACAGTAGAATAGTTAAGCCTCCAAAGCATAGATCTTCCCCACTGCCAGTCTTTTTCCCCACGGGTATATATCCAGGGTTTTTAAATTGCTAGGCAGGACTTTATCATGCATACACAATGCCTCCACATACATGCACACACACACACACACACACACACACACACACACACTCTCTTTTTGAGATTCAAACACACTCATTCCCAGCAGCATTATTTACCGGGATGAGAAGGTGGCAAAAACTTGAGCATCCATTGACAGAGGAGCAGAGGAACAAAGGGCGTGAGCCATGTGATGGGCTGACACTCAGCCATGGAAAGGTAGAGCTCTCTGATTCTTGCCACACGTGGCTGACCTTGGCAACACGGTGTTCGGTGAAGGGAACAAGACGGGGATGGCAAATGCAGTGTGACTCTGTTCAGAAGAAACATCTGGCATTACCAGGAGCACAGAAACAGAAAGCAGACTAGAGGTCACGGGGGAGGGTGTGGGTAGTTGCTTCGTGGCTAGAGTTTCCGTGTAGGATGAAGACAAGCTCTGTAAACACATCCTGGTGATGGGTGAGTGGTACTGCAAATGAATGTCCTTTGACTCAAGCACACTCAGAAGCCAAGGAAGTGAGCCACAAATAGGACACTTCTATCGCGCCCTCCCCACACCTTTGTTGTGGGGGGGGGGTTGGGTTTTTTGAGACAGGGTTTCTCTGTCGCTTTGGAGCCCGTTCTGGAACTAGCTCTGTAGACCAGGCTGGCCTCAAACTCACAGAGATCCGCCTGCCTCTGCCTCCCAAATCCTGGGAGGGTATATTCTAAGAGGCAGAGATTGGGAAGGACCAGGATGGAATGACATCTTCAGGACATGACAGGACCTCAGAGCTCATGGACTCACAGCTGCTGTAGCTCAGAGGTAGAGTGTTTAGCTTACCTGACACACACAAGTATATACACACACACACACACACACACACACACACACACACACACAGTACCCTGAAGAATGAAATAAAGGTTCAGCCAATTTAGGAAGGTCTTTTGGAGGAAGAAACATTTGAAAAGTCTGGGTAAATGTGATTCTGAAAAGCAAGACAGCAATGGTGGAAAGTGTGGTGGCTAGAAACACCCCCAGGGACGGGTCTAGTGGTCTTTCCTGGATCTGTGGAGAGTCATCATGAGGATAGGGTACAGGGAGGTAAAAAGGGACCTTAGGGTCAGCGACGTTCGTGGTATAAAGTCATTGCAGGTATCCCTGTGGTGTTACACACTGTGTATATTGGTACACACACGGTACCAGTAACCAAGAGACTGAGGCAGGATGATCAGGAGCTCAAAGTCATCCTTGACTACATAACAACTTTGGAACCAGCCAGGATTATAGAAAATTTGTCTGAGAGAAGTCAAAATGTATATGCTTCGAGCACAAAACTAAACATTTAGGGTGGGCACTGTTCACTGTATTTTATAGGCAAGTAAACTGAGTATCTGTGAGTATTAGGGCTTTACTCAAGATAGTATAGTTCACAAAAGGTGTGGTGTGTATTCTTTCTTTTCTTTTATCCTTTTCTTTTATTTATGTGCATGTATTTGTGTGAGAATATGCCACATGCGAGCACTGTCTGAAGACGCCGAAAGAGGACATTGAATCCCCTGGGTCTGAAGTTAGGGTCAGTTATGATCCTCCTTATGTGGGTGCAAAGAACCAAACTCTGGTCCTTTGTGAGGACAGCAAGTGCTCTTAACCACTGATCTATTCCCCCTGATTCTTTTTTTTTTTGAGTTGCTAATATTTACTGATTAAAAAAATGCTTGATTCAGAAATGGAGCATTTCAATTAAAACAGTTTTTTAAAAATTTTTATTGCTTTATAAATAATACCATTCAAAATTTCCACTTCTTCCCCTCCTCCCATTTCCCTCCCGCTCCCCCACTCACCCTCCCCCACCTCCAGTCTAAGAGAGGGCAGGGTACCCCGCCCTGTGGGAAGTCCAAGGCCCTCCCCCCCTCCATCCAGGCCTAGGAAGGTGGTGCATCCAAACAAACTAGGACCCCAAAAAGCCAGTACATTCATTAGAGACAAATGCCAGTGCCATTATCATTGGCTTCTCAGTCAGCCCCCATTGTCAGCCACATTCAGAGAGTCCGGTTTGACCACATGCTCGTTCAGTCCCAGTCCAGCTGGATTTGGTGAGCTCCCATTAGATCAGGCACACTGTCTCAGTCGTGGTCGTGACTTCCTTGCTCATCTTCTCCCTCCTTCTGCTCTTCAACTGGACCTTAGAGCTCAGTCCAGTGCTCCTTCCCCTGATTCTTATTTTGATTTCAATTGATAAATAATTGCATATATTAATGGGTTAAAACTGATATTTTAATGATGTGGTAGTCCCCTCTATGTGCTGTGATTACCATTAATGAATAAAGAAATGGCTTTGGACCTATAGCAAGACAGAACTTAGGTAGGCAGTGAAGGCTGGGCTGAATGCTGGGAGAAAGAAGGGTGGGGTCAGAGAAGCCATGGAGCCACCAGAGTCAGACATGCCGAAACTTTAGCCCGTAAGCCACAGCCACGTGGTAATACACAGATTAATAGAAATGGGTCAAATTAATATGTAAGAGTTAGCCAATAAGAAACTAGAGCTAATGGGCCAAGCAGTGACTTAATTAATACAATTTCTGTGTGATTATTTCGGGTCTAAGCTAGCCGGGTGGCCAGAAACAAAGAAGCGACTCCTTACAACATTCTAATGTATGTGTGGGCTATGGAATGATCAAGTTGAAACTGGATCACAAAGTCAGGCAAAATGCAAGCAAAATGTGAGCAAGCAAATAAAAGCAAAAGGCTTTATATAGACTGGCTTGTGCCAGTTAACTTTTTCCATTGCTGTGACTGCGTACTTAATAAAAGCAGCTTCAGGGAGGAGGGGTCTATTTTAGCTCACAGTGGGGTGAGCAGTGAATACAGTCCATCACGTCAGGGAAGGCATGGCTGCATGAGTGTGAGGTGTAACGTGGCATTCAGTCAGGAAACAGAGACATAAGTGCTGGTGTTCAACCCATTTTCTCCTTTCTATGCAGTAAAGAACACCAGCCCATGGTATGGTGCCACCCACATTTCGCTCTTTTCTGGAAATGCCTACACACACACACACACACACACACACACACACACACACACAGAGTCTTTGTACTTTTGTTGCTGTGAAAAAACACCATGACCACAGCAACTCTTACAAAGAAAATATTTAATTGGGGTGGCTCCCTTATGGTTTCAGAGGTTCAGTCCATTATCATCATGATGGGATGCTTGGCTGTGTGCAACCAGACGAGCTGCAGTAGTGAAGAGTCCTACATCTTGGAAGGAACAGCACTGCCACATTTGAACAAATGGGCTTTAAAGCCCATTCCAACAATGACACACTTCCTCCAACAAGGCTACACCTTCTAACAGTGCCACTCTCTTTGGGGGCAATTTTCTTTCAAACCACCACATTACAGTCCCTGGTCCCTAAAGGCTTATAACCACTTATATCACTAGCCAGGCAGAAAGTAGAGGTGGGGCAAGGAGAACAGGAGAATTCTGGGAAGAGGACAGATTCAGTCTGCAGTCGTCACCCAGACACAGAGGAGGCCAGACACGAAAAAGGTACCAAGCTATGTGGCTAACACAGACAAGAATTATGGGCTAATGTAAGTTATAAGAGTTAATAAGAAGCCTGAGCTACTAGGCCAACCAGTTTATGATTAATGCAGACCTCTGTGTATTTCTTTGGGACTGAATGACTGCAGGACCTGGTGGAACAGAAACCTCTGTCAACAACAGGATATAATTACCATTCCAAAACACAGAAAAGAGAGCATAATGAGGGAATACTGGACAAAAGCAAGACAGAAAACCATCTGGGCAAAGTCCAAACTTTGCATCTCTATGGCTGATGTCAAACTTCAGATGTACAACTCTGTTCAACTTTCTTGACTACAGCATACTTCTTGGGCTGGTTTCATTCCTTTCTAGCCGCTCTCCTCGACAGCTATCTTGTGACCCTGGCATCTCTAACATCTTATCAATCCAGGCTTCAATTTCACAGCTTTGTGACAAGGCCTCTCTGTTAGACCTCTATTCAGGGACATCCCTGACACATGCCTGGCCTCAGTGGCTTCATTCCATAACTCCTTTCTTCGGTCCACATGGCAGAAGCTGCCAAGTTCTGCTGTTTGCTAGGACTGAAACCTGGCCCTCTCATTCAGTTATATATTCACTAGCTTTCTGTCTTTCACTGTCTAAATTTTGCTGTCCTGAAACTTGCTCTATAGACCAGACTGGCCTGGAACTCAGAGATTCATCAGCCTCTGCCTTCCCAGTACTAAGACTAAAGGTGTGTATCACCACACCCAACTCTAAACTTTTCTTTAATTCCTTTTCACAGGTTGGAAATTTAGCTGGGTGGGGTCTTGCCCTGAGGTCACCACTCCCTTTATTCCATTTCTTAATCAATTTACTTCCTTGAAGACAGGATTCAGCTCCATTCCACTTTCTGGTGCCCTTTTTTGCCTCAAATGTTTTTCCTTGCTTAGCTTGCTCCTTTTCGTTATATATCTTCATCAGAGTTAACACTAGGAACCATGTGACAGAGTCTATACCAGGCTGTTTTGATGTTTCCTCTGCCAACAGGATTAATCTAAAATTCTTCATTTTAACCTCAGACAAACTCTTTTGACAAGGGCAAAAGGCCACTTTATTCACTGAAATATCACAAAGATGATCTCTAGGCAATAAACCAAAATTCTTCTGCTCTTAAACCTCTTGAAGCAGCCCTGACAGTTCCTTGCTCGCTAGTATGGCCCAATAAGAAGCTCTTACAACTTTGAATTGCTTTTCTAATTCATAGTCAAAAAGTCCATAATACTCCAAACAAAACACAGTCAGACTTATCACACATTACCCAGTCCCTTGTACTAACTGTAATGATCTGTCCTGTCCCTTTAAGAGACAAGCCCCCCCCACTCCGCCCCCCCCCCCAATCACTGAGGCAGGCAGATCTTCCTTCCTGCTTGCAGCCTGAGTCTCTTACTTTTCCCTCTCCCTCTCCAAGAGGCAACTTTTGACTCTCCCATCTCTCCCTTCTCTCTCTCTCTCCTCTTCTCCCTTTCTCCCCTTCCCTTCCATAACCCACTAAATAAATTTCCAACCTCACTCTGCGTGGCGTGCCTATCCATGTCTCCATCTCTTGCCCACCACACGGCTCCCTGCCAGGGATCAGCTGCCTTTGGAGACCTGCAGCGTGGTCTCGTGGCATGACCATCTGTCTTTCTCTCCTCGTGGCCCACTGTAGCCAGCCCCTGCCTAGGACTGGGTGCTCTCGGGACCCACTGCCCACTGCTGCCGCTCGGGGACCTGCAGTGTTTCTGCAGCTGTAGCCCCCGGGGATCCTGCAGAAATTTACTCCCGTCAGTTGTGAAGAGACCACGACCATGGCAACTTTATAAAGAAAACATTTAATTGGGGTGATTCACATACAACTTCAGAGGTTTAGCCCATTATCATCATGGTGGGGGCATGGCAGCGGGTACAGGCAGATGTGTTGGTTACATCTCGGCTTTCAGAGAATAGGAAATCTGTCACACTGAGGGAAGATTGAACAAAAGAGCCCTCAAAGCCCACCCCCACAGTGACATGCTTCCTCCACCAAAGCCTGACCTTCTAATAGTACCACTCTCTTTGGGGGCCATTTTCTTTCAAACCATCACACACACATACTTAGAAGTATGTTACCATAGTGATTCCAAGTCTAATTAAGTTGACGGTGAAGATGAATCATCACAGTTAGTAACTACCATAGTGAGGGATCTGAGGGATTGGTCCAGGCTGAGGTTGAGTCTCAATATACCTTTGTTATAATACACTAGCATAACAAGATCTCCCTGGGTAAGGTGCTATACACAAGCAAGAACACATTTTGAGATGTGTGTAAAGCAATGTATGCACACACAGAAAATCTCTTTCCTGTCCTGGAAAGAGCTCAAGCAGCCAAATTTGTCCTCACTTACATGAAATGTTCAACTTTGCTGGAGAATACTCCATCTCTCTCTCTCTCTCTCTCTCTCTCTCTCTCTCTCTCTCTCTCTCTCTCTCTCTCTCTCTCGAGGTCTCACTGGCCTGAAACTTGCTATGTAGACCAGATTAGGCTCAAACTCACAGAGACCTACCTGCCTCTGCCTCTTGAATGCTGGGATTAAAAGCATATGCATCCATGTCTGGCTTCAAGTTGATTTTTAATTAGTGCATAAAATAATAAATAATAATGGAATACCATGTGATAATTTTATAAATGTATATTAAAACATACATGTTATGTAATGTTTTTGTTTGGGGCTTTTTTTGCTCATTTTTTATTAGTTCTTTGCAAATGCCATACAATGTATTTTAAATGTGCTCCCTGGCTCTTCCTCTAGAAAGGTCATAGGTCCTAAGGGGAAAACCTAGTACCATTGCTACTATTCCTGTGCTAACTAGGCCTTGTATTCTAAATGACTTATTCTTACACCAGTAGATTAGTGCTTTTCTCTACCCTCACCCGAGAAACTTCCATTAGCTGGAAAGTAACACAGTGGCCCACAATTGATCAAGGTGCAGAGAATAAGAGATCACAGGATGCTCAGTTCTAAATGAGACATCTCCATCACATCTCCTCCCGCTGAGGCTGGAAAGAATGTAAGAGTGAGAGGCGACAGGCAACCAGAAGAAAAGAGTGTTTTCTGCAGGGCAGTTCACATATGACTTCACAGCAGCTACGACAACGTACCCAGCACCTGCATATGATCGAGTCAAATCCTAGTGTGAGTGGAGGTGGGCACGAAGTCCCACCCCTAGCTGAGGAGCTATTGGGCATAAACAGCTGAAGGGTTCTTAAGGGTGTGTCTCCTGGTGGGTGACCACACTCCAGCAAAGGTCGCGTATCCAAAGGCATATGGGCAGCACAAATTCGATTCACTGGGCTTTTTGTTTTTTGGTCCTGGCACATGGTAATGCACACATTCTAAGCCTGTACTCCCCCAGGGTACCACACCCCAGCACTATTCCTGTGTCATATCTTCATGGAAAAACTTTCTGTATCCTTTCTTCTTGCTTTTTGAGACATAACAATAATTGAAGAAACTCAGGCCAAAAATCACAGGAACTAGGCATGGTGATTGATATATGTTTGTCACCTCAGCCCTCTGGAGGGGGAGGCAGAAGAATTTCAATTCTACACACAAAACCTTGTTTCAAAAACACTACCACCACCACCACCACCACCACCACCACCACCACCACCACCACCAAAAACAAGGTTTCAGTTCCAGTGAAAACAATTCTTACAAAGAAAAAAAGACAAGTAATAACATGTGCTTGAGGCAGGAATGCAAATTAGTACAGTCGTGAGGAAACTGTACAGAGGTGGCTCGGAGGAAATGCACTCGAAGCAGTGGGTCTCAGCACCGGCTGCACAGTTATGCCCTAGAGTGCTTCTAATGAACCCACACCAGCAGCCCTCCCTGGACAGCTCACTCTCTCTCAAACCTCAGTGGGGTTTAGAGCCCTGTGGGTGCTGAGGTGGGGCCTGGATTCTACCCTCAAAGATGTCCCTGCTTTGAGAATCAGGTGTAAAAGTTGATAGAAAAGAGTTTCCATGACCAATGTGAAGGCAGGGTGAGAAAAATAGGGGTGTTCCTGAGGGCGGGGTGAGATGAACAGGGGTACTATTGAGGGAAGGGTGGGATGAACAGGGATGCTCCTGAGGGTGGGGTAAGACAAACAGGGGTGTGATGGGGGAGAGTCTTCTGTTTTGTGTTAATTTCATTGGTTAAATAAAGAGACTGCCTTGGCCCTTTGATAGGACAGCAGCTTAGATAGGCAGAGTAGATAGAACAGAATGCTGGGAGAAAGAAGCCGAGTCAAGCAGTCGCCATGATTCTTCTCTCCGAGATGGATGCCTGTTAGACTCGTCCCGGTAAGCCACACTCAAGTGGCAATACGGATATTAGAAATGGGTTAGATCAATATTCAAGAGCTTGCCAATAAGAGGTTATAACTAATGGGCCAGGCAGTGTTTAAAAGAATATAGTTTCCATGTAATTATTTCCGGTAAAGCTAGCTGTGCGGAGCTGGGCAGGAACGCAGCCCACCGCTAGTATTACAACAGGGGTGCTCCTGAGGGAAGGGAGAGATGAACAGGGGTGCTCCTGAGGGAAGGGAGAGATGAACAGGGGTGCTCCTGAGGGAAGGATGAGATGAGCACGGTGCTCCTGAGGGAAGGGAGAGATGAACAGGGGTGCTCCTGAGGTAGGGAGAGATGAATGGGGTGCTCCTGAGGGAAGGGAGAGATGAACAGGGGTGCTCCTGAGGGAAGGGAGAGATGAACAGGGGTGTTCCTGAGGCAGGGAGAGATGAACAGGGGTGCTCCTAAGGTAGGGAGAGATGAACAGGGTGCTCCTGGGTTTTCCTTCCTCCCTCTCCATGTTGGGGGCAACTGAGGAGTGCGAGAGTACCCTGCAGAAGCAATAGTACTGGAATTTGGAGAGCATAGCCTGGAAGCAACAGGCAGGAGATTGAATTGGCTGAGCAAGTAAACACACACAGAAAAGACACAGAGAAGAGCAGTCCAAATTCCCTGCCCTGCGGGAAGACCAAGGTCCTTCTATCTACGTCCAGAAAGGTGAGCGTCCAAACAGGCTAAGCTCCCACAAAGCCAGTTCATGTATTAGGATCGAAACCTAGTGCCATTGTCCTTGGCTTCTCATCAGTCTTCATTGACCGCCATGCTCAGAGAGTCCGGAATCAACCCATGCTTATTCAGTCCCAGACCAGCTGGCCTTGGTGGGCTCCCAATAAATCAGTTCCACTGTCACAGTGGGTGGGTGCATCCCTCGTGGTCCTGATTTTTTGCTCATGTTCTCCCTCCTTCTGCTCCTCATTTGGACCTTAAGAGCTCAGACCGTTGCTCCAAATTGAGACTCTGTCTCTACCTCGATCCATCGCCAGATGAAGGTTCTAAGGTGATATGCAAGATATTCATCAGTATAGGATAGGGTCATTTCAGGTTCCCTCTCCTTAGTTGCCCAAGGTACCAGCTGGGGACATATTCCTGGACACCTGCGAACCCCTCAAGAGTCAAGTCTCTTGCCAACCCTAAGATGGCTCCCTTAGATAGGATATATACTTCGCTGCTCCCGTATCCATCCTTCCTATATCCCAACCATCCCAATCCTCCGAGCTCCTCCCATCCTCCCCTTCTCATATTTCTCATCCCATTTCCCCTTTGCCCCATGCTACCTCACCCGCAAGTTCCCAGTTTTTGCCCTGGAATCTTGTCTACTTCCCCCTCTCCATGCGGATGACTATATGATTTTCTTTGGGTTCACTTTCTTATTTAGCTTCTATAGGATCACACATTATATGCTTAATGTCTTTTATTTTATGGCTAGAAACCGATTATGAGTGAGTACATCCCATGTTCCTCTTTTTGAGTCTGGGGTACCTCACTCAGGATAGTGTTTTCTATTTCCATCCATTTGCACGCAAAATTCGAGAAGTCACTGTTTTTTACTGCTGAGTAGTACTCTAATATGTATATATTCCACACTTTCTTCATCCATTCCTCCATTGAAGGGCATCTAGGTTGTTTCCAGGTTTTGGCTATTACAAACAATGCTGCTATGAACATAGTTGAACAGATACTTTTGTCATTTGATGTGGCATCTCTTGGGTATATTCCCAATAGTGGTATTACTGGATCTTGGGGTAACGAGAGGGAGGGGGAATGGAGTGGGGGGAGGAGAAGAGGAGTGGGGATAGGGGGAGGGAAGTGGGGGGAGGGCAATATTTGGGAGGAGGGGAGGGAAATGGGAAATGGGGAGCAGGTGGAAATTTTAATTAAAAAAGAATAAAAATAAATAAATAAGTAAAAAAAAAAAAAAAGAAAAAAGAAAATGATGGGTGAGAATCATCAAGTCACAAAGGCGGACCCATCACAATAAAACCTGATCCTTCATGGAAACCTTGAAACAAGAAGTGCCTGGACTGATATTCCATAAATCTTATGACACCATAGGTGCCCGTCCAAATTAATGTTGATTAAAGGAGGAAAAAAAATTCCATGATAAAAAAAAAAAAAAAAAAAAAAAGAAAAGACACAGAGAACTAAGGCCCTCACCATCAGAGAACTGTTTGGCTCACAGGTGAAGTGGGGAGGGCTGGAAAGGAGAATAAGGGTGGTACGGGTATGAATTTAGCTGTGGTTATATTATACAGCACATTAAAATAGGTAGGGTTGTGTATGGAGTGTTCTTGCCACCTGCTTGTATGCAAGCACGCACACACACAAGCACAAACATGTGCGCACACACACACACACGCACACCATTCTCCCTTCTGCAGACTCTGTCTTAGGAATCTGTCTTTACTGGTTAGAATTTCCTTGTTACTCCAAAATCAGTGCTCCTCTTTAACAGCATGTGTGGAAAACCTGAGTTGCCCAGAAGTTTCTCCCAGCCAAAGTGAGACAGTTGACAGTCTGCCTTATTTCAGCTGTCAACAATGGGCCTCCTAAAATCCAGGCGATGGCGTGTGCATGCACGTGTGTGTGTGTGTATATATGCACATGTGTGCGCATGCATGTGTGTGCGTCTTTGTATGCTCGTGTGTGTGTGTGTGTGTGTGTGCGTGCATGCCTGTGTGTGCTTTGGGTTGGTATTTTAAAGCTTAAAACAGCCTCAAATGCAGGGCAGGGGAACTGTCTGGCATATCTGAGCACAGGAGACTGTGATGTAGCCGACAGGAAATCACATAAGCTGGACTCAGCTTTACTCAGGAATCCAACCACAAGTTCAAGGTGTATCAGAAAGAAGTGTTAAATAAAGTATCTTGAAGTAGAAACACATGATGAGATTATATGTCCAAATAATATTAAAAAAATATTGTGACCGCTGACTCACAAGAGCCTGATCTCGTGTTTCTCCCTGGAGCATGGTTTCATATTGGCTAATCCAAGATGGCTGGGCAGTTAAGAGCACTGGTTGCTTTTGCAGAGGACTCAGGTTTACCAGCATGAATGTGGCTGCCACTGGCACTGCATGCATGTGGTGCACATGAATATATGTTGGCAAACAGTCCTAAACATAAAGAAGTCAGAAAAGAATGTTTTATCAGGAGGAGGTGCTCGCTGCCAAGCCTGATGACCCCGCCATCCCCAGGGCCTACAAGGTGGAAGAAGAGAATTGACTCCTGGAAGTTGTCCTGGGACCTCTATACATCGCTGTGGAACAAGCACAAACACGCACACGTGCGTGCACACACACACACGATAATGTAAAAACATAAAAAGTAAAATCTGGGTGTGGTGGTGCATACCTGTGCTCTCAGAACACTAAAGACTCAGACAGGCCGTGAATCAGTTCAAGGCCAGTCCGGGCTACAGACTGAGACACAAAAAGGGAAGGAATGAAGAGATGGACACATGAATGAATGAAATGTAACCAGTGCTTTGCAGAGTGTCTTGAAGTTGGGAAACATGGGGACTGCTCCAGACTAGGTGCTTGCATAGGGGAGCCTACTGCACGTGTGCTTGTTTACTGTCCAGCCCCCACATTAACCCCTTCTTCCCCAGGACAACTGCTGCAATCTGTGCTGCAACCAGGGAGGGGCCACACCTGAGCAAACACCAGACACAGGCTCAGCTGGAATGAAGGCTGGCCAGGAGACTTTATGACTCTCCTGCCTTATCTTCTGTGACAGTCACCAAAGCACCACCCCGCTGTCTGTTTATACAGAGATGTGTCAAACAACAGGGCCTTGAGCCCTGCTTGCTCAGATCCTGGGAACTGTCCACACAGGGCTTTTGGCTGCTGTAATTCGCTTCCTGCCTTCCTGGCTGAATGTTCCCATCACTTGGTGGGCCTCTGTTTTCGTTTTGAAAGTGGGGACCCAGAACATAGGACTGGAAATCATGATCCTCAAGTCACTGAGTCACGGCAAGTGGAAGGCCAACTGCAGTTCAGTGACCCACACATTTATTATGGTTCTCAGAAAGGCAAGGTCTGAACAGAGATCCATCCACCTGCCTCAGCCTCCCAAGTGCTGGGATTAAAGACGTGTGCCACCACCACCTGGCTTGCTTTTTTTTTTTTTTTTTGGCACCCCTGTTTTCTTGTGAACTTCTTCATTTGTTTTGGTTTTCCGAGATTGTAACAGGTCCCAGACCTTAGCATATCTGATGGGAGTACCATTCAGGCTGTAAAACTCAGTGTGTAGACAGGATCACCTGCTAAAAATTAAAACAAAGCCCATACTTTTGAGAAAATCTCTAAATGTACTAATCCGGCCTTTTGTTTTCTGTAATTCTGCTTCTGTCTAACTGTTCCTATTAACTGAAGTATGACAGATCAGAACACAGTTTTTGTGCTTAAAGGCTTACCCTGAGAAAGACTCGGGGATACACTGGGATCTTGAACACCCAATGTAGCCACCAGTCAGCTAATAAAGACTTTGTGTTGACTTAGACCCATGTCTGAGCAGTTTTCTCTGGTGAATACCCCACTACAGAGTCTCACATATAGGGTCTCACATAGCCCCAGTTAGCTTTGAACTCCATATGTACGCAAGGCTGACCTGGAACTCCTCATCCTCCTATCTCCACCTCTCAAGTGCTGGGATTACAGGCATGTGCCACCACACTCAGTTCTCCCTCATTATTTTCATTATTTTAATGTAATGAGAAATTATTAAACCTCAACTGTATGCTAGCCATAGTGTTAACAACTGGATATACTTTAGAGAACAAAGCAGACAAGATGCTAAACCCAGGCAAGGTGGTGCCTGTCTGTGATCCTAGTGTTGGGAAGATTGGGAAAGGAGAATCATTAGTTTGGAGATAGGATTACATAGGAAGATCTTATCTCAGAAAATATTGATGACCAGGAGCTGAAGAAATGGCCACTCAAGTGTAAGGACCTGTGTTGATCACCAGAACCCATACACAAACACTGAGTATGGGAGTTAGCTTGATTTCCAGTGTGGAGATAGAGACAGGTCCTAGGGTTTGCTGGTCTATGTAACTGGTGAGCTCCAGGCCAATGGGAGACCTTGTCACCAAATAAGTGGCCAGTTCTCCTGCTTGTCATCAAGCCTCTACCCGCACATACCCCTCATAAATGCTTGCACACATATGAACACACACATATGCCTGCACTAGAAATGATACATTAAACAATGAAATAAGCTTTAATAAGCAACCAAGTGGAAACTAGACATGAGCTTTACCCTCATGGTAGCATCTACTGGAGAGCAAGTCATGGATCATGTAACTCATAACCCCATGTAAGCAGAAGGGAGGAAGCTGCCGCAGACAGGGCCTAGGTGGCCTCTCTTATGGATCTAACAGTGAAGCTCAGTCTGGAGGAGGAAGAAAAGTAACAAAGTGGGAAAACTGGGAGTGCTGGTCAGAGCATTCCAGGCAGAGGCTTCTTGAGATCCTTGCTATTTTGGAAGTGTGAAGACTGACTTAAAGTCTTAAAGACTTAAAGACCCATACTTCCATCTTGAAGAATATTCTTGTCTTCCTTGACATCATAACCATCATCTCCTGTAGCTTCACTGACCAAATGACACCACCACTGTCACCACCACCCCATTACCACAACTCCATCACCACCATTACCATTGCCACCATCACCACCACCACCATCACTCCTTCCACATTTACCATCACCATCACAATTGCCACCACTACCATTACCACACCACTCCTACCATTTTACCACAACCACTACCATTGTTATCACCATCATCATTATTACCACCATCACAACCATCATCATTATCACCACCACTATCACAATTATCATCATCACCATTACCATCATCACCAGTACCACCATCACCACTGTCACCATCACTACCACTAGTACCATCATCATCACTTTTATGCCGAGTCTCCTCAAAAGATGCTAAAATCCTAACTCTTGGTACCTCAGAATATGATCTTGGAAACAAAATCCTTATGGAAAATCAAGCCGAGATGAGGTTACATGTATGAGCCTCAAGCCAACATGACTGGTATCTTTACTTAAAAGGAGAAATTTAGGCTGAGTGATGGTGGCATACTCCTTTAATGCAAGCACTTTGGAGGCAGAGGCAGGTGGATCTTTGTGAGTTTGAGACCAACCTGGTCTACAAGACCTAGTTCCAGGATAGCCAGGGCTGTTACACAGAGAAACCCAGTCTTAATAGCCCCCACTCCAAAATTAGATATTGAGAAAGACACGTAAACACAAAAACAGAGATCAGTGATACATCTACAAACCTAAGAAGGCCAGAGATTACCAGGAGCCAGAGATAGTTATGCAACACAGTCTTCCTCATAACTCCAAGAAGGAACCAGCCTTGTCAACACCTTGACTTTGGTCTTGTAATCAGTTTTTCTCTGTCCTGCCTTCCAATTCCCAATAACCATACAGAGACTTCTTTTTAGTTATGAATGCTTGGCCTTAGCTTAGGCTTGTTCTTAACTAAGTCTTATAACGTAAATTAACCTATATCTTTTAATCTATGTTTTTCCACACGCTTGCTACCTTATGTCCATTTTGCCCATTCTGTTTCTTCCACATCTGGCTGACAACTCCCCTTTTTCTTCCCAGAATCCTCTCTGCCTGGAAATCCTTCCTAGCAATTGATCATTCAGCTTTTAATTAAACCAATCAGAGTGACACATCTTCACAGTGTACCAAAAGATTATTCCACAGCATTTTCTTCTCTTGTCTAAATCAAAAGGAAAGGTTTTAACTCTAACATAGTAAAACTATATACAATATATTATTATCTAAATAGAAAGGGAAGGTAGTAATTTTAACAAATGAAACTATATACAATAAGAACAATTATCAAGTAAGAATTATAGTCACATTGTACAGTACATTTGTATTTGGCTTATTTAGGGAAAATGCTCTATTATTTACCTTACCTTGATGAATTTAAAGTTTTATACCTAAACCATTTACTATTATAACTTGTATTACCATCTTAAAACATTTTTTAAATAAACAACTTAAGCTTTTATGTCTCTCAACCTTATAAACTTTGTGTCTCCTATGTAAGTTTATTTTTTATGAATTTTATGATATGGAAAATTGTAAAACTATAACTATATCGTCTTCAATCTCCATCAGAGACCAAGAAGGATAAACTATTACTTGAGCAAACAGGAAGTGCAAAGCAAACGATTTCCAAAGCTATACAAATGACAGAAACATCTGGATGCCTGGACAGTCAGCCAAGATCACTTTGCAACATTGGGTCATCCATTTTTGACCTACAGGCCTAGAATATCTGACAGACTTCTCTGTGAAGCAGGAATTTTGAATAACTGTCCTACATTCTCTTTGCAAAGCTAGGCAGATACTTTTCTTTGTGTCCTACTTGTCCGGTTTGGACAGCGTACTGTCAACAGTTGAGGCAAGGGAAGTTTCTTTGCCCAGATAACTTGCTTTGCTACACTGAAATAAAACTCCATATGGAGGTTCTTTGATGCTCATCATTCTTTTGTGAAATAGATTGGTGCTTCCAGGAGCAGACATGTCTCACTGTCATGAAATGTCTTATGTTATTCAAAACTTTTAAATGCCATATTCTGTAGGTCTTTGAAATGTTTGATGATCACATGTCTATCTAAAATATATCTCTATATGACCTTGAAGCATACTTAACATGACTAAAAGTTTGATTGTTATAGTTGACTAACTACTAGGCTGCATTCTTTTTATCCTACATAGTTTTTAAAGACTAAAACCTTGTATAACCTCTTAAAATGAGCTGCATAAGTACAATATCTTAAACAAGAGTAGAACCATTTAAATAATATAATGAAAATAACCTCAAATTTGAGTCAACATACAAAAATACATACCAATGTAAAATATTTGAGACTACTAGTTGTTTAAAAATACACTCAATGATCCACCATTTTATTACATCATTTCTATGCTATATCCTTATTTTTCCCTTAAGAAAGAGATCCCTGAGTCTAATGTCCTTTGTTAAGCTCTCTCCCTGAACATGACCAGTACCAATTTGTAACCAAACCCCCAATGATGGTAAATATTCATAATCTACTGAAAGACCAAAAATTACCCATTCTACCACTTAGGAATGTGGGAATCATGTTCTCTAGATTGCTTATTGTTGTATGGGAGTAATAGCATTTTGGGAGGACTCTCGGAAAATTAAGGTAATGGTCAAGTCCTGGCTAGAATAGTCTGTAAGACTGGACCTTCTTAGTTAGCAGCCTTGAAGCTGTTCTGGATGTAGAACTCTGAGAAAACTGCAATAGAGGCACTTTGAGGGGCTGGATCATTGGTGTCTAATTCCCTTGTTTTGAAAGCACGTAAAATTTCAAAGGTAACATACATGTCTGTGTTAACACAAGTGTGGACTATATGTTGTACATAAGTCAGCCAAAGATAATTTTTTGTTTTATGTTTGAGCAGGTAAAATATACATCACCTGAGGATTGAGCCAGTGACCTAGGCTAGAGCAGACCTGAGTCAGTGAACTCCACAGGAACAGGACCGAGCCAACTACCTGGACCACCTGGACCGAAGTAGGCCTGGGACGGTGAACTCCAAGGGAGTAGGAGCGGATCCAGACCAGGAACATTTGCAGAAGCAGGCCAGAGCCGTCCTGAGACAGTGAACTCCACAGCAGTAGGTACAGGGGAGCAACTGCTGAGCAAGTGGGCCAGACTCAGAGACTGCTGTGGGTCTGGGCATGAATATGGGACCTTTGAGGGAGTAGACCTGAGGTAAGACTTCTGTGGGTCTGGGTGTCAGTTTGGGATCTCTGAAGGAGCAGGGAGGAACCAGACACCTCTGTGGGTCTGGGATGTGAGTCTGGGACCTTTGAGGGAACAGGCCTGAGCCAGGTCCTCTGTGGATATGGGCACACCGGTTCTCTGGGATTGTGGTTTGCAGGCTGGTTTTCTTTGCTTTTTGTTTAAAAGCCACTTATGAGCAAGTACATATGATATTTATCTTTCTGGGTCTGGATTACCTCACTCAATATGATGTTTTCTAGCTCCATCCATTTGCCTGCAAATGTCAAGATGTCATTAATTTTTTCTCCTGTGCAGTACTCCATTGTGTAAATGTACAACACTTATCCATTCCTGGGCCGACCGCGGGGGCATTTAGGTTATTTCCAGGTTCTGGCTATGACAAGCAATACTGCTCTGAACATAGTTGAGCACATGTCCTTGTGGTATGATTGAGCATCTTTTAGGTATATACCCAAAAGTGGTATTGTTGGATCTTAAGGAAGGTTGTTTCCTAATTTTCTGAGAAATCGCCATACTGATATCCAAAGGGGCTGTACCAATTTGCACTCTCACCAGCAATGCACAGCCTCTCCAGCATAATTTGTCATCAGTGTTTTTGATCTTGGCCACTCTTATAGGTGCAAAATGTAATCTCAGAGTTGTTTTAATTTGTATTTCTCTGTTAGCTAAGGATGTTGAGCAGTCCCTTAAATATCTTTCAGCCATCTTCGATTCCTCTGTTGAGCGTTCTCTGTTTAGGTCTATACTCCATTTTTTATTGGATTATTTGTTCTTTTGATGACAAATTTCTTGAGTTCTTTTTATATTTTGGAGATCAGCCCTCTGTCTGATGTGGGGTTGCTGTTTTGTTTTGTTGTCCATGTCCTTTGCTTTACAGAAGCTTTTAGTTTCATTTGTTAATTGTTTCTCTCAGTGTCTGTGCTACTGGGGTTATATTTAGGAAGTGGTCTCCTGTGCCAATGTTTCAAGTGTACTTTCTACTTTCTCTTTTATGAGGTTCAATGTGGTTCACTTTATGTTGAGGTCTTTAATCCATTTGGACTTAAGTTTTGTGCATGGTGATAGACATGGATCTATTTTTATTCTTCTACATGTTGATATTCAGTTATGCAAGCACCACTTGTTAAATATGCTTTCTAGCCAGGCAGTGGTGGCACATGCCTTTAATTCCAGCACTTGAGAGGCAGAGGCTGGCAGATCTCTGTGAGTTCAAGGCCAGCCTGGTCTACAAGAGCTAGTTCCAGGACAGGCTCCAAAACTATAGAGAAACCCTGTCTCAAAAAACCAAAAAAGAATATGCTTTCTATTTCCATTTTATATTTTTTGCTTCTTTGTCAAAAATTAGGTGTTTGAAAGTGTGTAGATTAATATCCAGTTTTCTGATTCGGTTTCATTTGTCCTCTTGTCTGTTTTTATGCCAATATCAGGCTGTTTTCAGTACTGTAACTCTGTAGTAGAGTTTGAAGTCAGGGTTTGTGATGCCTCCAGAAGTTCCTTTATTGTACATGATTGTTTTGGCTATCCTGGGTTTTTTTGCTTTTCCATATGAAGTTTAGTACTGTTCTTTCAAGGTATGTGAAGAATTTTGCTGGGACTTTGATGAGCATTGCATTGAATCTGTAGATTGCTTTTGGTAAGATTGTCCTATTTAGTATATTAATTCTACCTACCCCCAAGAGCATGGGAGACCTTTTTATTTTCTGATGTCTTCTTCAATTTCTTTCATTGAAGATTTAAAGTTCTTGTCATACAGGTCTTCCACTTGTTTGGTCAGAGTTACTCTGAGATATTTTATGCTATTTGTGGCTATTGTGAAGGGTGATGTTTCTCTGATTTCCTTCTCAGGTCATTTACCATCTGTGTACAGGAGGGCTGCTGATTTTTAAAATTTTTAAAAAATTTTTTTTTTTAGGACTGCTGATTTTTTTTTGAGTTAATCTTGTTTCCTGCTACATTACTGAAAGTGTTTATGAGTTGAAGTTCCTTGGTAGAATTTTTGGGGTTGCTTCTGTAAACTATCATATCATCAGCAATTAGTGAGAGTTTGACTTCTTCTTTTCTGATTTGTATCCCCTTAATCTCCTTTTGGTGTCTTATTGCTCTAGCTATGACATCAAGAACTATATTGAATAGATATTGAGAGAGTGGACAACCTTGTCTTGTTCCTGATTTCAGTGGGATCATTGTGATTTTCTCTCCATTTAGTTTGATGTTAGCTATTGGCTTTCTGTATATTACCTTCATTATGTTTAGGTATATTGCTTGTATCTCTGCTCTCTCCAAGGCCTTTATCATGAAGGAATGTTGTATTTTGTTGAAAGCTATTTCAGTATCTAATGAGATGATCATGTGTCTTTTATTTTTCAGCTTGTTTATATGGTGGATTACATTGACAGATTTTTGTATGTTGAACCTTCCTTGCATCTCTGAGATGAAGCCAACTTGATCATGGTGGATGATGGTTTTGATGTGTTCTTGGATTCGATTTGCCAGTATTTTTTTGAGCATTTTTGCATCAAAGTTCATGAGTAAGATTGGTCTGTAATTCTCCTTTTTAGTATATATTTATTTGGTTTGGGTATCAGGGTAATTGTAGCCTCATAAAAAGAGTTTGGGGGGCTGGAGAGATGGCTCAGAGGTTAAGAGCATTGCCTGTTCTTCCAAAGGTCCTGAGTTCAGTTCCCAGCAACCCACATGGTGGCTCACAACCATCTGTAATGAGGTCTGGTGCCCTCTTCTGGCCTTCAGGCATACACACAGACAGAATATTGTATACATAATAAATAAATATTAAAAAAAAAGAGTTTGGCAATGTTCTTTCTGTTTCTATTGTGTGGAACAATTTGAGTAGTATTGGCATTAATTCTTCTTTGAAAGTCTTGTAGAATTCTGAGTTGAAACCATCTGGTCCTGGGCTTGTTTTGGTTGGGTGACTTTTGATGACTGTTTATATTTCTTTAGAGTTATATGTCTATTTAATTTGCTTATCTGGTCTTGATTTAATTTTGGTAATTGATATTTATTCAGAGAGTTGTCCATTTCCTTTAAGTTTTTCCAATTTTGTGGAGTATAGGTTTTCAAAATATGACCTGATAATTCTCTGTATTTCCTCCGTGTCTATTGTTATGTCTCCTTTTTCATTTTTGATTTTTTAATTAGGATATTCTCTCTCTGCCTTTTGGTTAGTTTGGATAAATGTTTATCTGTTTTGTTGATTTTCTCCAAGAAACAACTCTTTGTCTCTTTGATTTTTTGTATTTTTTTTGTTTTCTATTTTGTTGATTTCAGCTCTCAATTTGGTTATTTCCTGCCATCTAGATCTCTTGAGTGAGTTTGCTTCTCTTTGTTCTAAAGTTTTCAAATGTTCTGTTAATTCACTAGTGTGGGATTTTTCCAGCTTCCTTATGTAAGTATTTAGTGCTATAAGCTTTCCTCTTAACACTGCTTTTATTGTGTTCCATAAATTTGGGTATGTTGTGTGGTCATTTTCATTGAATTTTAGGAAGTCTTTAATTTTTCCCTTTATTTCTTTCTTGATCCATTGATGATTCAGGTGAGCATTGTTTAGTTTTCATGTGTTTGTGGGATTTCTGGAATTAGTGTTGCTTTTGAATTCTAATTTTAAGCAATGGTGATCTGATAAGACACGTGGAGCTATTCCATTTTTTTTTATCTGTTGAGGTTTGTTTTGTTACCGAGTATGTGGTCAATTTTTGAGAAGGTTCCATGAGGTTCTGAGAAGAAGGTATGTTCTTTTATGTTTGGACAGAATGTTCTATAGATGTCTGTTAAATTCATTTGAGTCATAGCATCTGTTAGTTCCCTTATTTCCCTGTTAATTTTTTGTCTGACAGACCTGTCCAGTGAAGAGAGTGGAGTCTCACTATTAGTGTGTGGGGTTTAATGTATGATTTAAGCTCTAGAAGTATTTCTTTTACATATGAGGATGCCCTTGTATTCGGGGCATAGATGTTCAGTATTGAGATTTCCTCTTGATAGATTTTTTTCTGTGACTAATATGAAATGTCCTGTTTTTGTCTTTTTTTATTTATTTTAGTTTGAAGCCTATTTTGTTAGATATTAGGATAGCTACACCAGCTTGTTTCTTAGGTCCATTTGATTCGAAAATTTTTTTCTAACCCTTTACTCTGAGGTTATGTCTGTCTTTGAGGTTGAGGTGTGTTTCTTGTATGCAGCAGAAGGATGGATTCTGTTTTTATATCCAGTCTGTTAGCCTGTGTCTTTTTATAGATGAGTTGAGTCTATTTATATTAAGAGATATTAATGATCAGTGATTGCTATCTCCTGTTATTTTAGTTTTTGTTGTTGGTGATGTTATTTTGTGTGTTTTCCCCTCTTTTGGGATTTGCTGCAATGAGATCATCTATTATCTGTGTTTCTGTGGTTGTAGCCAACTTCCTTGGGTTGGAGTTTTCCTTCTAGTACTTTGTGTAGTGCTGGGTTTGTGGCTAGGTATTGGTAAAATCTGGTTCTGTCATGGAATATCTTGTTTTGTCCTTCTATGGTGATTGAAAGTTTTGCTGGGTATAGTAGTCTGGGCTGGCATCCATGGTCTCTTCATGTCTGCATAACACTTGACCATGACCTTCTGGCTTTCATTGTCTCCAATGAGAAGTCAGGTATAGTTCTGATAGGTTTGCCTTTATATGTTACTTGGCCTTTTTCCTTTGCAGCTCTTAATATTCTTTCTTTATTCTGTATGTTTAGTGTTTTGATTATTATGTGGCAAGGGGATTTTTTTATTCAGTCTATTTGGTGTTCTTTAAGCTTCTTGTATCTTCATAGGCATATCTTTCTTTAGGTTGGTGTAATGGTATGCTCTGTCTCTTTAAGAGACAAGCCATGCCCACTCCAAGCTGATCTTCAGCTTTTAGCCTGAGTCCTTCCCTTTCTGTCTCCCTCTTGAAGAGCCAGCTTCTGTCTCTCCCTTTTCTCCACTTCTCCCCCTCCCCTTCTGTTTCTGTCTCTGTCTCTCTCTGTCTCTCTCTCTGCCTCTCTCTGCTCTTCCCCCTTATCTCCTTCCCTTCCATAACCCACTTATATAAATACCCAACTTCACTCTGCATGGCATGCCTATCCATGTCTCTGTCTCTAGCCCATTGCATGGCTCCATGCCTGGAGATCTGCAGTGTGGTCTCATGGCATGCCCATCTGTCTGTCTGTCCTCATGGGACTGACTGCCCCATCGAGGTCTCTCACCCACCATGTAGCTCCCTGCCTGGGACTTCTTTTTACTCCCCTGCCATGTTGTTTGTTTTTGTTTTTGTTTAGTTTTTGGGTTAAAGACTGCTTGGAGCAGTCTCTGGCCTATCTGGCTTCAGAGTCACCCTGACTGGATGTGGTCAGGCTTTAACACCCTTCTTGTAGGCAGAGGACGTTCTCCTACAAGCCCTATGGTGTTCGCCACCAATTCACACCCTACCTATAGAAGGGAGACGTCTTCCTATAGGTCTTGTCATATCACTGTTTTCTTGGGTTTTCACGGTTTCAGCTACGGGTAGCAAGTCATCCATTGTCCATCAATCCTGCCTCCCCCTGGGATGGATGCCTTTTAGAGGCCCTTAAACCCCAGGCCTTAATGCCCTACATCTTCAGCTCCTACCCTCACTCTGTCAGTGTCCCTCTGGCTCCACTTTTATAAGAGTTTTCTGACTACTGTCAGCATACAGGCAAATGGAAGGAGTTTCCTCAAACTATCTCTGCCACCACTACTGCTGCCAACAAGATTGGTCTGATCCACAAGGTGGCTGTTTTCCAATTCCTGTCTTTTGTTCCCTGTTGTAGCTTGTGGCATGACAGCTCAGTGACAGGGCAGATAACATCTCTAGGTCTCTCTTATTATTAAGCTTAAAATCCCCACAGCTCAAAAATAGTGATTTTTCCATACAACATGTGACTGTTGCCATTTTGACTGAGGTCAGGTGACCTTGCCAACCATCTTGGCTGAGGTCGGTTGACTTCACTGCCATCTTGGCTGAGAGTCAGGTCAGGTGACCAAGTTCCACCATTTTCACTGAGGTATCCCCTGGGTGACCTTACTGCCATCTTAACTGAGGTCAGGTGACTTTACCACCATCTTAACTGAGAGCCAGGTAAGGTGACCAAGACCCTTCATCTGCCTGCCTGGTCCCTTGGTTTACTTATGTTTTTGTCTCTAAATTCCTATTGCTGACTCTGTTGCGAGTGTGTTTTGTGCAGTGGCATGCCTTTGGTGGGGCCCTCCAAGAGCATCTACTTCACCCAATTCCTGGTCACTCTGTGTGTGTGTGTGTGTGTGTTCATACATGTAATTTAAATGCACCTATGTTTACTGTTAAATATTGTAATTGTCTGTTCATTGCATCTCCTTCTAGACTACAAAGCAATAAGTGTGAGGACAAATACAAGTTATCAGATTTCTCTCTCATGCTGCATTCCATAGTCTTAAAAATACTTTTCATCGTGCAAAAATATCTGTCACAGTCATTCTAATATAAATATGCTATTGTTTATACAATGTATATGTTTAAAACTTCTGTTTTCACAAACTCAAAGAATTCTTGTGAGTTCCAGGGAGCCGAATTGAAAGATCCACCTTAAATGGATCAGATACACTCCCCTCAAACAATTCCCTGGTCCTAAAAATCTTTTTCCTAATCTTAACTTTGTCCTCTGTTCTGCCAATACCTTAAACAGGTGTAAGAGACACCAGACATTTCCATACCACAAACACCGGACAGGAGCAGAAGGACCAGCTACTCCAGGATGTGATCAGCATCCCTCATTTAAAATATATTAAGATATTCTCTACTATTGTCAGTTTTGCGTTAACCTTCCATTACAAGCAGTTTTTCTTCTTCTTTCTGTCTTTTTATGAGTGTAAATCTTAGTACAATCAAACCCAGACCCAGTTCTCCAGGCAGATTCTATATTATAGTTACACCTGATAAACAGCCCTCAACTGCTCAGAGATCTGGGGAATATGACATTTAAATATTTAATTATTAAAAAACTTTTCATAACAAAAAGAAACAGTTTGTCTCCTAGCAGCACTTTATTTCCTCCAAAGAAGACAGAAGATAAGTGGATACAAAACAATGTTCATGTGTAATTTGCTTCAACTGCCAAGTGCTGACCTCTGGGCAAAACTGCCTTTCATCTAAACTGAAGATCACCAGACACGGACAGAATCACTGGAATCGACAACCTAGCAGCTCAGGTCAAGGTAGGCTTGTCTTCCTACAGATTTTTAGCCCACAGGATCTTCTGGAGCCTGGCAGGCCCTGTGCTAAACAGCAAAATGCAAATATAACCCTTAGTGACAATGGCGTTCTCTGAGGAGTATCTCCTCAGGTGGTAGGTGCCAGCCAAGTAAGTTCTCTGTCATTTTAAATCTATAACTCAAGTAAAATTTTATTCTTCTCAAAGATCTCTGTTGCAGTTTGACAGCTGAGAGGTTTTGTCATTTAAAAGGACAACCTCACCAAACAAATTTCAGTAAAATACCAATACAAATACAAGACCTGCAAGTTATAAAGGTGTGAGGACAAATACAAGTTATCAGATTTCTCTCTCATGCTGCATTCCATAGTCTTAAAAATACTTTTCATCGTGCAAAAATATCTGTCACAGTCATTCTAATATAAATATGCTATTGTTTATACAATGTATATGTTTAAAACTTCTGTTTTCACAAACTCAAAGAATTCTTGTGAGTTCCAGGGAGCCGAATTGAAAGATCCACCTTAAATGGATCAGATACACTCCCCTCAAACAATTCCCTGGTCCTAAAAATCTTTTTCCTAATCTTAACTTTGTCCTCTGTTCTGCCAATACCTTAAACAGGTGTAAGAGACACCAGACATTTCCATACCACAAACACCGGACAGGAGCAGAAGGACCAGCTACTCCAGGATGTGATCAGCATCCAGCCTTCTCAGATTCCTCCCCACCGACAATACCCACAAATAAGTAGAAAGCAGTCTTGAGAATCTGCCGCCCCAATTCCTTTAACGTGTTGCGCCTAACCTCCCATCTTTTTATTATAAAAAAGAGATGAGAATGTAATGGTCTGCTCTGTCCCTTTAAGAGGCAAGCCATGCCCACTCCCTCCTCTGTCTGCTGAGGCAAGCTGATCTTCAGCTTCCAACCTGAGTCCTCCCCCTTTCTGTCTCTCTCTGGAACAGGAAGCTTCTGTCTTTTCCTTCTCCCCTTCCCCCCACCTCTCTCTGCTTTCTCCCTTTCTTCCCTTTCCTCTCCACAACCCACTAAATAAATATCCAAGCTCACTGTGCATGGCGTGCCTATCTGTCTATTTCTTGCCCACCACATGGCTCCCTGACTGGGACCATCCACATTTGGAGACCTGCAACATGGTCTTGTGGCATGCCCATCTGTCTGTCTCTCCTCATGGGATGGCTGCCCCATTGAGGTCTCTCACCCACCATGTGGCTCCCTGCCTGGGATTCGCTGCCCATAGTGGCCCATTACCTGCTGCCACTTCAGGAGACTGTGGCATGGTCTTGGGACCCACTGCCCACTGCAGCCGCTTGGGGATTTACAGCATTTTACTTAAACCATAACAATTGGGCAAGTTTTCTTCTATGATTTTGTTAAATATATTTTCTGTGGTTTTGAGTTGGACTTCTCCTCCTCTATACCTACTATTCTTAGGTTTGGTCTTTTCATGGTGTCCCATCTTTTCTGGATATTTTGTGTTAAGCTTTTATTAGATTTAATATTTTCTTTGACTGATGAGTTTATTTCTTCTATTGTATCTTCAGTGCTTGAGATTCTCTCTTCCATCTCTTGTATTCTTCTCTTTATGCTTGCATTTGTGGTTTCTGATCATCTCATGATTTCTGTTTCCATAATTCCCTCAGTTTGTGTTTTCTTTTTTGCCTCTGTTTCAGTTTTCAAGTCTTGAATAGTTTCTTTCATATGTTTGATTATTTTTATTGGTTTTCTTTAAGAGATTTGTTGATGTCTTCTAATTTTTTTGTTTGTCTTTTCCTTCATTTCTTTGAGGGAATTTTTCATTTCCTCTTTAAGGGCCTCAAACATTCTCCTAAAGATAATTTTTGGATCATTTTCTTCTGTTTTATCTATATTTGGTTGTTCAAGTCTTGCTGTTGTAGGGCCACTAGTTTTTACTGGTGTTGTGTGTGTTTTTACCTTGTCTACCCATATTTTTCTCTGATTGGTGTAGTTGGGACTGTCTGTGACTCTGGTGATCAATCTTTCAGGTGCCAGTAGATTCAAGGCCCAGATGGTTGTTCCTCATGGTGAAGTCAGGGCCACAGTTCCAGTTACCCCATTGCTTACTCCATGTTCCTGGAGGTTGCTTGGCACTCACGAGGTTTGCCCTGCAGTACCAAGGGTTGTTTGGGCCTGCTACCACAGAGATTGCTTGCTTGGGGCTCTTTTTGCTGAGGTTGCTGCCTTGGGCCTGCTCTGGTAGAGGTCCTGGCTCTGGCCTACTCCCTCAGAGGTTCCAGAGTCACATGTGGACCCACAGAGGTCTCTGGTTCTGGCCTAGTCCCTCCACAGTTGCTCCCTTGTACCTGCTCCTGTGGAGTTTGCTGTCTCAGGTCTGCTCCAGCCTAAGTTGCTGGCTCAGATCTGTTTCAGATCTGTTCCTGGTCTGGGCCTGTTCCTGTGGAGGTCCCACAAAGGTCTCTGGTTCAAGACTACTTCCTCTGAGGTCCCAGACTCATGCCTAGGCCTACCCGCAGAGGTCCTAGCTCTTGCCTACTCCTTCGGTGGTCCCAGAGTCACGCCTGGACCCACAGAGGTCTCTAGTTCAGGCCTACTCCTTCATAGGTCCCAGACTCATGCCTGGACCCACACAGGTCCTGGATCAGGCCTCAAAGACTTATTTTTAATCTATTTTTTCTATGACTGTCTTTACTTTTTTCTTTTCCTGCCTGGACCTTGCTTTACTAGGCACCTGCAGTATTTTCTGACCACATGAGTCAAACCTCAAACCCATTGTACAGCTTAGCTCAAGGCATTCTGGTGGCTCAAACCCACAGGCAGTGGCCAGGAGACCTGTCTCTGTACAATGACTGAGAGACTGCAGAAGTAGGATGCTGCATCTGGCTCTGTTTTTGTGTTTGGTAAGTTTTCTTTTTTTAAGTTTTTTTCAGGGCCTATGTGAAAATACATGTTCCACATTGGGCCCCTTTATAACCAGTCTTTCTCTGTCCCACCTGCCAGCTCCCAAATAACCACACAGAGACTTCTTGTTAATTATGAATGCTCATCCTTAGTTTAGGTTTGTTCCTAATTAATTCTTATACCGTAACTCATATCTCTTAATCTATGTCCTTCCACATAGTCATTGCCTCATCTTCATTTTGCCCATTCTGCTTCCCCCACATCTATCTGGCGACTCTGGCTTCTTCCCAGCATCCTCTCTTCCTAGAAATCCTGCCTAACTATTGGCCATTCAGCTTTTTATTAAGCCAATCAGAGTGACACATCTTCACAGTGTACAAAGAGATTGCTTCACAACTGGTCTTCAATACTGACTTTCTACCCATTATTTTTTGGGGGGGGCTTTCATGACATCTTTGGAAAAGGAATTCAATCTTCATTATCACCATTTTCTTCACCATCATTATCATCCTTGACACTGTCATTGTTATCATATCTGTCTATCTATCTATCTATCTATCTATCTATCTATCTATCTATCTATCTATCATCTATCTATCTATCTATCTATCTATCTATCTATCTAATTTTTTTGTTGTTTTTCTTGTGCAGTAATGGAACAGTGGCCTCAGCCTCACTCTCATTCTTATGGACACACAAAGATACTCAGGAACCCATGGGGATCATGGGTTGGAACAGTGCAGTGCAGTCCCACACAGAGTCTGGATCCACACTTAAAGTGTTTCTGTCTGTACAGAGGTGTTTCCAGGCCCGATGCCAGCAACCTTCAGCAGAAGTGTCAATCACCTTTAGATGCAATACTCAGGTAGTTTATAATGGATTTTATTGCCACAGCTAACCAGGGTATTAGGTACACAGTAATCATGACTCAGAGGAATCAATCTGAGCTTCGTGCAGGTATTCAGAACAGTCTGCAGAAAAGGCTCAGGGCTGCTTGAATTTCTACAAACAATAAGGGGACATGGCTCTTCACCTTTCCCACTGTTCCTGGCACCATGCTAACATAAAAACAGCTCCCTCTGTGTTTATTCATTTAGATGACCTCTTTCCAACATAAACAGAACCCCTGACCAGTGTCCAGACTCAAAGCCCCTTGCCTGCTAGGGAAGTGCACTGCCATTGATCTATATCCCTGACTCTATGTGTCCAAACATGTCTGTCTGTCTTCCACTCCTTCATATCCTTACCCTAAGAGACTTTTTTCCCCTTTGTTTTTCAAGATAGTGTTTCTCTGTAGATTGGGGCCTTTGAGATCTTGTAGACCAGGCTGGCCTCGATTGAAGTCACAGAGATCTGCTTGCCTCTGCCTCTTGAGTGCTGGGATTAAAGGCGTGTGCCACCACCACCCAGCATCTAAGAGATTTTTTTTTTGTGAAAAGAGTAAATGATAAACAGCTTCAAAAACCCTAGCAGTCTTTTGGGATTGGAACCTTCAATTGTATTCCTGTTCTGATTGTTGTTCTCTCTCTCTCTCTCTCTCTCTCTCTCTCTCTCTCTCTCTCTCTCTCTCTCTCTCTCTGTGTGTGTGTGTGTGTACATGTGTATTATATGGACATGTGCATGTGGGTATATACACACAGGTCTTTATGTACATGTGGTCAATGTCAGGTGCCCTCTTCAATCACTCCCCACCTTATGTTTCAAGACAAGGTCTCTCATTAAACCTGGAGCTCACCAATTTGTCTAGCATAGCTGGTCAACAAACTTGAGAGATCAGCCTGTCTGTGTGCCTCCAACCCTTGTGGCTACATCCTCGTGTGCAATGAGCACTTTACCGATGAGTCTTTTCCCCAGTTACTTAAATTATATTTTTATGGTTCAGCTATTGCAGTACCCACAGTTGTTGGTAGACTAGAGGTATTTTGGAGTCTATCACTTTTTTTTTTTGTGAAGTCTACAGTCTTTCAAACTCCACTGTCATTTGCAGAAGCTATTCCTGTTTGCAGAACTTCACATTTATAATTTCGTCAAAATTTTGAGCTTACATTTTAAAATGAAGATTGTTTAAAATATGCAGCCGTTTGCAGAGCCTGTAGGTACTTGCAAAGACCACAGCTGTCTGCAGAGCTCTTTGAGGTTTGCGGATGCTATTATTGCTTGTAAAAGCTGTTGAGGTTGGTTGCTATGCCTGTTACATGGTGAGTGCTGTGTTCCAATATGGTTTGTTCTCCAAAACTTCATGTATTAGAAGCTCAGTTGACAGGTGATGGGAGCTTTGAGAGGCGAGGTCTAGTGGGGGAAGGTGAGTTCATTGTAGGGCTGCCCTTGGGTTAGAGCTTTATTTCTTCTGTTGCTGTGATAAAATGCCCTGACACACAGCAGCTTAGGAAAGAAATAGCTTGTTTGGTTCACAGTTCCAGGTGACAAACCAATAATGAGGGAGTGTCAGGGAAAGAACTTAATACACAAATGTACATCAAGAGCAGAACAAGAATACACACGGGAATGCCTGATTGTTCCCTTCTTTCTCTTAGCTAGATTTCTTTGCTATTATAATGTCTTATACCTAGGGAATGGTGCTATCAACCATGGGCTGGGGCCTCTCATGTCAATAAACTATCAAGACAATCTTCCCTCAGATGTGCCCACAGGCCAACCTGATCTAGACAATTTCTCAGAAAGACTCTCTTCCCATATGATTGATTATAGATTGTGTCAAGTTGGTGGTTAAAACTGCTACAGTGTATAAGGGTTTAATACTGTCTTACAGAGGGAGTTAGTGCTCATTAGAAAGGGTTTCTATAGAAAACTTAGCCCATACCTACCCCACTCTCTAGCTTCCTGCCTCAGCATATGATATCCCCTTCAACACACACACACACACACACACACACACACACACACACACACACGCTCCCATGCTGGGGGCCCAGCACCCATGCTATGTGGTCTTGAAATTTGGGCTTCTGAAGGAGTGAGCTGTGTACACTGTTTGCAAAACAGCCCCTCTTTACTTAGTGCGTTTTGCTACTCTAAGAAGTAACAGGTGACTTCTAGCTGGGCTTTTTCTCCCTGAGCTGACAACAGGTGTAAATTATCTCAGTGAAGTATATGTCTGTGTATAATTATATAATTATCTCAGTGAAGTATATGTACCAAAAAACCTGAAAGACACAGAAGTATAAAGAAAGGCTCTGGCTAAGAATAGATTTGGGGGTGGGTGGATGAGAAATTACTGAGCATACCAGGGCTACCCTGAGAACAGTTCCAGAGGCACTAATGACAAGGGAGGATGTGAACTTCTAGAAGAATCTGATTAGCGGGGACCTCTCTCTGACATTCTGCATACATTTGGATTAGGACAGTTCCCCTCTGTATGCTGTATCCTGTCACTGTTCCATGCCCATGGCTCTCAATATAAACCCTAAACGGGAGCAATGGAGGAGGACAATTTATAACAAAATATAACGACACATATGTATGAAAGTGTCATGATGAAGCCCATTATTTTGTACACTAATTTTAAAAAAACCTGTAATCTGTATGAAATCAGAAGAAGGCATCAGATCCTCTGGACCTGGCATTACAGACAATGTGAGTGACTTTGTGGGTGCTGGGAATAGAACCTGGTTCCTCTGTAAGATCATCAGTGCCCTTAAGCACTAAACCACTTTTCCAGCCTTTTGAATGCTAATGAAGAAAACAGGCAGGGAGGGGTCTCAGTTGTAGCACAGTTGATAGGATGCTCTGGTAGCCTGCATGAGGTCACGGTCGGCTCCCCAGAACCACAGGAACTGGGTAAGGGGTCAACTACTGTAATCCTAACATTCGGATTAGGATTCAGGAGGATCAGAAAGCCCAAGATTATCCTCAGCTGCATTGTGAGCTTGAACAGCCTGAACTATATGAAACTGTAGAAAAAAAGGGACGGGAGGAGGAAGGAAAAGAGGGAGGGAGGGAGGGAGGTAAGAAGGAAGAAGGAGAGAGAAAGAAGGGGAGGGAGGAAAAAAAAGAAGGAAGGGAAGGGGGAAAAAAGAATTGAACGAATTGACACCTCTTCCCTATCAGGTCTCAAATTACAGACCAGTGCCAGGTGGTGGTGGTGCACACCTTTAATCCCAGCACTCAGGAGGCAGAGGCAGGCGGATCTCTGTGAGTTCGAGCTGGTCTACAAAAGCTAGCTCTAGGATATCCAGGGCTATTTCATGTTACACAGAGAAACCCTGTCTTGAAAAAAAAAGAAGAAAAAAAGAAAAAGAAAATAAAAAGGAAAATGACAGACAAGTGTGCTCTTCTCCCAAAGAAGCTCCTTTGTCTCAAGAGTTACCACCTAACCCTCAAGATAAAAAAGGGCAGAAAAGCTTGCTAAGTTCTCTTAGCCAGTGAACAGCCTGTAATGGAGGGGGCATTTCGAAATAGGACCCTTGGGCATGGCTGTGTGCTCACCCAAAGGCATGTCACCCTGCATATCAAGATGTGGGGTCCAGTGTCCCGCAGCCGTGGAGCTCCAGCTGCTGCACTTGGAAGGCTTGTCTTCAGGCACACCCTGCACTTTGGTCCCAGGTGCAGTCCAACCCAGTCGCTGTAAATTAAATCTTCTTTTCCAGTAACTCACATGCTCAGAATGAGAAGTGGGTCTAACTTCTACCTGAGTTGAAAGACAACTCAATTACTTCAAGCCAGTGACTCTTGCCTCACCAAAATGTCCTCTTGCAGCCTGCTCAGCCTCTGTATGTGTCCTCTTTGTTTTCTTAAACTTCAGCTTGGGTTGTGACTCACTGTGTGTAATTGATGGCTGTTGCCAGTCCACCAGGCAGAGAGCTTAGTTCTGCCCTCCCCATTTCCTGTCTCACCCCTGAATCTGTTTGCATCCTTCTCTGGGGGAAACTGCTTCATCCTCTCCAAGAGCTTTGAAGAAAAAGTCCCCAACATCTTGATTTTGTTTTTAGACTGTCAGGAACAAGGGCAAGGCGATTCTCTTGGGAGAAGACAGTTCCCACCAGGTGGCCTGACGCCCAATTCCACCCAGAATCTGCCTTTTTAGATTCCTGAATTTCTGCTCTCTGTGCTTGTTCCTCACAGGTGAGCCAAGAGCTTGGCACGCTTAAAAAACAAAACAAAACGAAAACCTTGAACTGCGGAGCTAGGTCAGCAGCTAAGACTGCTTACTGTTTTTGCACAGGACCTGAGTTCAGTTCCCAGCACTCACATGGTGGTACAGCACACAATCCTTTTAACTTCAGTTCCAGGGGATCTGACCCCATCTTCTGACCTCTGTGGGCACTGCACACACATGGCACACACACATGCAGGCAAAACACTCAAGCATATAAAATAATCAAAACAAACAAACAAACATTTAAGCCCTTAACGATCTGCAGCTAACTAAACCTGCCAGATCTCAGTCCTCATGGGACCTGGTACATAATGGCTATGAACAGCAGTCTCAGTGGTAGCGAATATAGCCTGTTGCCTACATGGGTTCCCCTAAGAAGTCTTGGATACAGTTTTCTGGTGGATTTTCATGTTTCGGATCCCAATGCTGTCCCCAGACTAGGCTCTAGACAGGTAGGTACCTTTGAGAAACTCCAGGGTACAGGGGTTAGGGTTCATAGTGACAAGGTCATTATGTTTATTTGTCCCAACTTGCAGGAAAAGGAAGGTGTGACTGAGGCCCTCAGCAGGTTTTCTGTGTATCGTGAAACCAGGTTTCTCCACTGATGCAGTACGTCAGATGAATTGAAGAAACAAAAGAACAGGTATATTTGAGCAAAGCAACTCCCAGCTGAGCCCTCAGCCCCAGAGCCTGGGCTTGGAGAAGTAATGTGGCTGAACTAAAACAGGGAGTTTATATACTTTGTAAGCAGGCATGATGATGTGTCCTCCACAAGTTGAGTTTTTGCCCATGTATGGTCAAATGGTAACCACTAGGCGGGGTCTTGGGTGACTGGCAACTTCAAGGGAAGAGCTTCCACAGTTGCCAAGAATATGGAACTGGGCTTTTTGGCACCCATTCTCTGTTGGAGATTCTCTGAGAGGGTGGGGTTTGAAGAGTGAGGAGTGAAGATTTCCGGATCAAGCAGGAGTGAACTGGAGGTTACAACCAAACAGCCCTGCCCCAAATAGAACCACATTCAAGTTTCCTGGCCACCTGAACGTCTGCATCTCAGAGAAGCAGAGCTCCATCAAAGTTAATGCAGATGAAGAGGTGGTAGTTGAGAAGTGGCTCGTCCTTGATAGCTTTAGACTCAAATAGAGCCCCATTCAGTGTCCCTAGAAAAGTGGGGGGCCTTCCACTTGAGGACTACCACTATGCTGAGTCTCACACCCCACCAAACATGTTCCGTAATACTCTCACAAGCAGTATCCAAAAAACTAAATGCAGGTATGGCACACACTGGTGATCACAGGACTTCTTGAAAGAACTAAGGCAGGAGAACTGAGAGTTCAAGACCACCCTCAGCTATATAGTAAGTTTGAGGTCAGCCTGGTCTGCATGAGTCTCTGTCTTTCAAGGGAAACAAAGGAGAGTCAAAGGTGTTCCAGGCTTCCTGAGCCCAGGCCTGTCATGCTTGCACTCAGGAGGAGTAAGAGTTTGAGGCCAGCCTGGATTTGTCTCCAAAAACAAAGGCTGGAGATGTAGCTTGAAGGTAGAGTGCTTGCTACCACCGCCACACAAATGTCCCAGGTGACTCCTTGTCACTGCCCATCCAAGGTATGCTTTCTTGCATACTAAGCACCCAGGTCACAGGTATGCACCACCACATGCAGCTTACAGGGTGTTAGGGATCGACCCGGAGTTTTATGCACTGTAGGCTACATCTGCAGTCTCCACCAGCCCTGCTTTAAAGACTTTGAAAAATTATTGCTGTGGGCGATGGTGGTGCATGCCTTTAATTCCAGCTCTTGGGAGATGGAGCCAGGCAGACCTCTGTGAGGTTGAGACCAATCTGGTCTACAGAGTGAGTTCTAGGACAGCCAGACTATTTACACAGAGAAACCCTGTCTCATAAAATCCAAAAAAAAAAAAAAATTGCTGTGTGTACATAAACATGTACAGGCCTGGCATTTGTTGGGAGGTCAGGGAAAACTTTTAGGAGCCAGCTCATGCCTTCCATAATGTTGGTCCCAGGGATCAAATTCAGGTCTTTGAGCTTGGCTTCGAGTGCCTTACTCCATCTCTCTGACCTTTTAGGTCTTTTTGATGCGTGAGCCATAGGCGCTCATCGAAAGGACACTTGTTCTGTGCTGTACAGCAGCTACATGTTATTTCCTAATTTGCAACCTGCCTGCTCATCCAGCAAAAACTAATCCTGTTTCTTTCTCGGCTTCCAGATTATCCTAACTCCAAAAGGATCCCAACTCTCACCTTCCACTGACAGGGAAGGTCTGTGTTGATTAGTTTTTTGTCAGTTTGATACAAGCTAGAGTCATCTGAGAAGAAGGAACCTCAGTTGTGAAAATTCCCCTATCTGATTGGCCTGTAGGCAAGTTATGGGACATTTTCTTAATTGCCAATGGATGTGGAAGAGCCCAGCCCACTGTGAGCAGTGCCATTCCTGGGCAGGTGGTCCTGGGGCGTATAAGAAAGCAAACCGAATGAGCCATGAGAGGAAGCCAGTAAGCAGCACTCCTCCATGGTCTCTCAGGAGTTCCTGTCTCCAGGCTTCTGCCTTGAGTTCCTGCTTTGACTTTCCATCAGGGTGAGTTACAACTGTCAGCTGTAATAAACTCTGTCCTCCCTGAGCTGCTTTTGGTCATGGTGTTTGCCGCAGCAATAGAAACCTAAATAGAACAAGGCCCCTCCTCTCAGCTTTCACCCAGACAAGACTTTCCACTCTAAAGTCCCTCTCTCTGTCTGAAGCCCTGGGGTCACCAATCCCCAACCAATGAATATTTGTTGAGCATGTTAAAGATCTTCCTGTGAGTAGAGTCTCCCTTCAACATCTGTCTAAGAGTGCTCCTCTGCTGAGGTCTCTTCTCATTTTTTGAAATCTTTCTAGAAAGATTTATTTTTATTATTTTAAAATTTCATGTTCATTATTTTAAATTTTACTTGTATTATTTTATGTGTATGAATATTTAGCCTGCATGTATGTCAGTGTACCAAATGTGTGCCTGGTGCACCCAGAGGCTAAACGTGGACATTAGATCCCCTGGAACTGGGGTTGCGGATGTTTGTGAGATGTCATGTAGATGCTGGGAACTGAACCCAGGTGCTTTGGAAGAGCAGTCAGTGCTTTCACCCACTGAGTCATCCCTCCAGACCTGCGATTTATTTTACTTCTAGTTATATGTATATAAGCAAGTGAATGCGAATGGAGAGCAGAGGGATCAGAGCCCCCTGGAGCTAGAGTTGTAAGCTGCCTTGTGGGTGCTGGGAATCAAACTGGATCAGCAAGTGCTCTTCACCGCTGAGCCATCTTTTCAGCCCCATTCCCCTCCTTGGGAGTTCTGAGAATAGAACTTGGGGCTTTGCACACGTAGGAAGCACTCTACTGAGTCACGTCTTCAGTTCTGTGCTGTGGGGCAATGATCTTTTATCCTGTCACTTGTATTGTTTTTAATAAAATGCTGATTGGCCAGTAGCCAGGCAGGAAGTATAGGCGGGGCGACCAGGCAGAAAGTAGAGGTGGGGCAACGAGAAGGCTGGGAAGAGGGAAGCTCAGTCTGCAGTGGTCACCCAGACACAGAGCAAGCAAGATGTGACTGCCTTGCTGAAAAATGTAACAAGTCACGTGGCTAACACAGACAAGAGTTATGGGCTAATATAAGTTATAAGTTAATAAGAAGCTTGAGCTACTAGGCCAATCAGTTCATAATTAATGTAGACCTCTGTGTGACTTATTTGGGACTTACTGACCAGGCAGGACAGAAACCTCGGTCAACAGCTCTGTTTTTGTCCTTGTTTCTGTTTTCACATCCACAGCCTTTTGTTGCCCAGACTTGTTCCGGAGTCTCTACATAAGGGAGGATGACCTTAAATCCCTAATCCTCCACCTAGTCTGTGTAGTGCTGGGGATCAAAAATAGGGCTTTGTGTCTGGTCGGCAAACAGGCTACTAATTCAGTCATATACTCAGCTCTGTTTTTAATCTTTCTAATAACGAAACCACAGCTGATCATTGAGAACACACTAGAATGTAAGTACTATGCACAAGTCATTTGCTATTCCTTGGAACCCAAGTCAGCCATGTTCCACTTTTCTTCCTGTTCCCTGCATCTCCTGTCGGCCGACCTCTAAAGGTTTTGGGTGTTAGTGGATTTCTCTTCCTTTTTCTTATTGGAAGTTTTGGATACGTGACTATTATTTTTTCCCACTTTTATTTATATATTTAGCCAATATTTCTTGGTTTTTAAATTTTTTTTTAATTAGCAAAAGCAGGCACACTTATAGTATACAATGTGCTATTTTTAAAATGTGTACAGATGGTGGATGGCCAAATTCAGTCAGTTAACATGATTACTTCATGTACTTGCTTAACATATAATCATGCTAAGAAGACTTGACGTCCATTTGCTTCTAAATCTTTTTAAAAGTTAGACATTTTATTACTGCATTGTCTATTACAATGAGAAATTTATAATTTAAATTTTTTATTATTAGTGTACATCAGTTGTGCAAATAACGGCTTTTATTGTGCTATTTTCATCCATGTATAAGTCATGTGTGGTATGGTGTGTATGTATATATGCATGTAACAGAATCTTGTAGAGCCCAGAGTGACCTGTATAGCTGAGGCTAATCTTGAACTTTTTATGATTTATTTTTATTTTTAATAATGGGTGCATGTGCATGAACTGTACATGTATGCATATATGGGTGTGTGTGTGTGTCCACATGTGTGCAAGTACCTGAAGAGGCCAGAAGAGGGTGTTGGCTCCCTTGAAGCTAGAACAACAGGCAGTTGTAAGCTGTCTGATGTGAGTGCTGGGAACGGAACTCAGGTTGTTCGCAAAAGCATTATATATTTTTGTTCACTGAACAATCTCTTCAGCACTTTGGAGTTCTTGAACTTTTGATCTTCCTGCCTCTGTCTCTCAAGAACTAGGATGTGCATCTCCTTCCTGAGTCCCCTTAGAAATCTTCTAGGGTGCAGCTGGGCAGTAGTGGTGCATGCCTTTAAACCCAGCACTCAGAAGGCAGAGGTAGGAGGATCTTTGTGAGCTCAAGATCTATACAGTGAGTTCTAAGACAGCCAGAGTTACAGTGAGAACCTGTCTCAAACAACAAAACCAAACCAAAAGCACAGTCTGACGGTGAAGACAGAGGGAAGACTCAGCTGTGGTAGTACATAGAGGCAAATGATCAGCTACAGGGCTTGGAGGGAGTCTGGGAAAAGCTTCTCTGTGGACATGTAGGATTTACCAAGATAAGGAGGAACTAGGGAGACATTGTAGCGACAGAAATTTAACTTGGGGGGCAGAGTTGACTCACTTGGTCTTTTGTCCAGAGTCCACCTTTTAAAGGAGTCTGAGAAAAATGGTTCACTATCTTTGAAGAGCAAAAGAACCTTTAGGTCCTTTGAAGAAAATGCTTCAGTGTATAAGGTTCTAGTACAGATCTTCTTACTGAGCCATGCTCCTTTCCCTTCACACCTAGTAAGCCGACCCCTGAAGCCAGCAACATGGGGAAAGAGTTTATACACTATTCATAAGAGGACCAAATGTAAGAAGAGGGCTCAGACTCGATTCTCTTTCCAGTGTTGAGGTTGGGATACCTCAGAGTTGAAAAATAATGGTTAGAAGTGTGGAAAAGCTGGATGGTGGTGGTGCACACTTTTAATCCCAGCACTCGGGAGGCAGAGACAGGAGGATCTCTGTGAGTTCGAGGCCAATCTGGTCTACAGAGCAAGTTACAGGACAGCCTCTAACCCTGTCTCAAAAAACAAACAAACAAACGAGTGTGGGAAAAGGCTGTGGGAGATAAGGGAGGGGACGGTACCCACCGTCTGGACCTGTGCAGAAGGACTTCCTGATTCCCGACTGAACAGCTATGAGACAATGACAGCTTTAGCATGAACTGAGGGTAGAGTTGTTGACTTTTTATAGGTTCACTTGAAGGCATTTGTGACTTCCACAGGTTTGAGCCAAAGACAATTATTTCCAATCCACCACCACCACACTCCTCTTACCCTACTCTACCCCCCGCTGCCCAAAAAGAAAAAATAGCTAGTTAGAACAATGCTTGTCAAGGTGGTCATTCCTCAGAGATATTATTTATAGTACAGCAGGTCTGACTCCATTCAGCCTTCCTCAACCTCAGCAATGTGGGCTTGGGTCTCTAGACAGACACCAACCTTGGGGTAGCCCTCAGGTGCCTTGTTGGCTTTTAGACAAGGTCTCTCACTTGTCTGCAGCTTGCCAGCTGGGCTAGGCAAACTGGTCATTTAGCTCCATGGGAGTCACCTGTCTCTGCCTCCTTAGCACTGGGATTACAAGGCCACGTCATCATGTCTGTTTGTCTTTTTCTAAATGTAGGTTCTAGGATTAAACTCAATTCTGCAGCTTACATGGTACTTTACTGACTGAGCTAGTACTGGACTCCAAGCCTTCAGCTGGAGGCATTTTTGCTAGACGCCCCCTCCCAAATAGTTCAAGTGTCTAGGGAGGGTAAAAGCTCATTTCATTATGGGGACATTCATGCTAACATTTGAAAAAGTTTCCTTAATCTAGAGGGGATTTGTTCAGGCAAAAGTGTGTGTGCACAAGTGCCAGGTGGTGAAGATGGCTCAGGGAGTGAAGACATTTGCCACACAAGCCCGAGGACCTGAGTTCCTTCCCTAGAACCTGCATAAGAGTGGAAGAGGAGAACAAATGATGATGCTGTCTCCTGCATGCGTGTGCGCACACACATACACACACACACACACAAATAAGTAAAATACAGTTAAGAACACAGCTCTGATATGAAGATACATGCATGGAGCTGGAAGGCTTGAAGGAGAGATTGTGGGAGGTGGTGAGCACGGGCCTTGAGGTTACAGACTGAATTAGGTCTTTATCTTGCCAGTGAAGACACAGAATAGACAAACTTTATTTCATTCTTAGAGAGTCTTTTGAAACCAACCGCAGTACTACCAAGGATGAGAGTGTGCATCAGGGCCAGTCCCAGCACTCGGGATGCTAAAGCAGCAGGATGATGAGCCTCACAGTGAGGCCCTGTTCAACAAACCAAATTCGAACCAGGTGTGGGGAGCCCTGCAATCTCTGTCCCAGGATGTGGAGGCAGGGGGTTCAGAATTTCAATGTTTCTTGGGCTTGCTGGTCAACTGGTTTAATCAAATTGATGAACTCCTCTTTCAATAAGAGACCCTTACTCGAAAAATAAGGTGGAGATAGTTGGCAATGGCTCAGATATTTAATTCCAACACTCAGGAGACAGAGGCAGGTGGATATCTGTGAGTTTGAAGCCAGCTCGATGTACAGAGCATGTTCCAGGACGGCCAGGGCAACACAGAAAAACCCTCTCTTGAAAAACCAACTCCCCCAGCAAAAATAAAAAACAAACAAATAAAATCATAGGTGGAGAATGATTGAGGAAGACACTGATGTTGACCTCTGACCTCAACACACACCAGCCAGCACACACATACACAAATGAATGTGTTATCAAGTCTAAAACCACCAAGGGGAAACCACAGGCTCAATCCAGTTATAATTAAAAGATTTATTGATTGCTGCTAGCAAGGCAGCAGTCTCTGAGCTAGAGATTGTGGAAAGAGGGGTGAGAGAATGATTTGTTTGTTTTGAGACAATGTTTATATGTGTAGCCTTGGTGGTCCTGGAACTCATTGTTTTTTTATTGTTTTAAATTTTTTATTGATTTTATTGAATTATACATTTTTCTCTGTTCCCCTCAGTTTCTCTCCCCTCCCCTTCAACCATCTCCCATGGTCCCCATGCTCCCAATTTACTCAGGAGATCTTGTCTTTTTCTACTTCCCACGTAGATTAGATCCATGTATACCTCTCATAAAGTCCTCATTGTTGTCTAGGTTCTCTGGGATTGTGATTTGTAGGCTGGTTTTCTTTGTTTTATGTTTAAAAACCACTTATGAGTGAGTACATGTGATAATTGTCTTTCTGGGTCTGGGTTACCTCACTCAATATGTTTTCTAGCTCCATCCATTTGCCTGCAAATTTCAAGATGTCATTATTTTTTCTGCTGTGTAGTACTCCATTGTGTAAATGTACCACATTTTCCTTATCCACTTTTCACTCGAGGGGCATTTAGGTTGTTTCCAGGTTCTGGCTATGACAAACAATGCTGCTATGAACATAGTTGAGCATATGTTCTTGTGGTATGACTAATTTAATGAAAATGACCACACAACATACCCAAATTTATGGAACACAATGAAAGCAGTGTTAAGAGGCAAGTTCATAGCACTAAATGCCTACATAAAGAAGCTGGAAAAATCCCACACTAGTGAATTAACAGAACATTTGAAAACTTTAGAACAAAAAAGAAGCAAACTCACCTAAGAGAACTAGACGGCAGGAAATAATCAAAATGAGAGCTGAAATGAACAAAATAGAAACAAAGAAAACAATACAAAGAATCAACGAGACAAAGTTGGTTCTTTGAGAAAATCAACAAAATACACAAACCTTTATCCAAACTAACCAAAAGGCAGAGAGAGAATATCCAAATTAACAAAATCAGAAATGAAAGGGGGGATATAACAACAGACTCAGAGGAAATCCAGAGAATCATTAGGGCATAGTTTGAAAACCTGGAACTCATTCTTTAGACCAGGCTGCCCTTAAAGTCACAGAGATCTGCTTGCTTCTACCTCTGGAGTGCTGGGATTAAAAGTGTGTGTCCATACCACCCAGCAAGAGTTTTCGAGACAGGATTTCTCTGTGACTTTGGAGCCTGCCCTGGAACTAGCTTTTGAAGACCAGGCTGGCCTTGAACTCACAGAGATCCACGTGCCTCTGCCTCCCAAGTGCTGGGATTAAAGGTGTGCACCACCACCCAGCTAAGGGAAACATTTTTAAAGACAAAACCCACAAGAAGCCCTTGAATATCTGCACAAACAAGCCAAGAGTGTTCTGCTTTGCCAAGATTAGGTAGTCAAGGTGACCTCAAAATACTCCTTGAATGTCTGCACAAGCAGGTTCCAGAAGCCAAAAAGCAGTTAGTCATAGTATAACAAGCAAATGGTCACGGCTGAACATTTCTGGGTGGGGGTTCACTGAGGCAGGGTTGCTGTGAACTTATCTTCCAGAAACTGGAGTCAGAGACAAACCACTGGTGGGTACCAGGATGGATGCCTAGCATAAAATGGAGTTTCCTTAGCCATCACAAATGTGTATACACAGAGGAAAAAAAGGAGGAAGGAAGGGAGGAAGGGAGGGAGGGAGGGAGGGAGGGAGGGAGGGAGGGAGGGAGGAAGAACCAAATCCAGGTTGCTTTACCTGCATTTGTGTTGAGATCCCTGGGGTACAGTGACTCACTCCCTCTATCTCTTGGGACTCCATCCATTGTTGGATTTAGAGATTTGATTGGATTCAAGTTCCAGTTTTAGCAAGTTTCTTCCGGAGTAGTGTCGGATATTTCTCTTGGGTATAAATGAAGACTACTTGTCTCTCTTTCAGCAACCACACTGTCCCCCCAGGGGCATCAGGCTGCAAGGCCTTCTGGCCCTAGGAGAAGAAGGGAGGTCAAAGTTCAAGGGAACTTGAGAGACACTGATCTCCCTGCTCCTCTGTGGAGAACTTGCGGGCCGCTGGTCTCATAAGTGGCCTTGGTATCCCCAGGTCCAAGGCTGATCTGTGGTGCCTGCACCACCTGGAACCACAATCGGGCAAGGATCTGGGGATTAAAAAAACACACAGAGACATGGGTCACTCTTGAAACAAGAATGCCCATTTTATTATGTTCCAGGGCAGCTTACTGTAGGGCTCTCCTTGACTAATGGCCACGCCCTAGGTCCCGGGACTTTTTAGCTGCAAACCCATCAGAAACCACTCCGCTGCCATCAGAAGCTCATGAGGGTCTCATGCCCAGAGCAGCTGCAAGCACAGGAAAACAAGTTGCTTACTCCAGCAGGCAAGGGGGTCATAGAAAATTCAGGGTCTGAGGGTCTGCAGTCCCCAACACTGATCATCTCCCCCTGTAGTAGCAAGCTTCTCTTGTAAGCTCTTGCAAAGAAAGCCACTTCTGCTCAGAGGGTTTCACGCGTCCCGGGACTCCAGGGCCAAAGTCCTATGCATGCCAACTTCTGTTTATTGCCCGGCTTGTTCATGGATGTTGGCAAAGGAGGCAGAAATTCCAGAAATCTCAATTCCTCTTTCCTCTTGGCACCTCTTCATCCTCCTCCCTTCCCCACCTTCATCTTAACCCGTTCTCAGGCCTTTGCCCGCTGGTAGACAAGTGGCCAATTGTCTCCAGGATCTTCCTATGCCTGGGGAGAGGCTGCACTAGGCCAGAAAAGGCTGCCACAGGCTTTGAATGTGGAACTCAGTGAGGCTTGCTGGGTGCTGGTTGTAGCCAGGAACCCGCAGGGCAGGGGAGGCAAACTGAGGGAGAGATCCAGGTATGAGCAGAGGGTTCTGCAGAGGGGCAGAGGCACATGGCCATTGCCACTAAACTCCAGAAGGCAGTTGGTTCTGCACCACAGCACAAAGCTACAAAGCGAAAACAAGAAGGCCTCAAAGCAGAAAAAGCCACAATCTTCCCAGCAGCCTCTAAGTGACCCTTGTCTCATCCTTCCTTCTGGGTTTCTGCATATTGCTTCTGATCCGTTGTCACCCATTCTAAAGGGCCTTCGCTGGCTGGAAGCTGCCGTGATCAGAACGATTGCCTGCTTAAACTCTTCCAGGCAGAATTTTTAAAATTAGTTTTCCTATGTGCTTCCCATCTGGCAGTCTTGGTGAAACTACAGATTTCTCCCGGGCATCATGGTTTTAAAGACATGAAATAAAAGACACCGGTGTTGGAAAGGCCACCAGCTATGTTAAGCTACAAGTCAAGCTATCACAAGTTTCCAGGCTGGATGTAGGGTTGTAGCGCAGGTGGGAGAGCTTGCCCTGTGTGCAGGAAACACTGGGCTTGATTACCAACACTGCATAAACCAGTGTGCCTCTGGTGAATGCCTGTAATCCCAGAACTCAAGTGGAGGCTGAAGAATTGGAAGTTCAAGGTTATCCCCAGCTACATAGTGAGGCCAGCCTGGGATACAGGAAACCGTCTCAAAACATTTTTTTCAGAGTTTAAGTATGCTTCAGTTGGTAAAACATTTGTTTAGTACATGCAGAGCACAATGTTAAATGACTGGTACTGGCAAAACATTTTCTTACATACTTTATTTCTGATTTTCTAAAGGAGACAAGAGGAAACTGGCCTCAAATAGGGGGCAGTGTGAAAACTCATTCTGAAAAGTTGTCCTCTGCTGGGTGTGGTAGTGTGTACTTTAATACCAGGACTGGAGAGGCAGAGGCAAGTGGATTTTTGTGAGTTTGAAGTCAGCCTATTTCAATAAAAATTAAAAATAAAATAGTATTTCTCTGACCTCCACACTTACACCATGGTGTATGTGTGTGTCTCATGCACGCAAAATAAATTTTAAAAATTGAAACATACAATGCACCATAAACAGTTGCTACCAAAGAATGGTTGTCCTTACAGAACGCCTTCTTGTCCTCAGCACATCTATTCTCACTGATGGCTACTGCCAAAGAGACCCAGTTGACAGGGACCAGCCGGGACAGGCCATCTTTAAAAGAGATGGTTCATGTTACAGAAAAAAACTGCTCTCAGCAGGGCAGGGAGCCAAGAAAGATGTTCCTAAGAGCTGTCACCTCACCTGATACTGAAAGGAGGAGGGGCGGGGCCAGTGTGTTGCAGGAAACAAGAGGCTTCCAGGGAGTAGAGAGGCCACAGGGAAGGACAGTAGAGACCGTGATGATCCATGGCAGAGAAGAGCCAAGGGCTTTGTGCTCACCACAAATACCTTGAGCAAGCTGTTTCCTCTTTCTAAACCTCGGTTTCCTTATCTGTACAAGAGGCTAGCTATCCCTCATGGTGTCCTTTTCTCATTAAATGAGACAATACTAATAAGGAATCAATGTTTTGTCTGTCTCACCTTGTGTCATATTTATTAAATATCAAGCTCTAGTGAACCTTTTAAAGGCATCTTATTGGAGCTGGAGAGGTGGTTCAGTAGTTAAGAATCCTCTTGAGGGCTGGAGTTTGGTTCCAGTGCCTAGACAACTTACAACTGCCCTTAACTCTCGCTCCGAGGGATCTGGTGTCCTCTTCTGGCCTCCAAGGGCACCCACACTCATGTGGCATGTATATACAAACATACACACAAGTAAAGAATAAAAGAAACCTAAATAAGTCAAATATCTTATGATAGGAACAGACAAATTGTGTTCATTTGAATTCGCCCCGTAGTCATCCTTTACTTCATTTCCCGCTTCTTCCATCTGGAGGCAGTACATTCCACCGTCTTCCCTGCCAAAGGTCTCTGTAGAATCTCCCAGTTAGAACCAATCTTGCAAGGGCTCAGAGTGGGAGAAGAGACTAGGAATCTTGTGGACTTCAGAAACGGTGTGAAATTCTAACGTGCAGACTCACAGGTACACTGCCCTCCCCGGAGCAGTGGCAGTAGATTCACGAAGTACTCGTGAAAACAGACAGAGCACAGACATACAACTTATCATGTCTTATTGTTACATCCTTGTCTGGGTTTGAAGTCTTAGGGGGGAGGCAATATTTCAAAGAAATTACTTTCAAATGGGTGGGATTCAGGAATCAGTGGCCCCTGGGGACAGAGGCTTTGGGTTGGGGGCTCCAACCATGCCCTGTCAGGTACAGAACCTTCTTCAGGTGCTTCTGAATCAGTCATACTGGAGTGGGGTGCTCTTGGAACTGAGCTGCTTTTTCCTGTCAGTAGAAATTGTAGGTGAAATTCTGCTATTTTCTGTCTAAGGGACAGACTTTGAGGGACTGGGAGATGGTTTAGTGGATAAGGTTGAGGATGAGGGTTCAAATCCCTAGAGCTACTATAAAAGCCAGTGAGCATAGTAGTCAACCTGTAATCACAGCTCTTGCAGGGCAGAGATGGGATTTTTAGGGCAAGCTGGCTAGCTGGACTATCCAAATTGACAAGTTCTAGGTTCAAGAGACCTTGCCTCAATAAACAAAGAGTGAATGAGGAAGACAGCCAGTGTCAGGCTCTAACCTCCACACCCACATACACACTTGTGTACCCACACGTGTATGAAGGTGCTTATATGTAGACATGCACACCACATAAATGGACACACACAAAAAAAGTGGTGGTGGGGGAGACCTACGTGAAGTCTTCAAACGCTAATCCTTCCGGACTGGTGCTTGGCTCTCCTTTGGACTGTAGTAGCTTGAGTTGCTCTCAGAGCAAAGGGCATGTAGCTTTGCCACTCAGAGCAGCTGAAACCCTGCCAAGACAAAGCTTACTTCATCTAATCACTGCCCCTTAGCCACATTGTTCTCCTCTATGCCTGACTGATTCTTGAAACTTCCAATGTCTTACAGCGAATTTGTAATGTCTATTATTCCTGGCTTTGAAGTCTTGTGGGTATTGAACAGGAACGCAGAAAGTGGACATCCTTGTCTTAATGCTGGTTTATGTGGGCTTGTTGCATATTGCCTTCTTTATGTTGATATGTCTCCCTTTCTCCCTAGATTCCTCAGGACTTTATCGTGAAGGGGTATTAGATTTTGCCAAAGGCCTCTTCTGCATCGAATGAGAGAATCATGCGGTTCCCGCCTTTGGACCTGTTTATGTGGTGATTTACATTTACTGATTTACATCCATTAACCTGTCTCTGTATTTCCCTGATAAAGCCTGGTTGACCGCAGTAGATCTTTTTGATGTGTTTTTGAGTCAGTTTGCAAGTATTTTATTGAGAACTTTTGCTTCTATGTTCATTTGAGAGATCGGCCAATAATTTTCTCCTTTCTCCTTTCTCCTTCCTTCCTTCCTTCCTTCCTTCCTTCCTTCCTTCCTTCCTTCCTTCCTCCCTCCCTCCCTCCCTCCCTCCCTCCCTCCCTTCCTTCCTCCTTCTCTCCCTTCCTCCCTCCTCCCTCCCTCCCTCCCTCCATCCTTCCTAGCTTCTTTCTTCCTCTTTCCTTCCTTCTTTTGGGTTGGATCTTTGTCTGGTTTTGGTGTCAGGGTAATATTAGCTTCATAAACAGAGTGCTTCTTTCTTTCCTATTTTATGAAATGGTTTGAGGAGTATTGGTGTTCAAACATTTTTTTAAATGTATGTGTATGGATAGTTTGTGTGTATTGAATACATGTCTGTGCAACATGTGCATTTAGTGTCCTCAGAGGTCAGAAGAGAATGTCGGGTCCCTTGGAACTGGAGTTTCAGATGTCTGTGAGCCATCATATGGAATCATTTGGGATTCAAACTTAGGTCCATTGGAAGAGCAATCAATATTCTTAATTACTGAACCATCTCTCCAGCCCAGTTTTTCTTTGAAGATCTTCAGATTCTAAAACACCTAAACATGAACTGGGGAGATGGTTTAGTGGGTAAAGTGCTTGCTGTTCAAACATGAAGAGCTGAGTTCATATGAGAATCTGTATAAAGCCCTGGGCATGTTGGCATGTGACTGTAATCACAACACAGGGTAGGAAGGTGATGCAGGAGGGTCTTCAAGAGCTGATCCAGCTACTCCGGCTGAAACAGTGAGGTACAATGAGAGACCCTTGTCTCAAAAACCACGGCAGAGAAAGATAGAGGAAGACACCACATAATGACCTCTGGTCTCCAGAGAAACACATGTGTATGTATGTATATTCATGAACATGTACACAGGTATACAACATACACACACAAATACATAATAGAAAAATTACCATAGCGGGTTAGGGGTGTGGCTTAGTGATAGAACATTTGCTTAGTACATGAGAAGCCCTGGGTTTGATTCCCAAGTGCACACACACACACACACACACACACACACACACACTATCACCACCACCAATGGCTTTCTGCATTTTGTGATGCACAGGAGCTCGAGGTCTTTAGAATTTTATCACATTGTAAGAAGCCTTATTCTCACTCATATTCATCACGTGGCAGTCACTACTTTCTCTCTGCTCAGCCCTAGATGACCACTTTTTACTTTCTAAGTGCTTGGTTACTTTTTAAAATAATCCAAAAAACATTCATATGATTGGAGTTGTGCAGGATTTGTTTTTGGATTGGCTTATTTCACTTGATATAGCATTATCAAGGTCAGGATCTCCCTTTTGGAAAACTTGATAATATTCCATATGTGTGCATAACATTGTTTTTCTACTTATGTTGCTTTTTGATGCTGTTGGAGACAAGATTCCCCTGTGGGACCAAGCTGGCCTCAAACTCGCCATCTTCTTGCTTCAACCTTCCCAGATTATAGGCATGCATCCCATGTGTGGTTGCTATTTTGTTTTGTTTGTCTTTGACGCAGGATCTCTGGAGCTCAGGTTATCAGCGAACTCTTTCTACAGACAAAGGTGACCTCAACTTTTTGCCATCCTCTTGCTTCTGCTTCCCACGTGCCAGGTTACAAGTAGGTGCCACCATGCCTGTCTAACTTTTCTTTCTTTCTTTCTTTCCTTCTCCTCCTCCTTTCCAAAAACTGTAACTTTATTGCTATTTGTGAGTTTCCTCATGGTGAATCTAAAACAAGAAGTGTACCACTTGGTCCTGAACTCACAGCTGAAAAATGATTCTAATTGACAAAGGGCGTGGGGACACGAATATTTTGCAGGAGCCCCTGGCCACAAGGTTTTTCAGTGATCTTTGAGAAACAGAGTAAGTTCGTCACTGATAATTTCACAACGTAAGTGATTTCATAAGTCATTGATATTGCTCCAATACAACAAGAATGGAAGTAGGTTGAATGTATTGCTTATTGACCTTCTGAACCGAGAGCAATGGGGTCATTGTTTTCCTCGTCTGTTTGAGACATGGCCTCTTTCTCGCCCAGCTATCCTGAACTCTCTGCACAGCCCAAGCTAGTTTAAACTCTGCAACTTTTCTCCCTCAGTTGAGCAGCTGCTCTGGTCTGTTTTTGCTTTCTGTGATAAAACACTGACCAAAAGCACCCTGGAGAGGAGAGGGCTTACTTCATCGTAGAACTGATAGCCCATTGTGAAGGGAAGTCCGAGAAAGAACCTGGAGACAGACGTGATGGAGGAACACTGCTCACTGGCTTGTTTTTCATGTGTTGCTCAGCCTGCTTCTTTTACACAGCCCTGGACCACTTGCCCAAGGAGGTCATCATGCATACTAGTCTGGGCCCTCCCACGCCAATCAATAATCAAGAAAATGCCCCCCCCCCCCACTTGCCTACAGGACAATCTGCAGAGGCATTATCTCAGTTAAGCCTCTCCTTCCCAGATTAATCTAGTTTGTGTCAAATTGACAAAAGCAAAGGTGCAGGCCAACAGACACATAGCAAGTGTGGCTTTTTATCTTTCTGCAGGAGCAATTGTTGTTTATTACGTTTATTTGTGTCTGGGGTGTGGGTTTGCTTGCTGTGGCCTGCTCCTCTCCCTGTATGGGACCTGGGAACTGAGTTTAGACTGTCAGGCTTGGCAGCAACTACTTCCATCCACTGGTCTGTCTTTCTGTGTTTGTTTGTTTGTTGCTTGTTTTTCAGGACATAAGTTTTTGGTGATATAATTTTTTTTAAATAAAGTAAACATGTTACTGAATCACTTTACATTTTTCATGGCTTTTTCTACATCTATTTTGGTCAGACTTGCTTTTCAGTGGGAAATTAGTAGACACACCAATCTTAAATAAATAGGTGGTTGGACTTGCTGGTTCTTTCACTTGACAGCAGTGTAGAAGCAGCAAGTGCTTATTTATTTTTATTATAATATAATAAAATATAATAAATATAATTTATTATTATTTAGCAAGTGTTATTTCCAGTTTAGTTCCACAGTCCTCTCCCTGGTTCTGACTTGCAGTTAGCCACAGCTCCTTTTATCAACACTGGGTCCCCATGGGGGTAGATACTTCTGTGGCCAGAGCCTGCCACGACCATAGGCTGTGCAACTGTTCACTCTGCCAAGTCCTCCAAGAGGGACTCGGGCACATCTTGTGGTTTGAATTGCTGTCAGCTCGACTCCATTCTCAAAGCCCATCTGCCTTTTAGGAGATGGTCTCTCAAGTGACGATTAGTATAATAAGGGCCAGCAAGATGGCTCAGTGGATGAAGGTTCTTGCCGCCAAGCCTGAGACCGTGAATTCAGTCTCTGGGATTCACACGGTGGAAGGCAAGAACCAACTCCCAGAAGCCGTCTCTTGAACTCTTCATGAGCGTGCAATGGCTAAAGAAACTACATTTTGTGTTGGTCATCCATCTAATAGCAGTTTATCTCTGATTCAAGTTCCTAAAAGATGAGTTTCCTATAACTTTGATTTCTTGACAATCACCCAGAATATACAGCCATGACCATCTGCTTGTTAGGACATGACTAACTACTGATTTTGTCTTTTGCAACCTCTTTATGCAGATACTCAAAGTCTTCTTGTGTTTTTTTCCTTTAAAAACCCTTCCCTCATTTCTCTTCTCAGGGCACATCTTGGCTTAGAGACTGTACCCCTGCTGGCAGTTTTAATAAATTAATATGTAAGAGTTGGCCAATAAGAAGCTAGAGCTAATGGGCCAAGCAGTGATATACTTAATACAATTTCTGTGTGATTATTTTGGGTCTAAGTGGCCGGGAACCAACAAGCGGCTCTCTCCTTCTACAATCACATCTGTATAACTTGCAAGTACTCATTTTAATAACTTGTACTTGTACTTTGTTGAAATTTGTTTGGTGAGGCTGTCCTTTTAAACTAGCAAAACCTCTCAGTTGTCAAACTGCATCAGAGATCTTTGAGAAGGACAAAATTTTACTTGAGTTATTGATTAAAAAATGACAGAGAACTTACTTGGTTTGGCACCTAGAGCTACTCCTCATGGTCCTCCATGGTTGCTGAGGATTTTATTTTTCTTTTCCTGTTTGGCGCAGGGCCTGCCAGGCTCCAGAAGATCCTGTGGACTAGAAGTCTGTAGGAAGACAAGCCTACCTTCATCTGAGGAGCTAGGCTGTCAATTCCAGTGATTCTGTCCATGTCTGGAGATCTTCAGTTTAGATGAAAGGCAGTTTTTCCAGTGGTCAGTGCGTGGCAGTTGAAGCAAATTGTGAATGGATGTTGTTTTGTGCCCATTTTTCTTCTGTCTTCTTTGGAGGAAATAGAGTGCTGCTGCTAGGAGCCAACTTGCCTCTTTTTATTATAAAAATTTTTTAATAATTAAGCATTTAAATGCCATATTTCCCAGATCTCTGAGTAGATGAAGGCTGTTTGCCAGATATAGATGAGTTATAACTATAGTATAGAATCTGCCTGGAAAGCTGAGTCTGAGCTTGACCGTACTGACTCTCAACTTAACAGGTAAAGCAGGGTTGGATTAAACATATAGTATTTTATGTAAGAGACTTAAAAGTATATACCAATTTAAAACATGATACCCATAGCCATGAAGGCTGTTGTTGGGGGCTGGAAGGGGAAAACTCACCACCGAAGCTGCTGGTGTGTGTAGAGGTCAGCATTCAGGCAGATGGAATGCAGAGCTGTTGTAAAGAAACCTGGTTCCCCAGCCCAGGGTTCCATGAGTCCTCAGCCGGCCCACCTGTGGGCAAGAGGGAATGTGGAGAGCCTGGCCGAGTCACTAAGCACCAATGTTACAGTTTAAATAAAAACTCTGTGCTGTACCGGAGTGGCAGCAGTGGGCAGTGGGCAGCTGGTCCCAAGACCATGGCAGGCTACGGAGGCAGCTGGGTCCCAGGAAGGGAGCCCCCGAGTGGCCCTCAGGCCATGAGGGCCAGCAGGTCATGAGCCGCATGGTAGGTAAGAGACTGAGCCAGACAGACATGCAGTGTAGAATGAGGTTGGATATTTATTTAGTGGGTTATGGAAGAGAGAGAGAGAGAGAAACTGAGGGGGGGGAGAGGAGCCACAGCAACAGCTACCTCTTCGGGGGAGAGAAGGAAAGGAAGAAGCTTGAGTTGCAAGCAGGAAGGAAGGAAGATTTGCAGTGGATGGGGGTGGGGGTGAGGAATGGGGGTGGAGGGGAGTGGGGGAACTTGTCTCTTAAAGGGACAGGACAGAACAGGTGCCCTACTGTTTAGAGAATAGACACAGCTCGTGTTAGCAGTGTCCATGCTCCTGGTATCCTGGGGAAAGCATGATATAAATATGAGACCAGGGAGAGGAAAAAGAGCGAAAAAAATATTCAAGTGGGAAAGAGACAAACCAGAGAGCAAGAGGCAGGACAAGAGAAAGCCAAGGAGTGTGGGGAGATACAGAAAGGTGAGGGCTGGAACCACAGAGGAAGATGGACAGACAATATCCTGGACACAGGGAAGGCCAGAAAGAAAAATGTAACAGGAGATGGCGGCGCAGAGAGGAAGTGAAGAGAAACTCAAAATGAAAACATTTTGAATAATGGCGCTGGAGAAACAGCTGTCAGTTGGAGAGGCGTTTGCTGCATAAGCATGAGGCCCTGGTGTCAACACCCGGGACCTGCATCTAAAGGAGAAGCAGAGGGTGGCAGTGTGCTTGGATCCCAGCACTGGCAAGTAAGAGAGGGTGGGTGATCTCCAGGGGGCTCCTAGGCCAGTCAGTCTAATTTAATTGGCCAGCTTCAGGTCACTGAGAGAGATTGTCTCAAAAAGTGAAACTGGGGGCTGGAGTGATGGTTCAAAGGTTGAGAGTGCATGCTGCTCTTGCAGAGGACCTGAGTTCAGTTCCCAGCACTTATATGGGGGCTTAGGGTTGCTTGTTCCAGGGGATCAAGTGCACTTTCTGGCCTCTGTGGGCTCCTGCATCCACATGGTGCATATAAATTCATAAAGGCTCGCACTGACATATAAATAAAAGTAAGCAATATTAAAAAATCTAGAAAGTAGCTAAGGAATTACACTTGAGGCTGACATCTTACCTCCATGCATGTATGTGCCCTCATGTGGGGGGGGGGGAGAGAGAGAGAGAGAGAGAGGTGAGAACTTTGAATAAAGATCAGTTCGACACAGTGTATGCGGCAGCGTTTTTGTAAGGCAGTGAAGTGGAAATAAGAGAGGCCCCTTTCCTTCCCAGGAGGAGAGTACAGCTGCCAGGGCAGACAGAAATGGTAGATAATTTTCTGGAGGGTCAGGTGACCTCTCCACCTGTGCTTACCATAAACTTGTTGAAGCGTTCACATCCCACGCAGCTCCTGACTTTATCACAATGAGGATGAGCTCTAGCCCTGGAGAGGTCTGGGCACACCTGCAACAGACATCTGGTCTCCATAGCCAGTTGAGCTCTGGAGAGTGAGGCTGTGAGATTGGGGTTCAGACTACATGAGGGATGTTGGAGGGTTAGGTGTTAGAAAAGGGTAGAGAAGAGAAACTTGCTTAGGATAGGAAAGGGTCCTCCCTAAGGCCAGGTCCAGGGTTAGCCTAGTTCCAAGGGAACAGACAGGCACTGTAGGTCTCTGGGATGCAAAATTATGAAGCCTGGGTTTTCTTTTTTGTTTATTTACTTAATTTATTTATTCAATGTGTGTGTGTGTGTGTGTGTGTGTGTAACCACAGAGGTCAGAGGAGAACATTGGACCCCCTGGAACTGGAGTTACAGGCTGTTGTGAACTGCAACTTATTTGCTAGAAACTGAGCCCGGGTCCTCTGTAGTAGAAATAAGTCTCTTAACTGCTAAGTCATGTCTCCTGCCCTGGAAGCCTGGGTTTTCTCTATTTCCTGTTTAGGCTTCTCCCTCAGGACATGCTCTGAATCTACAAACAAGATCTACAAATGCCAGGGCCTCATGCCAGGCATGGTGGCAACATCTTTAATCCCAGCTTTTGGGAAGCAGAGGCAGGTGGATCTTTGTGAGTTTGAGTCTAGCTTGGTCTACATGGTGAGTTCCAGGACAGCAAGAGCTACATACTGAGACTCTGTCTTAACAAAACAAAACAGAACAAAACAAAAGTTAATGATTGATCAGCAATGTAGATACATCCTTAGTCCTTCAGCTGCAGCAAGATTTGGAGATCCACATATAAAATCCTTGCAACTCTTGCCTGTGAAGATTAATCATCTGTCTCCACAAAAAGAAAAGGACAGTGCTAGGGAGGTTGGCTTCTGCTGCACCTACCTCCACAGAGGTCTGAGGTGAGACAGTCTATGGTTCCAGCACCTCCAACCTCTGACTTGCCCTTATGGGGACTGCCAGGGTTTCTATTTTTTTTACTGGGAAGTGGCTCTAACAACAAACCCAAACATGAAACCTGTCCAGAAAAGCAAGCAAAGTGAGAAATAACCCAGATTTTTTTTTGACATATGTTCTCACACCTTCATTGTACTTATTATCAAGTGTTTATTATTTCTGAGGCAAGGGTTTGCTCTGTAGCCCTGGCTGGCCTGGACCTCTCTTTGTAGACCAGGCTGGCCAAGAACTCGTAGAAATATGCTTGTGTTTGCCTCCTGAGTGCTGGGGTTAAAGGTGAGAACCACCACGATTCGACTTGTTTATTTTTGAACTAGGGTTTCACTATGTAGCTCTGGCTGACCTGGAACTGGCTGTGTAGACAAAGTCGGCCTCAAGTGCACAGAGATTCGCCTGCCTCTAGTTGGGACTAAAGGTGCATCTGACTGAGTGTTTATTACTAGTTGTTACCTGTTGGTTTGTGGATAGATGCATCACTGAGCAGAAGACATTTCTAGCCTCTCTGAGAGTTGGTATTTCAGTTGTGGTAGGGAGGTGGGGCGCGGGGCGGGGGGAAGAGGTGTTGTAATTTAAGTAGACTTGGGAGTAAGGCGCTAGCAATGTGGGTGTGGCTGCCTACTGCCTTTCTCAGATGCTGAGAGAACACAGACCATCTGGTTGGGTTCTTCGCCTCTCTGTAGTTGAGATTAGTTTCCGGTAATCCTAATTTAAATAGGTTCCCTTTATTCTAGACTGGTAGGTAACTGTGTGAGCCCCAGGAATAGGTGAGGAACCTAAGATCTCTGGGAAGAAATATCTGTACATGAGAGTAACACTAGCAATGTATTTCTGACCTCGGCAGTAAGGTGCACGGCCGTTTTAGCTAATTATATCAATTGCTAATAGACAACTGGACTCCTGTAGACCGTAAATTCTGCGACAATACGGGTCGTGGAGGTCTGGGCGAACCACTCAGCCTTGACCTGCACACAGGCGCCTGGAGCGTGGAGAGCTCGGTGCCTGGGGCAGGGACCTCAGGCGTTCTCTGGGCGGGGAGAAGGGCGGGTCCTGAGCTGGGCCACACCCACTTCAGGGTCTGGCGCGGGCGGGCTGATCACTGCTTAAAGAGCGGTGCGGAGGCGCGCTCACCATACTGTCGCGCGCACAGGGCACCACACGTGTCTACCGGTGTGGGTCCTGAGTTTCACCCTGTCGCTCAGAATCGAGAGATTGTGGGTGGCCCCAGACCCCTTTTGGTGTACGCTCACCCTGGCTTGCGTGAGCGTGATCCACGCAGTTCACTGCGCTCACGGAGCCAACTTGGTCAAGCAACTGTCCCGGGAGCGGCGCGCGGGGGGCACCGGGCACTGCGCATGCGGAGCTCCAAATTCAAACAGCTGTGTCAGGGCTGCTGGACTGGTGGACCGCTGTAACTAGGGGACGCTTTCACCAGGAGGTGGCCACTGAAGAGCCATGGTGGACCGGGGTCCCCTGCTCACCTCGGCCATCATTTTCTACCTGGCCATCGGGGCGGCGATCTTCGAAGTGCTGGAGGAGCCGCACTGGAAGGAAGCCAAGAAAAACTACTATACACAGAAACTGCATCTACTGAAAGAGTTTCCGTGCCTGAGCCAGGAAGGCCTGGACAAGATCCTACAGGTGAGCCGTTGGTCGCCTGAATCCCCCACATGCACCTGAAACATTTGGGGCTACAGCGGCGTTTTAGGGGAGATTCCCCCTCCTACGACTTCAGATGACACCCTCCCAGCCCCAACGAGAGGTCCCGGGTGGTGAGAAAATTCCCCATTAGGTGTCTGGTTGAAAAGATCTGTGTCTCTAGGCTAGAGACAAGGGGATTCCCCACGCGCGTAGACTTGGTCAGAACCTAGTACGTTCCGAGAAATTTTGGGGTTGAATCCAGGGTGAACTGGGCCTTGTGGTGGCTCAGTGTGGGTGTGCGGGTGCCTCCCTCTACGGAGGGAGGCTGTGGGGCGGATAAAGGCGTTTATCTTTCCTTGGAGACGCTCCCGGAGTCCGGGAGCACAGCCGGGTGCCACCCCTCGCGTCTCCACCTCCTGCTTCAGGGCCGTTGCCGCGCCCGCTCGACCTTTCTTAAGAAGCCCCCAGAGCCGTCGCGGGCTAAGACTTAAACCCGCGGGTTGCTGCTCTCAAGAGTTGGGCAGGGGGCTCTGACGTGTCCTGAGTGCCCCGGAGGAAGGTCTGTGGCTGGAATGCTGCGGACGCTCCCAGCCTTCCGGGAAGTCTTATCAAGTTAAGACGTCCCACAAAGACGCAGAGTTAAACTTTGTCAAAGTAGCAGGTTGCACAAACGAACACAAACCCAGGGAGTCCCTTTGCTGGGAGGGAGAAGAGTGCGGGTGAGAGGAAGTTTTTCAGTGTTGGTTTGTGGAGTCTTTTATCTGAAAATGCACACACCCAGGAAGGACGGCATTGACCTTACCGTGGTAAACTTGGCTGACCATCTCAACCAGAACCTTGAGCCAACTTGGGGTCAGAGGTCTCTCAATACCTGTTTCTTGAGGGCTCAGCCCTACCATCCATTCCTGTGTGGATGGCCCCCTATCAGTAATGGCAGGATTAGACTGGAGCAGGGATAGATTGTCTAAGCTGTTGTAGATCTGATCAGACATCACCTCCCGAATTATTTCCACCTGCCCTGTCTCTCACTTTCTGGGCTCAGTTTCCTGTTTTGTCAAATGAGAACAAACACAACTTCATCTTTGTCCTACCCTGGACTGTTGAAAACTTTGAGAAAACCTGAACACATCTTACTGGTATTAACCTTTTTTACCTCCAGTTTGCAGATGGACATTCACAGAGATAGACGTGTAGGCTGGTTTACACTACCAGGTGGGGTGTTGCATTTGAATAAAGTCATCTATCCCCCATACAGTTTCTGGGGGTGAGTTTCAAAAGACATTTGGTCTTCCCAAGGGGTTCTGGAAAGACCCAAGTACCCCCTGCTGGGGGTCTGCTGTGTCTGGGTGTGCTGAAAGAAGAGGGTGGTCAGTTTATGGTTTCTCTGGAGGAAACAATATCTCTGGGGGAGACTTTTTGTGTAGTTTGCCCTTAGGGCTTTGTTTAGAGGGGGGAGGGGCAGGGGAGGATTAAGGGGCTTGAGCTGCCTTTAAAGTGCCCCCCCTCCCTGTTGCTCCCTTGCCGTGGCAGGGGAAGGAAGGAAAGAATTCAAGGCTAAATGTGGGAAAATAAACTTCAAAACACAAGGAGAAGGGAGGGGGGTAGGGGTTGCGCAGCCGGGTACATCTGGTGGTGGTAGCTTTACAAGCCGGGCGGCTTCCATAGGGTGTTTGATAAAACAAAATGCTCTTTATTTTGAGGTCTGTCAGCGGTACCTCCACCCCTAAAGTGGACAGGTAACTTTCAGAAAAAAGGATTTGAGCAACATCAGGCCAGTGTGATTTGGAACAGATTCTAGATGCTTGCTTGAATGAATGAAGACAGCCCTGTCACCAGCCCCCAAAAAGCCTTGTCAACTCCAACTGGGCAAGTTCCTCCTTTGAAAGGAAAAACCCAAGATATGAAGGATCAGTGAAAGCCAGCCTCTCTCGGCTTTCTGATCTGAGTTGGGGTGCTGCCCTCAGGCCTCAGGAAATTGGTTTAAGGAAAAAACGAAAACTCGAAAATCTTCCTTCCCATCTGGCTGCCTATGGCTGCCTGGGTATTTTCCACCTGAAATACTGGATTTTAGCTGGTCTGAGTTGCCCTGGTCATCACAAAGCCCCTTAGTTGACAATTCCTGGGGTGGGAGCAGGAGGTAGCTATGCTTGGGTGGGGGTTTACCGGGGTCAGACCTGCCCTCCCCTGCTCCTGCTGAGGGTGAGCTGTGCTTTCCAAGTGCCCTGCACCCACCACCAGCCCGGGACCCCATGGCTGCTCTCTTTGCTTTCCTGCTTTCTGAACTCTCACTTAAGTGATAATGGCACCTCATTATTGTTGTTATGTTTTAAGGTAGACTCTAAGAAGCTCACACTGGCCTAGAGCTTACTCTGTAGGGAGGCCGACCTTGAATTCCCAATCCTCCTGCCTTCACCTCTTGTACTTACTATACCACTTGCTGTGATGCAGGTGTGTGTGGGGGGGGGGCTCATGGCAGTTGTACCCTATGCAAGCACTCTACCCACTGAGATGGATCTCCAGCTCTGGTTTTAGTTTTTTTTTAATAGATCATATTTATTTATTGGCTTATTGATTGATTGGTTGAGTAGGATCTTACTAGGTAGCTCTGGCTGTCCTGTTCATTATGTAGAGCAGGCTGGCCTCAAAATTGGTTCATTTATATGGTCTTATTTATTTATTTATTTTTTATTTGAGACAGGGTTTCTCTGTGTAGCTTTGGAACTTGCTTTGTAGACCAGGCTGGCCTCAAACTCAACAGAGATCTGCCTGCCTCTGCCTCCCAAGTGCTGGGATTAAAGGTGTGAGCCAACACTGTCCAGCTAGTTTTTTGAGATATAGGGTCCTGGTTTGTTAGTCCAGGTTGCCCTTGGATCATCCTGCCTGATCCCCCTGGATACTGAGATTATAAGCATGAACCTCCATGTTTTTTTCTAGCTGTTTGTTAAGTGTAATCTTTTCCTTTTTTTTTTTTTAAACCCAGCAAGGGGAATTAGCATTGATAGTACATCTATTGTATTGGAGACTGGACACTGGTTAAAATTGTCCTTATTCTATGGAAAGGCATAAGCTGGTATTGTCTCCTGGCTAAGCCATTTCCTCATCAAACCAGTTAACTTACTTTAGCCTCAATTTCCTCATCTGCAAAATGAGCAGTTTGGTGAGGCTCCAGGAAAGAAGGGAGGACTGGAAGTAAGCAGGCTCTTGCCGCTAACATTTATTGAGTTTTATGGAGTGCTCCCTGAGTAGGGCATCCTGCCAAGTTCTTTACCTGCTTCCAGTGCTTATAATGACCTCATGCATTAAGATAAGGCAACCGACACTCAGTTAGGGTGGAAGTTAAAGTGGTCACAAGGACAGAACCTTGGGATCATCCCCAGGCAGTACCCACCTTTGCCAGTCCACCTCAGGGGTGTTGCTTTAAGTGAGCTGAGTTAATTGGTTCAGCTTGACTTTGGACAGCTGGGAAATTCTATTTTGTGTTTCCTCTGGAACAGGCATTGGCACGCAGGCTTCTCCGGTGTGGCTGCCTGGCTGACCTGGCACTTGTACATCACTGAATTTGTGCTTCAGTTTGCCCTTCGCTCCTTGGCACGGCTTTATTAGGAAGCCCCTCTTCCCTTTCCCTCCCCCAAAGTAGAAAACTGGGTTGAATAGGCAGGCTGACAATCCATCCCGGTCTTTAGGGAGAAGGTTAAACAAGCCATCAGGCATCCCTACAGAGGGTTCTCAGAGGCGACTTAATGTGGAATTTAGTCAGGGATCATAGGAGGAAAGCTCAAGCCAGAGCGGGGCCTGGACTGGGGAGAGAGAGAGAGCTCTAACTGTGTATGTGTGTGTTCGTGTGTGTGTGTGTTCCTGTCTGTCCATCTGTCCGTCTGTCCGTCTGCCTGCCTGTGTCCGTGCGTGTCCCTCTCCTAGCAAGGAAGGGTCACCAGGCTTCTTGCTGGCAATCTCATGTCTCCTGGGACTGGGATAGGTGGCAATTGGATTGATTTTGTTTTCTGCTCTGGTATTCCAGACTGAGCCCTGGGTTTCCTTGGACAGCGGATATGACTGACCCATTGTGAAAAAGTTGTAGATCTTTCCCACCCAAATTTCAAAATTTGCTTTTTGGTTTTTGTTTGTTATGGCACTTGAGATGGACCAGAAGGCCACCTGCATGCTGGGCACGTTCTCCCCAACCCCTCCAAGCTGATCATATTCTAGGGGTTTCCATATACACCCCCTTTTCATTTCTAAACCCTTGAATTCTCCACACATATTCAACAGAAGTAACACATCCCAGTCTTGGAATTCTGACACCATTATTAACACCTGCCCTCCCCCAAATTATAAAAAAACAAAACTGTGGACTCTGTCATAATGACTTCTTACCAAAATGTTTAAAATGAGGCATATTGTGGGGCTTGAAGAAAAAGTTCTCTGGGCTCAGTTTAGGGGAACAGAGGGTTAAAATGAATACAGGTGGACGCTGAGGCTCATGACTCTTCACCCACCTCTGCTAGAGAAACACACTAAGTCTTTTGAGTCTTGGTTTTGGAGGTCTCCACATCTCCAGCTCTGCTCAAATTCTCACAGCCTGGGGCTGCAGAGGTGGAAAGTGGGTACACTTCTTTCTTCTCCCTCCCTGCCTTCCTCCCTGCCTCCCTCCCTGCCTGCCTCCCTCCCTCCCTCCCTGCCTGCCTGCCTGCCTCCCTCCCTCCCTGCCTGCCTGCCTCCCTCCCTGCCTCCCTCCCTGCCTGCCTGCCTGCCTGCCTGCCTGCCTCCCTCCCTTCCTCCCTCCCTCCCTGCCTGCCTGCCTGCCTCCCTCCCTGCCTGCCTGCCTGCCTGCCTGCCTCCCTCCTGCCTCCCTCCCTCCCTCCCTGCCTGCCTGCCTCCCTCCCTGCCTCCCTGCCTCCCTCCCTCCCTCCCTCCCTGCCTGCCTGCCTGCCTGCCTCCCTCCCTCCCTTCCTCCCTGCCTTCTTCCCTCCTGCCTCCCTCCCTCCCTCCCTCCCTGCCTCCCTTCCTCCCTGCCTCCCTCCCTCTCTCCCTCCCTCCCTTTATTTATTTACTGGTTTTCCAAGACAGGATTTCTCTGTGTAGGCCTTGCTGTCCTGGAACTCACTCTGTAGGTCAGCTTGGTCTCACAGAGATTCGACTGCTTCTGCTTCCCCAGTGTTGGCATTAAAGGTGTGCGCCACCAATGCTTGGCAAGCCAATCCTTTCTAATGGCTTGCTTTCTCAAGTTGCATTTAAGTTAAAGACTGAAAACAAAACAAAAAGCCAAAACCACTACCTCAAATACATAAGTCTGCCTTAGTTAATGGTACAGGTTAGAGTTTTACCAGTTAAAGTAAGTTTTTATCAAGCTGCCTTGAGAGTTTTAATGGAGCCTTTGGGATGCTCAGGTGACACTGTCACGGAGAGCCATCCCAGGGCAGACATTTATTTGCACGTGTTGAAAGGTTGACTGTGGGGTAGCAGAAGCTTCCAGGAGGGGCCTAGAGGAGGTGATGATTGTCACTTCTAAGTATTTTCCTGGGACTTTGCCCTATTTATAGACTGGTGTTTAAAAGAAACACGATCCCCTGGTTTTGGATGCTGCGCTTGGCTAACCCTGACCTGGGGCCAAAGGCTTTCATATTGAATTTGACTGTTTGCTGTTAAATTGAGCTCAGCCTCTGAACTCTGTGTGAGGTTGTGTTTGGAGAGGGGTACATGGAAGGGAAGAGAAATGTGGAAGTTTTGGGGAGCAGAAGAGCCAGGCTTCTGAGAAAGAACCCATCGAGAAGTGAGGTGGGTGACCCGCCAGGAAGCATGGGAACAGCCATCTCTTTCCATTGTTCGCTGAGTCCAGTCCCCCAGTTTCTCTGACTTGTCTGTGTCCATCCCTCCCGGGCCCTGCTCCTGTACCACCTCCTCCCCTGCTCCTAGAATAAGGTGGAGAAGGTTGGTAGACTGAGTCTAAGCTGCCCTAATCAGAGATCTTTCTCTGCGTCATCATAGGCAGGTGGCTGCTTGCGCACATTAGAGCGTAGCCCGTAGTACATTCTTGCTCAGAGCTGGCCTCAGTCACAGATGTCATTGCCCAACCAGGGTGCTTGGGATCAGAAGTGATTTGGATTTTCACGGATTTGGAGTGTCTGCAGCTACATGACCAGCTCGAGGACAGGGCCCAAGTCAAAACATGAAACTTTTGTTTCTTGTGCAAGGTGTACACGTGCTCCACACAAGCTGCACACGTGCTCCACACAAGGTGTACACGTGCTCCACACAAGCCGCACGTGTCTCCACACAAGGTGTACATGTGCTCCACACAAGCTGCACACGTGCTCCACACAAGCCGCACACGTGCTCCACACAAGCTGTACACGTGCTCCATACAAGCCGCACGCGTGCTCCACACAAGCTGTACACGCAGCCAGAGGATGATTTTTATGAACTGTAGAGCACCTGTGTTTTGATTCAACCAATAAGGTTGGATATAGGATTTTCCACTTGTCACATCACTTTTAGTACTCAAAGTTTTGAATTTAGATTTTCAGAGGGAGGGTAGCCAGCTTATTCAGGACTGTAACTCCCAGATCTTCTGCCGTGGAGCATTCCATGCACAGACATAGTGAACTTCTAAATGGTATTTTAAAGAATCAAAAGGACTTGTACATTATTTTATGTGTATATATGTGGGTGCACATGAGTATGTATGCTATGATCACATGGCTGAGGTCAGAGGGCAGCTGATCCCATTTGTCTTCCATGTGCATCCCAGCGATCAAGCCAAGGTTGTCAGGCTTGGCAGCAAGGTATCTTTACCCACGGAGCCATCTCACTGACCCAAGACTTCGTAGAGCACACAAGAGGGCCTCGTGCATCTTAGGCACACATGCCGTGCCACTGAGCAGCTTCCTCAGTCCTGAATTTATTTCTTAATTAAAAGAAAAAAACCATAGGGTCTGAAGAGATGACTCCGCAGTTAAGAGCAAGAATTGTTCCTGTAGAAGACGCACGTTCAGTTCTCAGCACTGGCATGGAGCTTGCAACCAACTATAAACTGTAACTCCAGTTTCAGGGAATCCTTGCTTTTTTCCAGCTTCCAAGGGTTACTGCACTCATGTGCACCTGACCCCCTGGGATGTAATTAAAACACTATAAGTAAATATTAAAAAATAAACAGATGTCAGATTGTACTATCTTCACAGATTTTTGTGTATTATTCAGTGATGATAGCTACGTTCACACTGTTGGGATTCAGATCTGTGTTAATAACCTTCTTTTCTTTTTGAAGAATTGAAACTTCCTACTTAACTTATTTCCCCACCTTTTCTACCCTGCCACAGTAACCACCATTATGCTTTCTGTTTCTGTGGATTCACTGCCCTCAAATGTGTTGGGTAGACTGAATGGTGTGGTGTTTGTCTTTTGGTGTGTAATATGGCACAGCCATTAGAAAACAGTAGGGAGGCTCTTTAAAGAGTTAAAGATAGCCCTGCCATATAATGTGGTCTGGTATATGCCAAACAAATGAACTGCCACTGAGCCGCATCCCAACTGTCAACTGAGTATTTTATTTTATTGTTATTTTGTGTGGGTGTGCGGGTGTTTTAACTGCTTGTATATCTGCACTGTGTGTGTGAGTGGTGAATGAGGAGTCCAGAAGAGGACCTTGGGTTCCTTGGAACTGAGTTACAGATGGCTGTGAGATGCTGTGTGGCTGCTGGGAGTTGAATCCTGGTCTTCAGGGCTCTCAGCTGTTGAGCCGTTTCTCTAGCCCCTCAGCTGAATGTTTTGAAGAGCTGGATGAAAGGCTGTGGAGAGGGGATCGTGGGTCTCCTTTCCCATATCCCCTAGAGAGGTGTATGCACGATAGTGCTTGGGCTGCAGCCACAGGCTAGGGAGGTGAGGGTCAGATGACAGAGCCTTGTGAGCTTAGCCAAAGAATTTGAACTCCATCAAATGTTTGCCGTTTTCAAGGAGGGGAGTGGACAATGTTACAAAAAGTTCTTTCCTTCACAGCCATTTACAACTTGCAAATAGTGGAATATTCTGACTGAAATTAAATTTCCGTAGGCCGAGCCATTTCACCTCGTGAGTGTTCTGATAAGGACGCCTCCTCCTTCCTTTCCACTTGTGGTGAAATGGAGTGTGGTTTTTCCCAGAAAGCCACACTTCAGCCCCCTTCTTCACCCCAGCCTCTGCTTAAGGTGCCTCTTTCCCTGCTATGGGCCTGTCCATGTGGAGGTCCAGGTCTGGGATAGTCTACCCAGACACTCCACTTTCTGCACGTGCCCTTTGTGTTCTTGAGAGGAGGGAATATTGAGCTCTGCACTGCTTCTTGAAGTCTATCGGCTTTTGTGGGGCTCAACCCCAAGCCACCGGAAACCTTAAAGGGACAGAGAAGGTGCCCTCTCTTGCTGGTCAGTATTTCTGTGCAGGGGAACCTCAGAATCTGGAGTGTCTTTGAGCTCTTGAGCTCAGTCTTGCCAGGGAGAGGAAATTTACTGGGGTGTTGAAGTGAGGGGAAATGCAGGCTGAGGTGCTGAGTGATGGTGGAGGCTGGAGGGGGGATAGGGTTGCGGGGCCTTGAAGATTTCGGTTCCCATGTTCAGAACCCTGTAAAAGAACCCCTTCTCTGGGGGAATCAGGCTCTGAGCAAAACCCAGCCTCTATGTTCAGGGACATCCTGGTCTGCAGGAGGAAGAGCAAGGAGCCTCTGGGAGGTTGGTGTTGGTGAGTGTACCTGGAACATCCAGTTGTGGATTGTGGACACATGGGTTTACTCTGATTCAAGAAGAGAGAGTGGTGAGTTGGTGTGTTGGCTAATAGGACTGTGAGTGTTCCGTGTGCTCTTACCATCTATGCCAGGCACGGGACTGGCACACTTTCTATATTTCCAGAACTGGCCTAGGAGTTACTGCTGTTTTCCTTGCCCAAACGGACAGAGCAAGGGAAAGGGCTGAGGTTCTCTCTCCTGTCGACTGAACCTTGGTCTCGCCCATGCATGGGAGAGCCAGTGGCTGCAGCATGGACACAGGCCAGGAGGAGACCATTACTGTTCCTTGGCTATGAACTGAGAGAACCACGGCCTTGCAGAATCTCACCGAGTCTTTGTCCTCTGGCTTTCTGAAGCAGGTGCTATCACCTCACAACAGGAGCAGAATAGATCACTGATGGCCTTCATTGTCAACTTGGCTGGCTTTAGAGTCACCTTGGAAATATACCTCTGGGTATGTCTGAGAGAGTGTTTCCAGAAAGACCTAACTGATCAGGGAAGACACACCTTGATAAAGTCGGTATCATCATGCTGGGGCCCAGACTGATGAAAAAGGAAAAAGTGAGCTGGACCCCAGCCTTCGTCTCTGCTTCCTGACAAAGGACAACATAGGAACAGCTGCTTCATGCTCCCGCTGTCCTGCTTCCCTTGCTGTGTACCCTCAAACTGAGCTACAGTGAGCCCCTTTAAAGTTATTTCTATTTTTATATAGGCACAATTTTTTATTTGCATGTATAGTATGTGCACCACCTGACTGTCTGGTGCCCTGTCCACAGAGGTCAGAAGAGGCTTCAGATCCCCTAGAACCGTACTTATGGATGGCTGTGAGCCACCATGTCGGTGCTTGGAACTGAGCCTGGGTCCTCTGTAAAAACCACAATTGTTCTCACTGAGCCATCTCCACCCCTGACCCTTCCTTTTTAAAGTTGTTTTAGTGGACGCAGTGCTGAGAAAGATAAATTGGTACCAGGAATTGAGGGTAGTTTCTGGAGGTCTTTGAAGCTGGTATGCGTGAGAAGCCCCAGAACTTTCTGCTGGCTGTAATAGAGCTTATAGGCCAGAGTGCACACGCCTTCCCTGCCATGACAGCCTCCTGTTGCTCGCGGCCTGTGAGAGCACCTGAGGTGTTGTCAGGTGTTTAGTTACGGTGGCAAGAAGGGTAACCAAGACAACTACAGAGGCTGTAGTGTATCTAGGGCCTCACAATGAGAATGAGGAAGACTGACACCTAGCCCTCAAGCTTGGAACATTTGCTATACATTCTGTTGTGTTGATAGTGGAAGAAACAAGGAGGAAGGTTAAGAAATGGAGAAATGCCACGTTTTCCTGGGTGGGGTCTTCAGAATCTTTCGGTGCACGGGGCTAAGCATCCAGGGTATTTGTTGATGGCTATGAGTGTGAGCAAGTTGTCTCCTCTTTAGACGGGACCGTAGCGTCACTGTCTTCAGGCTCAGCCTCTGTATCAGGGTACTTATACTAAACAGCAGGTGACCTAAGTATCAGTTGCTCTCCCTACGCCCTTTCACTGAGCATCTTGTCTCTGATCCCGCCCCACAGGCCTCACCATACACTGGGTTCTGAATGTAGAGGTTGGTAGCAAGGAGGATGGTGAAACCCAACAAGCCCGTGTTCTTTGGGTCACCACTATTTCCCATTCCTTTCAAATTAACTCACAGTTCACTCCATGATGGGTATAATCAATGCTTGAAAGTGTGGTTTCTCCCTTCCAATCTCAAGCCTTGGTTAAATCTTTCCTCCCAGAGAATCCTGGGTCCAGGTGACCTCAGGATCGTCTTTCCTAGGTGGTGGCGTTGGAGACTACGTTGAGCCCTCCCTAGAGGCAAAACAGTACCAACACTTCTGGGGCTCTCTTGGTGGCCAGGGCTCTTTGATTAGCTTTGCAATATGCGTTCTTTTTCCTCTCATCCATCTAAATATTTAGGCTTCCTGCTGAAATATTTAGGAAGGAATGTGTACTTCCCTGGCCGTTGTCACCCACTCCCGCATGTCCTACTGTAATCTAATTGCAGCTGTTTAACCAGTTCCTTCCTGCAAGGGGGATACTTGTCCGGAGTCCAGGAGAACCTGTGTAACTTGGAGGCTGGCCTGTGGGCCGCCAGGAATCATCAGCCTTGTCTGGAGGACTGTGCACCCCATGGCTCCTCCACTTGTCTGAGCCAACCCATACGTGGGGATGGGGAAAGGAAACCATTTGAGCCGCTGTGAAGACAAAAACTGGTCATAACTGGAGTCTTAATCTTGTGACCCACGTCAGATTTTATTTACCACTCCATGTTCACCCATTTATTGAAGGATTGGAGTGCCTTTAAATTTGACCATAAGAGCTGAACATTTTTCTGTCCCCAGTCTTGTGCAACCAGGTCCAGTTCTCAAGATGTCCAGCATGAAGGTAAGTACTCGCTTCAAGTTCTGTCATGCCCAGGTGCCCAGGGGCCTACACCTTCCCATGAAAGTCTGATGAGGATCTTGCCTCTTGCAAGATCAAAGCCAGGTGATTCCAGCCAGGTAAAGCTGTACTCCTTGCCTTGGTCTCTCACAAGTGTGCAAGGAAGTGATGGATGTCTATGGGTAGTGAGGTGGCCCAGCAATGAAGGTGCTCACTCCCGAAAGTTGTCCTCTGACCTCTACATGTGTGTCGTGCCTTGCACATATCCATACATAATAAAAAAATTTAAAGGCAATAAAAAGTTTATTTCTGTGCTGGATAGTTTTATGTTAACTTGATATAAGCTAGAGCCATTTGGGAAGAGGGAACCTCAAATGGAAAAAATGTCCCCACCAGACTGGCCTGGGGGGGGGGGCGAGCCTTTGACGCATTGTCTTGATTGATGGTTGATGTGGGAAGGAACTGTGGGTGGTGCCACCCCTGGCCTGGTGGTACTGTGTTCTATAAGAAAGCAGGCTGATCCAGCCATAGAACAAGCTAGTAAGCAGTGCTCCTGCCTGGCCTTTGCATCAGCCCCTGCTTCCAGGTCCTCCCTCTCCAACTTCCTCGATGATCAACTGTGGTGTAGAAGTATAAGCCAAGTAACCTTTCACCCCAGATTGTTTTTGATTGCGGTGTTTTATCACAGCAGTATAAACCCTAACTAAGAATTCCCAGCCCACCCCACCCTGCTCCTCCAAACTACATCTGGGGGCACTGGGTAAGAACAAACTCATTTTTTTGAAGTTGTATGTGTGTGTGCATACAGTATGATAATTCAGTAAGGGTGCGTGATGTGGGGTAGCAAAGAAGGGTAACAATGCTTCCAAACCCTTTCCGTTTCCTCCCTCTTAGAGCCTTCAATAATAAATTGTAAATTCTAGTCACACATGTGCCTTACAACCTAGACCACTATTCTACTTTTTTGTTTGTTTGTTTGTTTGGTTTTAGTTTTTTGAGACAGGGTTTCTCTGTAGCTTTGGAGTCTGTCCTGGAACTCACTCTGTAGACCAGGCTGGCCTTGAACTCACAGAGATCCGCCTACCTCTGCCTCCAGAGTGCTGGGATTAAAGGCGTGCACCACCGCTACCAGCTGTGGTTTCTACTCAAGGAACTTGAGAGCATGCGTGTCCAGACCCTCCTGCAGCAGTTAAGAAGCACACACGGGTGTGTGACTGGATCTCTTTAAGGAAGTAATGCCTAGTCCTGATCCTTCCTGCAATTTTGGGACTGCTTTTAAGGCTGTATTGTGGGGAAATTGGGATGGGCTGGGGTGGGCCACCTGTGTGTATGCCTGCCCCTGCCCTTGTTTAATCTTCAGAGCCTTGCAAGGAGGGGCTCTGAGAAGGCCAGGACTGTTTGCCTGGGAGGAGGAGGCTCTCTAGCTGATAGTCCGGTGGTTGAGCAGCCACACTGGGTTTTTCCACCCCTTGGCCTACTACCTACACAGGGAGAGAGTAGAAGTGTTCGCAGGGTGTTTCCTTAACTTTTCCAAGGATCTGCAGAACCATTCATTTGACTCTTCCATTCTGCCTCCTCCATAGGCCTGACACTGGCAGGGAATCTCTTTCCCCGTAGCTAAGTATGCTATCCCATTTGTTGGATTGGAAACCAGGGCCTGGAAAGGAGTAACTAAAGGTGGTGGCAAAACTGTCTTGCATGGTGTCTAGCCTGTTCACATTACATGGCATTATAATCTGCAGCTGTATTGGGCCATATGCGTAGCTATCCTGGGATGCGTGTGACCTGTGGTCTGAAGGTTGATGTTTTGGGTAGAGGCAAGTTCAGGTTAGTCATGCAGTACTGATTGTGGACCTTTCTTCATAGAGATAATTCTCCCAGTTCTGTCTGTCTGTCTGTCTGTCTGTCTGTCTGTCTGTCTGTCTCTCTCTCTCTCTCTCTCTCCACACACACACACACACACACACACACACACACACACACACACCCGTCTGTGTCTGCATGCTTGTGTGTGAGCGGGTGTGTGCCTGCCTTGGTGCAGCACAGACGGTCAGTCCTCTCATTGTTTCACCCGACCTGAGACCCAGTCTCCCGCTGCTTCGCACAGGAGGGTCGCTTGACCCTGGATTTTTGTCTCTGCCTCCCATCTCACTTCAGAGAGTGTTGAGATTAGGGTGGCCTTGTCAGGTGTGACTTGGTTACTGGGGATCCATCCACTGGATGATGGATGCAAGAGCCATCTCTGTAGCCCATCCATCCACATCCTTATAGCATTGCCTGGAAGTCGCAAGCGCAAAAGTATTGATTGTATTTGGGGGTGCAGAGCCTGCTTTACTTCCTGTCCTAACCTGCTCAGCACACCCTTCCCTGAGATGGTGGGGGGGGGGCTTTCTTGCCTGCTGATGGGAGAAAAGGTAACTGTTGCTCCTGTGGGAAGCTCCCAGAGGTGTAGAGGGGACCTGTCTGAAACCTACTCCCAGCCTCTACCCTACTCTCCTGGGGACTTCTCCAGCACGGGCTCTGCATCCCAGGAGCTATGGACCGGTGTCTCCAGCCCGTCCTAGAGGTTGCAGGAGATGATTCACATTGAGGGCACCAGGCTGGGGGAACCTAGGAGTTATTTAACCAGCCTCCTGGAGCCAAGGCCCAGCCCTTTAGGGAAAGTTACACAACTTGGTCTAAGACGACTGCTTACCAGGGGTGGGGACCTGCAATGAAGAGCAATTAGAGCTGGGGGGCAGGCAATTAAGGAAGGGCTTCTTGGGAACAGCGGCCTCAGAGGGCAGGTCAGGCAGTCAAAGGTGATGACCACACCTGCTCTCCTGGTCACCGCCCCAGCAGCTTGGTGGTATTTTGGCCCCCAAACTGGAAAAGCCTCAGGCCACTCCTCCTTCACAATGGTCTGGGGCCCGGGTAGGGTAAGGAGGTGGACTGTTGTTTTTGAGATTTCAGAATTCTTTCTGCTGATCCTGGTGGACCCTGGTGCAGACAGGAGTGGAAATTGACCTTCCGTGGGAGGAGAGATTTTCTGCAGTCCTGCATGCCTGTGGCACGTGCCCCCCAATTGGCCAAGACCTTTGAGGTTTATGTTGTTGTTATTCCTTTTTAAGACAGAGTCTCACTGTGTAGCCCTGGCTGGCCTGGAACTCACTGAGATCCTTCTGCCTCTGCCTCAAGAGTTCTGGAGTTAAAAGGCCTGTGCCTGGTGACCTTTGGTGACCTTGAGATCCACTGTTAACAACAGGTGACTTGAGGGAGGAGTAGCAAAGAGAGTCACAGCACTGAATGAGGTGAGATAAGGATTCTTGCACACTAGTTGAATAATTGAGCCAGGATCGTCCAGCTAATTATCTGCGCTGCACACAGGCAGGAGTCTGGAGCCAGAGCGCTGCTGCAAAGCCTCGCTTTATTTTTAGAGACTTGCTCCTCTCTCTCTCTCTCTCTCTCTTCTTTCTTTCTTTCTTTCTTTCTCTCTCTTCTTTCTTTCTTTCTTTCTTTCTTTCTTTCTTTCTTTCTTTCTTTCTTTCTCTCTCTTCTTTCTTTCTTTCTTTCTTTCTTTCTTTCTTTCTTTCTTTCTCTCTCTCTCTCTTTCTTTCTTTCCCCTCCCTCTCTCTCTTCCCTCCCTCTCTCTCTTCCCTCCCTCCCTCCCTCCCTCCCTCCCTCCCCCCCTCCCTCCCTCCCTCCCTCCCCTCTTCCCTCCCTCCCTCCCTCCCTCCCTTCCTCCCTCCCTCCCCTCTTCCTTCCCCGGAGTCTCTGGTAGCCCAGGCTGACCTTTAACTAAGGATGACCTTGAGTCTCTACCTCCAGAGTGCTGGCATTGCTGACAAGTACACCACCATGACCATTCTCATTTATTGCTGGTCATGGAGCCCAAAGCTTCATACATGCTAGGCCAGCATTCTAACTGCATAGCATCCCCAGTTCTCAGACCCTTGTGTTCTCCACACTTCCTAGATGTTCCTGGCTTCAGGAATTGCGCTGAGCATTGCTGTTGGTAGCCTTTGGGGTTCTGATATCCCAGGTACAACTTTGTTACGCCCAAATAGACCATGTCTGCAGGCGTGTTTACCATCTTAGGCATAAAAAGTTTTAAATCAGGAACACCTAGGTTATACCAGAGCTGTCAACGGTGCCCCTGCCTCCAGCCTGTCCCCACCCCTCTTACCAATGTCCTTCAGGGGCCCTTGGACTCAGTGCGCTACCTCGGCCTCCTGTCCTTTGGCCAGATTGTGGGCCAGGGGACCCCCAGAAAGGACCCCACAAGAGAGAATTAAGGAGTTGGAGGAGAGGTGTAATCACTTAGTTGTAAGATGTCACCTGTCACCTCTCTGTCAGCTAGAGCCACACTTGTGATAGGCACCTCCACTTGACTTCCCCAGGGTTAGTGATGCCCACCCCTCACAGGACACTGCCTAGCACTTGGTAGAGAATCTTGTCTTTCCTTCCTCCGATGGTTCACATGCCACCCAGACACAGCCCTGCTAGGGACAGCTAGGTTGCTTGTTGTATGCTGAAGGCTGGGTAGGGGAAGAGAGCTTATGGGTGTTTGTTTTGCCCAGGGTGGCCTTTGTGTCTGCTGTAGGGTCCTTACTGCTCCTGTGCCCCATTCCTCATGCAGGATAGAAGTAGGCACCTGTCCATGGACCTTGGAGTAGAAGGAACGTCAGACCCATTTCTCCCTATCACTGCTGTTCAAATAAAACTCATGTCCCCTGGGCTGTGGAATGCATTCTGCCAGTGTTGGCTTTGGAAAGATGCCTTTCCTCTCCCAGCATCCTTGCCCCTCCAAAGCTGCCAAGTGAGCAGACTAAGTGGGGCAGGCTGGTGCGGGAGTGTCTTGTCAGCACCCCCAAAGTAGGTAACAGGAAGAAGGAGGGTGTCTTGAAGAATAGCTTTTCCACACACCCCCTACCCAACTTCTAAACTCTGGTCCCAGCCCTACGTCCCTTGGAATGACTGGCCCAGTGAGTGGGACAAGCTAACCTAGGTTTGGGGAGCCTCAGAAGATTCAGTGTGTGACGGGGCTGTTGCACCTCTCTGAGCCAAGGGTTTGTTCACCAAGGCCATTTAAACAGGGAGTTCCAACTGCAGACTCAGTACTGGTTTGAAAGGCAGTGGGAATGAAGAGAAATGCTATATGCCACATATCTCCCTTTGAAGTGTGTGGGGTTAGTGTGTGTTGTGGTGGTGCTGTACAGTGCTCAGAGGTAGGTACAAGCATAGCATATTGTCACCCCCATAGGTTCTCCCAGTAAGCAAATGAATGTAGGTCCGGATGCTATGGTATGCCCTGATTGATGCTGGGTCTGGGGGTTGGCTTCCTTTGGACCTCATCTCTCACTGGGTTTGCCGTGTCCACTCTTTCTTTCTCACTGCTCTACACGGGACTCTTGACTTGTGCCCTGTTGCATCTGAAACTGAGGACCCTATAGGAAGGTAATCGTTCATGAACAACCATTAATGAATGGCTGGAGCCAAGCGAATTTGGTCTCCTGCCTCTTTCCCTGCCTGCAGCCTCCAGGCCTAGAGGCAGCGCTGTCCCAGACTTCCCTTGGCAAATTTCACTGTGCCCACCTCCAACCCAGAAGATGACCTAAGCAGGCCCTTCCATCTATCTAGCACCCTGGGGGGCTGCCAGCAGTCTTGGCCAGGACACCAGTCCATGAGGCAGGTCCATAGGTTGCTGGTGAGAGGACTTCAGCACCTCCCTAAGAGTTTGCCTGGCAGTGCCCTCCCACCCCTACCAGGGCAAGTGCAGCTCTAGAGTTGTGGAGGGCACTTCTGGCTACTATTCTAGAAAGTTCCTATTGCTACACCGTATACTGAAGACTAACAGAGATGTGTTTTGACACTCTTGTCTTTAGAATGCCAGGGACTGAGACTTCATGTTATCAGTTCCCCTGCTTGTTCTGTTGGGGTCCTTCTGTATCCTTGGGTGTCCTGTCCCCCAGCCCTTTGTTCCTGTACCTTAACATTTCTCAGGACACTAAGCTTCCCGAAGCCAGTTTCTTATCTGACCTCATACTATTGCACACCCTGCCCTGGTGGCTCTGCTTTTGCAGGTTGCCTTTGTTGATCAGAGTGGTGTGTTTCAGCCTGGGGCGTGGGTATGGAAACCCTGATGCCTGAGCTGCTTGGTCCGTGGTGGTTCTCGCCAAGTGGTTTTAAAAGCAGGTTTGAGGTTCTAGCCATACTTGAGATTTTCAAAAACAAGCCAGGGGGTGTAAAGTTTAGCACTGAGTCACAGAAATTCAATTTAAAAAACAGAAGCTAGGCTGGGCCAAGCTCTAGAGACTGGATTGTTGATGACTTTTTCTCTTTCTGCCTCGTGCATTTTCTGTAATGCAGTTGTATTGTGTTTATAACAAAGAACTTAGTTTTTTTATGGCATGAAATGCATGCATGTGCTGTTCACCAGTTGCACACTGGTTGTTCTTCATGTGTGGGGAGCACAAAGCCAGAGTCTCTTCAGTAGTCAGTGAACAGTGGGCATGAGTGTAACCTGCTGGGGAGTCAGTGCTCAGGATGACAGGAACTTTCTAGAAAGCCTGATGAATAGTGGCAGGGACTGGAGGAAACAGGTGTGGAGGTTTGAGATCAGGCTGTAGAGGTGGCTCCGTCATCTTACCTGAGTTTAGATTTTCACACCATGTAAAAAGCTGGCCATAGCAGTGTGTGCCTCTAATTCCAGGACTGAGGAAGTAGACAAGAGAATACATGGGGCTTGTTGACCATCCCTACTAGCCAATCACTGAGCTCTAGGTTTATTGAGAGAGCCATCTGCAAAAATAAAGAGAAAGTGATTGAGGAAGACACCCCAAATCAACTTTGGCATGTGCGCACACACACATAAATACATACCCCCCCCCCCCACACACACACTCACGAGGTGTAAGACTGGTCAACTGGCCTGACATGGGCCAAGAAAGGCATATAATTCCATTGTACTTCCAGGTGGCTGTTCCCCAGGGTTGGTTGGTGTCTTGCAGGAGTGGGTGTGGGGAGCACTCTTCTGGAGGAGTGGGTGTGGGGAGCACTCTCCTGGAGGAGTGGGTGTGGGGAGCACTCTCCTGGAGGAGTGGGTGTGGGGAGCACTCTTCTGGAGGAGTGAGTGTGGGGAACACTCTTCTGGAGGTCTATGAACAAGTGAAGTCCTGACCTCTATACAACTCCAACCCTGCCACCTTCCTTGGGGCCCAAGAAATCTCACCCTGTGTTTGAGATTAACAGGAAACAGGAGCCCAGGCAAGATATGAATTAGATTATTATGGACAGTCCAGGGAATGCACATACTAGGGGAGATGCCGGTCAGGTATGCTTGATATAGATTCTATGAATGGGATATGCAAAGATGTGCTTTTATTTCTTAATATGATATTGCTCATTGAAGCTGTTTAAATGAATAAATGAAGAAAGTTCAGATCACATTACTGGGGCATTGACAAGTTTCAGGTGCTCAGTAGCCACACCAGACCGCACAGATGAGTGGATCTCAACATGCAGAGTTCTGCTGGACTGCACGCTGGGCTGTTTTCTGTTGCTCATAGTGCAATATCACAGATAATTTCGTAAGTTGCGAAGAAAAGAGGTTTATTTTGGCCCACCACCAAGGGCCTCTATCTGAAGATGGGTTTCTTGCTGGCAGGATTCTGAAGTGTTGCATTATAGCACGTGTTTAAAATAAGTACCAGAGTGTGAGACTGATGTGGAGTGTGTGCGTGTGCACTCTTAAAAAGCTACTAGGATTCAGTCATAGGGCTCCACCCTGATGACCTTATCCAGTCCTGATCCCCTCCCTAAGGCACAACTCAGAACACCAAATTGGATTAAATTTCCACAATTTCCACCCTCTTAACAATTCACCACGGGGATTAAATTTCATCCCATAATTCCTTGGGGGCTCTCACATCATATCTAAGCCACAGGAGTACAATATGAAGGTGCTAGTAATCCCACATACCTGTGTGTGCCTAGTCATCTTGTGTTCCTGCTCTAAGGAGGGCTGGCAGCATGTGCAAGATGAGAAGACCCCAAAGTGGGGAGAAAGGGAGGCGAGATTAGTTTATTCCTGTCTGGTTTGCTTTGTTTTATTTTTGAGACAAATTCTTGCCATGTAGCCCAGGCTAGCTTTGGACTTGTGAACCTCCTGGAGGTTTTGGCCTCTTGAGTGTTGGATACCAGGCGCGTGCTGCTGTGCCTAGTTGCCTTTGCTGTCTTTGTACCTTTTGCTTATTCTTTAAGGGGCTAGTGTGGGCCCTAGGAACTGTCCTAGCCTCAGTGTTCGTGTTCTCTGGCCTCTCATAGAATCTTTTTGCATAACTCTTCCATCCAGCAGCTTGGCCTCTGCTTAGGCTACTGATCCTCCTGGGCAGGCAGTGGCTTGCCCTCCTTTGTTTTGCCCCTTTCTGGGCACATGGCTGTGGCTCAGCAAAAACTTAGATGAATCAGTTGGCTCTGTTCCAAGCTTCACGGAACAGGGAATGTCCAGTCATGGCTCTGGTCCCACCTTCTTTGGGTTAAATGGATTGAGTGACCGCCCTACACATGGGTGGGGTACTGGTCCTTGGCTGTACGTGGCCTTTGCAGCAGCCAGACACAGTCCCTTTGTCCCTCCATAGAGGTGAATGGCTCAGAGGCTCCTGGGGAGATTGAAGGCAAAATAAATAAATAAATAAAAAATAAAAAAATTCTTGTTCTTCCATCTTTCCTTTTGGTCTCATGCTGTCTCTCACAGGATTGGCCAGAAGCCTCATGTTAGAATGGGGAGGGCTAAGGGCCATGAAAATGGTAGATCATGTCCTGATGTCTGATGCTGGACTAATTTTATATTAATAACATTTTATGTGTATGGGTGTTTTGCCTGCATGTGCACCACCTGCATGGTTGATCCCCCAGAAAACAGAAGAGGGGATTGCATCCTCTGGGACTGGACTTAACAAATGATTGTGAACTGCCACATGGGCATGGGGGATTGAACTCGGGTCTTCTGGATGAGCAGCAAGTGCTCCGAGCCATCTCCAGCTTCTAGGTTAGTTTTTAAGTGACCTGGTCCAGCTCAGGAGCCTCTCTGCTTCAGTAGATGTGCTGATAGATGGACCCTCTGGCAGTTCCCAGAAAGCCCTTCCTGCTGCTGTCAGAGAAACTAAGCTCACGGGAGGATTTCTTCTTCTCGAGTCTCGGGTGACTTGGGAACACAGCGCATTTATTCATCCTTCCGTCTCCCATGTCCACACCCAGCCCACCTTTCCCCACAATCCATAATGTCTGTATTTTGTAAGCTTGTGGCTCAGGAGCCTCTGCCTGGCTTCATGCTTGCCATGGCCCCTTTTACTGAGGACTGTCCCGGGATAGTGAGCAGGTGGTAGTGTTTGTATTTTATAAGTGAAGAAACTGAGGCCATGATTCAGGGGACCAGACAGTAGCTGACATTGGGCAGACTTGTCAGCTGAGTGTTCACCACTCAGTAGGAAACTCAGGGAGTTAAGGATTTAACATTCTAAGGTCTCTTTGCTTGTGATAGTTGTTTGGAAAAAAAAAGGACTTATTATGTGGCCTGCTCTGGCCTTGAACTTAGGGTCCTTTTGCTTCAGTCTCCTGAGTGCTAAGATGTGACACATGCTTGATATGGAGGAATATTCTTGATTAAGAACACAACATGCACTCTGTAGGCTGAGACAAGAAGACCACAGAATTCGAGGCCAGCCTGAACCTACACAGTAAATTGCAGGCTCGTCTGGGCTTCTAGTGAGACCCTGTTTAAAACAAAACAAAACAAAACAAAACTACTGAGTCCTGGGGTGGGATGGGGTGGGGGAGGCGTGTGAGCAGGGTAGGGTCCTGCTTGCTTCTGTCTGGCCTCTAGTTTTGGCAGTAGGCCATTGTCTTTGGTAAGATTCCTGTGCTATGCCAGCAGCAGACTTTCCATTTCCTGTTGCCTAGCTTGTCCCTGGTCCTGGGCCCCAGGTTAGTGAGAGTGGGAGGTTTCTTCGGCTCCTACCGCAACCCTCACCTCAGCCTAGCCCCACTGTCCTGGAAGAACACGGGCTGGGTTTTTCTGTCATATCAGTACCAAATGGCTTATGCTTCTTAACCTGGTCACATCCCACACTGTGTTTGGTAGTGACGATAGGTGGGCGGGGGAGCTATTCTGGGTGGCCCCTCTTTCTTCACATGCCTGAGTGGTCACTTTTCCCCACATACTATATGTCATTCCTGTGGTCACTAAGTATGTGTGTGTGTGTGTGTGGGGGGGGTCCTATGGACAGAACTCCGGGTGTGAGGTTTGAGAGGGAGAACCTATATTACAGATAGTCATAGCCCTCCTTGTTTCTGCAGTGGCGTTGGGGTTGTGGGGTGTCAGTCTCAGCTGTGACTCAGTCTTCTTCCTCAGAAGCCATTGAGGCAGAGAAAGCATTCCTGCACTGCCCCTCCTTCCCCTGACCCCCAGAGTACGTCTATGCCGAGATGCCTGTGCCCGGTTCCTGGCAGTTTCTTGTACAATTTATTCCAGGGAGGATGGAGGCCAGCTGTTGTCTGTCTCCAGCCAGTGACTAAAGTAGAGGAAATGGGCTTGGACCACAGCCGGGGGCTGGTGGGGGTTAGGTTAGAGTCGGGCAATAAGGGAAAGGTTTTGTGACAGGTGGCTTTCAGAAGGAGCGGGCAGGGAGCTTTGTGGAGAAGATGGAGCGAGATCATGTTTGGAGCATGGTTGAATGACAGCCTCTCAGACAGGTTCTGGAGGCGAGATTTGGGTGAGAGGGTACAAGCAATCAGGTAGGCTGTTTTCCTGGAGTTAATACCACCACCTAGCACCCTGTAGGCTTTGATTTTTTAATTAGTGAAGAGGTTTACAGTTTAACCACTTGGTCATCTTAAACAAATTATAATCAATGGGGTTCTTCATAACCCTTTATCATCAGAACCCCCGCCTTTAAGGATGGGTAGTTAGTTACTTATTATCCAGGCTGCCAGCCACAGTACAAGGAGGAATGTGTAAGTGGGATTGGGACGCTTGCTGCGTTGTCTGTGACATCTTGAAGGACACAATGGGACAGAGCCAATCAAACTCCTAAGGGTACAGGTATAACCTAGAAGAAACATGTGGCAGGATTTAGGGGCAGGCATCCTACTGGGGAGGCAGGAGCTAGAGTTGTGCACAGTGGAGTAGAACTAACAGCTGCTGGGATTGGGATGCTGCACGATCTGAAAGGGCTCTCTCTCTCCTTCCAGGAGAGCCTGAGGTATGGCATGCACCAGAAGGCCAGTGGACCTTCAACCGCTTTGAACATCCCTCATTCAGCCTTACCCTCCCATCTCCACCCAGTCTCTTTCCTCTAGAATCTAGTTCCAACGTCCACAAGGACTAGGCTAGGACCTCTGGGGATGGGGAAAGCCAGTGGGACCTGGAAGTAGTCACCACCACTTGCACTGATTGTGCACCTCACACCCCCTGAGCCATAGGGCGCTCACATCATGCCCCAGCGAGCAGATGTCTTAGAGACCCCATCGTTTCATTGGTTAATATGGAGTGCTCTCCAGGGGAGGCCCTGCTTTGGGTTTAATGGTGTGAGTGGAGTCTGCCTTCTGAGCTCTGACCCATTTAGGCCTGATGAAGTCTGATGAAGCCCTGGAGCATGGCCCTCAGAGAAGGAGAGGGTGGAGATGAAACCTGATTGAAGGGAGATCGTGAGCCGTGACAGGTGTCTACAGAAACGTGTGGAAATGATTGAAGGGAGATCATGAGCCATGGCAGGTGCCTACGGGAACGTGGGTGGAAATGTGCCAAGCTCAAGCCACTGTCCCAGTCTCTGATTTTCAGGGTGGTGATAGGTGGCCAAAGGCAGTGCCACATACAACAGTCATAGACATAGAATAGAAGGCCCCTTGTTCCGTGTGTAAAACAGCCATGGCCACATCCACTTTCCTTTCCAGGACACACTTCTAGAACATGCTGTTTTTCCAGAACCATGATTCCCAGCCCAGCCTAAATGGAACCATGATCCTCCTGTTTTATAGATATGAATAAATAAGCCAGGCATGGTATTAGGTCATGCTGCACCTGCTTGTGTGGTCCATCTGCTCCAAAGCCAGGATCTTTGCCCTGGAGTTTCTCCCAAAGGAAGACTCCAAACTGGACACTTGGAACTTTGAAGTTATCTTATTTGGCCATCTGGACATATGAGTTCTGTATAGACCTGGGTTATAGAGGCCGGGATGCAAGCAGCCATGAGGCAGGGCAGCTCAGCTGCAGGCAAACCAGCTTTTTCCCAGATGTCTGCTATGGATGGGGAGATGGCCAGTCAGCGGTTCCCACGGTGACCTCCTTTGTAGCCTGCTCAAGGTGCTGTTTTTAGAAACTTTGAGGATGGCTTCCTGTGGTCACTCCTTCCATTTCTCCTCAAGGTCATGCTGAATTGAATAAAGTAGGGAGCCTAAGTATGTGTGCACCCTAAAGATGTGGTCAAGATTAGGTCAGAGTGTGTGACCATGCTCCTACCATGCTAAGTCATGTCTATCTCGAGTCTTTTTCAACTTTACAAAGAAACTTTCTTTGACAATTCCATATATGCATACAATGTTCTTGATCATATCCACCATAATTCTCCCACATTCTCCATGAGCCACCCACCCCTGCCAACATGTGCCCCTCCTGCCATCATGCCCCCCTAACTAGTACTATCTATGATGTGCACATGGGTATCCTACCAGGAAGCCCAGTCACTAAGAAAACTAATCCCCCTTCCATCACCATCAGGTGCAGGGCACCTGGAGGTCTAGATTCTGGCAGTGGAAAGGGATGATGTCATAAACCCAAGGCCCAGCATCTCAGATGGACACACATACTAGTACAGAGCAGGGGCTTGGACCACTTGGGAGGGCAGTGGTGGTGAATTGGGGGCTCAGATGCTGCAGGGCCATGAAAGATGCCCGTCCTGTCTTCCAGCAGCTGGCTCAAGAGGAGCCTGCTGGAGTGCCGGAGAGGGAAGGGCCCTTTCTAGCTCCCCATGGCCGGTTCTTGGGCAAGCAGCTGTGCTCTGTGACTCTATCCACACACAGGGATTTCCAGCCCTCCGGGTGCCTCAGGGTCCTTGCTGACATTCCATCCTGAGCTCAGACCCCTGCAGTCTTTCCCTGTACTCCTGGCTCGGTCAGTCCATGCCAAGCTCTGCCCTCTCTGCACTCATGGGAGGAGGGCCGGCTGCCGGGAACAGGGCAGGTGACTATCCCAGGGTGAGAACAATGGGGACAGGGCCACCTGCTATGTTTTCTTTGTCCCTTCCAAGTGAGGACAGGGTTCCCAGGCCTGTGAAAGTCGGAAACCCAGACGTAACTGCTGAAAACCCTGCTGCTCCCTTTTGGCACAAGTCTGCTCCCAGGAGTTCTGGAGTTCGAGAGAGCGTGAGACCTTGCCGGTGGTGTCTCTGAGCTCCACAGAGGCTGCTGAGAGAGGGCGGGGAGGGCAGCAGGGGAATCCCAAAGCTGGATGGGAAGACAGTCACAAACAGACCTTGGGTCCAGGGTAGCTGTTTTTGAAAATTGGTTGAGGGGATGGGGGGCTAGTTCAACCGTTAAAAATGCTTGCCATGCAAACACGAGAACCTGGGTTCACAGCCAGTGCCCAAGTGAAAATCCAGGTGCAGAAACATGTCTGTAATTCCAGCCCTTAGGAGGCACAGACAGATGTTCCTGGAGCCCTCTAGCTGACCAGTCTAACTGAATCTGAGTTCCAGGTTCAGTGAGAGACCTTGCCTAAAAAAAATGAAGGTGAAGAGGAGCCAAGGAAGATAGCAGAGGACAGTCTCTGGCCTTCACACACCGACACATGGGTGTAAGACCTAGCTAACTGCTTCCCCTCCCCTATGTTAGGTACTGTCCAGGTCAAGAAGCCACAGCACAGTAATCTTCCTTTGTGGTTTCACTTTCTATAAATTTCTGATTACTTATGGTCAACTGTGGTCCAAAAGTATTCAACATAAAATTCCAGAAGTAATTCATGAACTTTAACTCACTGTTTTGAGTCACGTGGTAGAATTTCATGCCCTTTGCTACTTCCTGCCTAGGATGTGAATCATCCCCACTCTTCATCCAGTGTATCCACACTGTATCCCCTACCTACCCATTACTTACTTGTCACTGTGCTGTGGCTCGCTGCTTCTTGGAGGATAAGTGGGTTCCCTAAAGCCTGCCATTTTCCACCTTGCCTCATGGGCTGCCTGGGTTTCTGGGCTTGGAGTATGAATCTGGTATGAGGCACTGCAAGGCTACCATGGCCGTGTGTGGGGTGGAGCCTCGCCTGTACTCTGTGGGGTCTTCTATAGATGGCTGCTCTTTCAGTGTGTGGGCGCCGGGCACTTTTCTTCAAGGATGAAACATGAGTATGACAGGAAGGGCCTTCTCTGGTCTAAGAGAGTATGGGAAGAAGACAGAAAACTGTGGGCCTGGCAGTGGGGCTCCTGACCTGGGAGTAATGATTTTCCATGCTGAAAGCAATATATATTTTGAACATGCCAAAGAAGAGGAGGGGTAGGGTGAGGAAAGGCGCTGGTCTGGGCGGTAGAAAATTGGAATTTTAGGAGGTCATGGTCAGATCTTCTTTTGTAGAGGAGATGTAGTTAGAGAGGCTAAAGGTTCCTGGAAAGTCTCCAGGTCTTGGTAGAGAGGATGCTATGTCATCTAGCCCATTGAAACTGCAGCAACTGATGAAGGAGCAGCATGGTGTTGCTCCCCCAGGCCCCCCACCATCTGCCCTTTCTTGGGTAAGACAAGATATTGTGAGCTGGGCCTCCCGCTGGCACGGGGAGGAAGGTGGTACGACTGGACTCTTGATCTGAGCTGTGGCTGCCCTCTGAGACACACCCCAGTCACCCTGCGCTAGGGAGAAAGCAGTGAAGAAAATACCAGAAATTCCTCCCTGCCCTATGTTCTCCACTCAGATAGAAAGATAGAAGGCCCTAGTTCTCTGCCCCCACTCCCTGCACTAAAGGCAGCTGCAAAAGTTTTTCATTTGTTTTTAGTGTGCTTTGAAAGAAATTTGTTTTCTTGTTGGTTTGGTTTGGTGTGTGTCTGTTTTCGATAGCTCAGGCTGGCCATGAGCGTGTGATTCTCCCCTTATCTCCTGGAGTGTCAGGATTGCGAGTGTGCATCACCATGCCTCACTTTTGGGGACCCCCCCCCCCGCAAAGTGACGGGGTTTCACTGTGTATCCTTGGCTGCTCTGAAGACCAGGCTGGCCTTGAACTCACAGAGATCCGTCTGCCTCTGCCTCCCGAGTGCTGGGATTAAAGACGTGCACCACCACCTCCAAGGTAACCTTTGGGAGAAATTTTAAAAATCTGCGAACAGGCTGGGCGGTGGTGGCCAGGGGAGGCAGTGGTACCACTCACTAGCCCTTCCAAGATAGTTTTGGTATGTCCCCAGTCTCAGTGGGGATTATCAGATTGAGTGGGGGCCCACTGCTCAGCTGGGCATACTAACACTCCCCATTGACTCCTCACTTCCCACCCTGATTCCTAAACTGCTTTGAGGGATGAGGATGGTCTCCCTTCTTTGACCTATGCCTGTCTGTAGCTTAAAAACAAAACAAAACAAAACAAAACAAAACAAAAAACAGTTGCTATACTCAGGCCCAAACAACTGTGACTTCTCTGCAGAGAACTCCTCCATTTCTGTTGGGGGCCTGCTTCCCCCTGGCTTCTTGTCTGGAAGGGATCATATTAGAGACCAGTGGGTATGGACAGTGAGAGAGTGTGAGTCCAGTGGCAGACAGACTTTTGTTGATTTTGACGCTGGGATAGTTAGGAATTAAGTTCAGAGAAGTAGCCATCTGTCCCTTCTGGCCTTGACCTCACCTGTTTGCTTAGTTGGATGGCATTCAGTGTGGAGGACTCAAAACTAGAGGCAGCTGATAAGGTTCCCTTTTGAAGGATGGTGAGCCTTGGTTTCTCCCTGCCCAGCTATGGAAACACTGATTTCTCCATGTGCCCCGAGGAAACCAAGCGATGAGAAGATAGAGGAAGAAAAAGGAATAGACAGTTGCCACCTCTTCTCACTGACCCTGCCTTCTAGGCGTAGGTTGAACGTCTCGCCCTGTCCAGGATTTGGCACTTCCTCCTGTTTCTTTTTGTGGGCGAGTGGCTTTTACTTGGATCTGACTTGTCTACAGTGTCTGTGCTCTTACTTTAGACAGAGAAAGACAGATGAGCCTGTCATGCTGATGACAGACACACTTGGCCAACTCTCACTGGGTCCTGGATGCTCCTTGTGTGTTCAGAAAATACAGGCCAAGAGCAGCCAAGTAGTTTACCCAAGGCTGCGGGCCTTTGAGAGACCCTGTCCAGCTCATTCCCAGGTGGGTCCAACTGGTTCCGCTTGTATCTGAGATGACTCAATCTGTCATCGCTACAGTGGACTGTCTGTGACTAGGGGTGAGTGTATTTGGAGCGAGGTGTTGGCAAGGAGTCATGCCAGGCTGGTAGTAAATACATCAGTCTGCATTGACTTCTATATTCCTTCCTTTTCCTGGTCTTTCCATAGCCACCGCCTTTGTGAGGGTTTCCGGAGGTGTCCGGTGATCTTCCTGCAGGAAGGACAATCTGGTCACCCTATGGGTATTCCCCTACCCCTAGCTCAGTCACCGCTTGCTCTGCTGTCTTGTAGCCTTTCCTTTGCTCTTTCTGTCTCTACCCCCCCCATCCCCTCTCCTTCCCTTCCCTTACATTGGGGGAACCACTGTCCCTCAGTTAGAGGTTGTCGTCAGTCTTCCCCGCCCCAGTATTCAGCCTTATCCTGAACATCCTACTGTTTTTGGGGTTTGCATCCCCCTTTTATGATGGACAAAAATCTCTACTTTGTTGTAGATAAAATTGTTTAAAGCGCAATTATGGCCAGGCATGATGGTGCAAGCCTTTAATCCTAGCACAGAGATGCAGGGGCCAGCCTGGTCTATATAGCAAATTCCAAGCCAGCCAGGGCCACACCTGGTAGAGTTCCTACCTAAAAGGAAAGCAGACTACTTTAGAACAATGCTCAAAGATGTTGGGTGTGTAGGCATCAGAAGACAAATGAACCCCTTCTGTATTCATACTCATGAAACAGTATTTAATTGTGTAGCTACATTATGCTAGGCAGAGCCTATGCTCCAGGAATACAAAATCTCTCCCTTCTTGGGGCTTATACTGCAGAGGACCCGCCTTTTCTGGTGACATTTAACTTGTCTTAGTTATTACCTGGGGTGATGTGTTATAAGCCTGGCATCATCGTGCTGAACAGCTTAACACGTGTCCTGCCCTCTCCCTCTGTACTATAGTGGTACTACCTGGGTTCGAATCCCAGCGAGCCTGCTTCTCATCTTTAACAATAGACTAATAGTGGTCCCTGCTTTTCAAGGCGTAGCCACTCCCTGAACAAAGTGTTTTAAGTGACTGAAGGGTTTCAGCGTCTGCAGTCTGGGCAGGTGAGGTGGCTTTCCAGGCCAGTGGGACCACGCGAACATGGGAAGGTATCCAGCAGCAGCCAAGGAGAGTGCAAAGATTCTGGTTCTTGGAGAGCACCATAGGTTGCAGTTCTGCAGGGACAAGAAGAGAGGCCAGTTACTCGGGTTGTATCTTACACAGTAGAGGAGGGTTCTGTGTTTGGGAAGCCATAGTGGCCATAGGAGTTGCAGGCAAGACTGCATAACTGCATGGTTGCTGGTTAGATGGATGTGGCTCATGCCTTGGCCGCAGTTTCCCTTGCCCTATGCAAAGAAATGTCCTAAACTGTATGATGGTGTGCATGGCTGGTGTCCGCAGTTCATAGTCGGGGCATAGATGTTGGCTCACCGGAGGCCTGGATGGGAATGGCCGCGCTGGGTTTAGGGCACTGTTTTTTCAGCTGATGGGAAGGAGTGGAACTGTGCATAGTCCTTCTTCCTGCACCCTCTGTCGGGGAAGGGATTAGGATCACCATGACTAGAACCCTGGGTTCTAGTCCCAGTCTTGTAGCTTTTAGTACCGCTACCTCTGGTACTACTTCCTTGCTGTCTCAGCCTTGGTTTCTCATTTGCAATGTGGAAAAAATGATAGTGTCTTTCCCAGCAGAATTCTGTCCTCATTAAATGAGCTAAAAGGCATGTAAAATGCTGAGCACAACCTTTGGCATGTAGTAAGACCTCAATAAATCACGCTGGCTTTATGATGAAGGTGACAAGTGGGGAACTCGATTCCGACTCCAAACAGGAGCCTGGCCCAGATTGTGCAGGCTCGGCTCCCTCTCTCTATCATCCTCCAGGCTTAGGAGGAAAATGAAAATATTGTCTCTTGTGGATTTAGGAGCCAAGTTAAAGAATACTGCGAATGAGCAGGGGCCACCTCCTCCCGCGAAAGCTGTTTCCCTAACCCTGAGAACAGGACGCCTTGTCTAACAGGGTTTGTCTGACTCCCCCATGGCCTTCTCCTAACCCAGGGATGACCTCCATCCTGGGTCAGCCCTTCTGTTCTGGGAGACTGGTTCAGGCCTCCTCCTTACCCTGTGGAATCCCAGCCATGGCCAGCCATGCGTCTCCACCAGAACCGTGGCTCTGCACAGTGGGAACATGGGTAGCTGGCCCTCCCCAAGTTCACATCTAGACTCCGCTCTGTGCCAAGTGATGACTGGGAGAACTGGAAAGAGTCAGGCAGGTGCTGTATGTGTCAAAGTCCAAGCAAATGGGTGTCTGGCCATAGCAACACTCTGTCCCCTTCTGTGATCATCCCCTCCCCACCCCCATCTTTGTTCCAGCTTTGGCATGGAGCCATGCAGATTCCAAACCAGCCACATTTGGGAAGGGTGCATAGAGAAGCAACAGAGAGGGGCACTGGAGAGCCCCAGGTCTGTTAAAGCAGTGGAGGGAGGGAAGCTTGGAGCTGCCACAGATTCTAAACAAGTCTTTACCTCGTATGCCCATCTACCCCTTTTACCACCCTTCCACAGTACTGTGTCTTCCCACCATTGCAAGGCTTCGTGAAGGTTAATGGGGCTAGGGACTCTGAGTCAGAAGAGGCCTACCTTCCTTATCTTCCATATCTGTCCTTGGTAGATGACTCAGGAGAACTCAGGCAAGTCACGGGGAAAGCAGGTGAGCTGTGGCTCTTGTTAACCCAGGGAGGGAGAGGCTGAGGCTGCAAGTTCTTATTCAGAAAGACTTGCCACCAGTGGGGTGAGGACAGGAAGGCCAGCATTGCCATTCTCCATGTCTTCCTGTATTCTTCAACTCTGTGTTGGGTGGCTGTTTAATTCTTTCTCAAGACTTCCAAATCACAGGTGGCCTTTGAGCCACGAGGCGTCTTGGGTAGGGCTGTCCGTGAATCCTGTGGCATTTCGTGCTTTCGGCCCGCCGTCCATGTCATGACAGCCTCATCTCTGTCAGCCATGAGAGAAAACCTGTGAGAAGACAGATCCTGTCTGTTGACAACTGAATCCCCCTCCTGACATGCAATGCACCTCGGGAACAACGTCTCTCAACCTTCCAGAAAGCAGAGCTTTCTTCATATGGTACATATATGTGTAATTCCCTGATGGACTTCTCAGTACCAGGAGCTGTTAACTTCAGCGGCAGATTGTTCTCTGCAAAAGCTTCCCTGGTGGCTCTTCTCGACTGTCAGCTCTTGGTTACATGATGTGTGTAGTCTAACACAGAGTGGAACTGACCCTGAAATGCAATGAACTTGGTATCTCCAACCCTGGGTAGATAATCCATCTCGGGGTTTACTTTTCACCCTGGTGTTTGCTGATCTGTGGTCAGCTGAGACCAGGGACTCTCCCCTTTGTCCTGTGCTAATTTTTTCAGTTTTTTTCTTTTTTGCACATATGTGCATGTGGTGGTGGTATATGAATGTACATGTAGAAGCCAGAGGTCTGCGCTGAGTGTCTTTCTCTGTCTCTGCCTCATTGTTTGAGACAGGGTCAATTAATGGACCTGGAACTAAGTGTTTCAGCTAGACTGGATCAACAACCCCCAACCCCCACCTGGCAAACACTGAACCATCGCTCCAGTCTCCTCTCTACTTCTCCACTGGCCTTTTCTGATTCAAAGTGTGAAGACTGAAAATATACTCATTTTGTATTAATTCTGACCATGTTTTCTCACTGTGGTATTGTGGTCATCTTCCCTTTCTGCACTGGTTCTTAATTTGCATCTTCTGCCCAAGGGAGTGGTAAGTTGTTGATGACTTGGCTGTGCCATTGAGTAAATGAAAGGAACCATTGTAGAGGCTAGGCCTTGGGCATGACCCTGGGGACCTCTCTCTGTTGACTGGTGATGAGAGTACTGTTTAGGGATGTTGAACTGCCTTTGAATGGGCTGAGACATTCTTCCTGTTGAAGGTGACTGCAGATTGCCTTGCTGACTCTGGCGTTGAGTGCCTTACACATGATGTCGAGGCTCTGCACCCTTCAGTGAAGGAAGTGTACTCAACTTCTTCCAAATGTTCAGCTCTCCCAGAAGGTTTCAGGAGTCAGAGTTGGTGGTACACACTTGTAAGCCCAGCATTCAGGAGACTGAAGTAGGAAAACTGAGTTTGAGATCAGCCTGGGCTTTATAGAGAGATGGTTTCAAAAACAAAATATCTAGAGTTTACCCTTTTTTCTTTTTGTAAACACACAAACAGCTTGTTTTCCGACATCTTTCAATGGGAATGATCAGAGGTGGTAACCCAATGTCATTTTAGATCCAAATCAAAGGCATTCTATTGATTGATTTGCTTGTTTGGGTTTTTGTTTGTTCGTTCGAGATAGGGTATTATTATATAACTCTAACTAGTCTGGAACTTGTGATATAGATCAGGCTGGCCTCAACCTCAGAGACCCACCTCCCTTTATTTCCTGAGTGCTATTATCTGCTTATTTAAACTTAATTTTTATAAATTTTAATTCTATGTATGTGTGTGCATTTGGGTGTGTGCAAATGCGTGAAGGTGCCCCTGGAAGCCAAACCACTGGATCTCCCTGAATCTGGTGTTACAGGCAGATGTGAGCAGCCTGATACGGGGACCGGGAACCAAACTTGGATCCTCCGTGAGTAGACGTGCTGTTAACTTCTGAGCCCTCTCTCCGGCTCCTTGACAGAGTCTCTACCGTAGGCTGACTTTAAGCTCCTAATGCTGCTTCCACCTTCCAAGTGCTGGGATGGCAAGTTGCCACCTGGGCGAGGTGAGCACTCTACAGTCAAGTCACACCCCCATTCGTGCACACTTTATCTGTTTTATTTCAGGCTGTCTGGCTTAAGATTTCTATCTGAGGTAACAGGTGGGGGCTGAAATGGTTCTGCCTTTTTTCCTCATCTGTTTAATGTCAACACGTGGGGCTCTAGAATTTCCTCATTCTCTTGGTCAGACAGATTTTTAAAAGTTAAAAATTGGATGCTGAGGTGTGGCTTGTTACCAGAGCTATCTTCCAGCAGGTGTGAGCCCCTGGACTCAGTCCCCCAGAATTGAAGAAAGAACCTGTTGGATGGTCCTACAGGTCTGTTAGCATCATAGACTGCTTCTACCTCCGAGTGCCCTGGGTAATGTCACTGTGAGAGCCCCTGTTTCCCATGTCTCCTAGGCTTGGGAATGACAGTGGGAGGTAGAACAGCAAGCGGCCTGTGGTCTGATGGGGTGTCGGGCAGGCATGTCATCATGGAAAATTCTTCTCTGAGTACGCAGATCCATTTACACGGCCTCTGCTGCTCCTGCAAACTGTGCATTCCTTCGAAGCCATCCATGCGTTCCTCCTTCCCTCCAAACCTCAGTCATGCTTCGGGCGGCTTAGAAATGATGGCTTCTCCACTTTGCCTTTGTTTCCAGCTCTCGCTGTTCCCTGCTGTCCTTGGCTTGGATTTTATAGGAAATTTGGCTGAGTTTCTGGTCTCTAGTCTGATGGGTCAACCCTGGGGCTGACCTTGAATGACAGAATTTGAAACCCCCTATTCCCCATAAGGGGCTCTCCGGTGCCGCCATGGGTTGGATGAGAGCTGAGTGATGGGCAGAGCTGAAGTTTGGAGTAAGGCGGATAGAGGTTTGTGGAGCAGGTGTGGTGCTTTGAGAATGCCTGCCCTGGGGCCCCCTGCCTACTGGGACTCTGTGGGACTGGTAACACAGTTTTGATCACCTCAAAGGGTACTCACCACCAGTTTATCTGTCTCTGCCCCAACAGTTGCTTATTCCAGGGCAGAGAGAAGAAAGGATCTTCGGGGAAGGGCAGTCTGTCAGGAGGAGGTCACATGAGCACCATCCCACCCTGTGTGTGTGTGTGTGTGTGTGTTGTGTGTGTGTGTGTGTAGGGGGAAGGATGGTTAGCTGGTTTGCATATCCCCAAGGACAAGGACACATATCCTTGGCCAAGAGATATTGAGCTGAACTCAGTGGCTGTCCCACAGGGAAAACGGTTGGAGGTTTCTTCCCAGGCCATAGAGGACTTAGGTATAGGAGTCTTCCAAGGTAACTGCATTGCGTACAGAGCTCTTGAAGTTCAGTCCTGGGACCAGCACCACCAGGGAACTCTTTTGAAAAGCCCTCTTCCTGGCAGCCTGTGGTAAAAGCTTTCTTAGCTTTGTGGGTGATTTGGAAACATGTTTCTGTCAAATTTTGGAGCCAAGTGCCTAGTTCACACCTCTCCCTAGCTACGTGGACCTGGGTAGATCATTCAACCTTCCTTGTCCTCTCTATAAAATGCTTCAGCTGTATAGCAACGACACTGCTCGGAACTTTGATATTCGTTAAGTGAAGACACTCTGAGGTGTGTGGCTGCTGTTGGTTTGGGGCAGGGTCTCAGGTAGCCCAGGCTGACTTCAAAGGATGGTCTTGATCCTGATTGTTCATTCCCCCTTTTTTGTTTTTCTGAGACAGGGTTTCTCTGTGTAGCCCTGGCTGTCCTGGGACTCGCTCTGTAGACCAGGCTGGCCTCGAACTCAGAGATCCGCGTGCCTCTGCCCGAGTGCTGGGATTAAAGGCGTGCGCCACCACCGCCCGGCTCCTCCTGCTCCCTTTCAGTATCAGCTTTTATAAGTGTGTGCCATGGTGCCAGGTTTATGCTGTGCTGGGAATGGAGCTCAGAGTATGTATGCATGCCAGGCAAGGATCAATGGAGTTCAAAGTATGCATGCATGCCAGGCAAGGAGGACTCTCACTGAGCTGCCTCTCTAGCACCCAGAAATCATTTCAGCCCTGACCTTCCCCGTGTTTTGTTGTTTTTTTTTAGGTGGTGTCTGATGCTGCAGATCAGGGTGTGGCCATTACAGGTAACCAGACTTTCAACAACTGGAACTGGCCTAATGCAATGATTTTTGCAGCCACGGTCATCACCACCATTGGTGAGTCCCCTTAGACCTTCAGTATACCCACATCCACATCCTCACTCCTCAGAACCTCGGAGGAATCCAGCTTAGGTGACTGAAGCCATGTTGGCCATCAAGTACACACAGTTTTACCCTGTCCTGATTAGGAAGGACTTAGTAAGTCCTGGGTAATTGGTTATACCAGTACAACTACTTCCGTAGGTCCTGATTTGGAGTTGGTATTTTTATTATTTCTGCATATGTATGTATGAGTAGTGTGTGCATGCATGTGAGAGTGTATGTGTATTTGCATGGGCACACATGTATGTGTGGGAGTCCAAGGTTAACATCGGCATCTTTGGATTGCTCTCTATGTATTAAGCATGGTCTCTACCAAACCAAAAGTTCACCATTTTCTTTGCTCCAGGGATCCAATGTCTTTGCCACCTGTGTGTTGGGATGTTATAGGCAGGCCACCACACCCACCCAGCCCTTACTTGGATTCTGAATTCTGCTGGGTCTCTTTAGGTAGCAATATTGGCATGGTCTGGTGGCCAGAGCCACACAGGTTAGCTAGACTGCTCACTGCCCAAAGCACCAATATTATCTGACTATGTGGCTGGCCACTCTAGAAGTCAGTGGCATAAAGCAGTTACAATCTTCCACCTTTTGGGGGTTGGCTAGTTTCAGCTGACAGTTCTTGTGTGGGCTCTCCAGTAGATGGTAATCTAATAGTGACTGCCCGCCGGCCTGGAGTCCATGCTGTCTTCTCCTACCCATTGTTTGACTGTTGGCTGAGGCTGGACACATAGGGCCTCTGCACGTATCTCTGCAGCTGGAAGGAAGAATCTCCTAAGTGCATAAAGTCAGGGAGTAGCAGTGGGCTTTTCCAGCCTCACCTGCCATATCATTTCTTCCTCTCTGGCTTGACATGAGCATATGCATAAAGGCACAGGGATTAGGAGTGGCCATCTTTGGAGTCTGTCTAGTCATTGAGGGCGGGCCATCTCTGTCTCATTTGCATAACAGTACCAAAAGAGCAAGTGGAGTACCTAGTGATAGTGGGCCTAGTGCCTGTCCACAGGGAGCACCCAGTATAATGGAAGACACAAAGCCTTTAGTGTAGAAATAGTTGTATAAATGAGCAGGGTCAGAGCTTGATCAAGGGAAATATTGCTTAAATATCTACGTTGCTAGAACAGGATCAGGTTGTCTTAAAGAGTGTGTCCTTCTGAAGCTGGTGTGTGTGTGGGTGCATGCACGGAGGAGACAAGAACCAAGCTATGGTTCCATAATCTTGGCTGTGATGTGTCCCTTACTTGACTCTATCTTCTCTCAGGTTATGGCAACGTGGCTCCCAAGACCCCAGCTGGGCGCCTCTTCTGTGTCTTCTATGGTCTGTTTGGGGTGCCGCTGTGCTTGACGTGGATCAGTGCCCTGGGCAAGTTCTTCGGGGGACGTGCCAAGAGGCTGGGCCAGTTTCTTACTAGGAGAGGAGTGAGCCTGGTATGTCTCAAACCCTAGATGCACAGTAAAGGGGAGGAAGGTGTCTGTACAGATGATGGCCGTCCTGTTGGATCTGCTGGAGCACCTTGGGCTCTGTGTCCCAGCTGGGATCCTAGAGTCCTTTCCCATGGCTGACTTGCTTTCCCATCACTCCACCAGCGGAAGGCTCAGATCACATGCACGGCCATCTTCATCGTTTGGGGCGTCCTGGTCCACCTGGTGATCCCGCCCTTTGTGTTCATGGTGACGGAAGACTGGAACTACATCGAAGGCCTCTACTATTCCTTCATCACCATCTCCACCATTGGCTTTGGGGACTTTGTGGCTGGTGAGTCCCTGCCTCCTTCCCCCCACCTCTGCCACATCACCATCTCCAGTTTCAGTCTGAAGACGGCCCTTTGTTGGGGTATCCTCTCCTCTTGGTTGTTAGTCTTTTATCTCTCTCCTGCCCTGCCCCCCCAGCGGAGGGCGCACACACACACAAGCCACAGCTGGATTCTTGCCTTCTGCATGTATGCAACCACACACACACCATCAGCTGAACCAAGGTGGCTCCCAGACAAGGGAGGCCTTCTCCCCACTGCCCTGCCCCCTCAGCCTTGCACTCCTCCTCTGCTTAATCCCCACAAGCAATGAAGAGGTTCTTTGTCCCCTTTGTGTGAGGGCTTGCGCCTGTCCCAGCCACCCATGCTCAGTTCCTTGTGCCTATGTCCTGTACAGCCTCCTGATTCCTAATTATGTCAGTCTGTGCCCCTCCCTCTTGACCTCCACCTCTGCTCCCAGAGGTCACCGAGGTCACCGCGCCAGCTGCTTTGCCCAGAGGGCAAGTGGAGGTCATGCCTCTGCCCCGTTTTGTGTGGAATGCTGCGAGGGGGCAGCTGAGTAGGTGGAGGGAACAAGACGCTTGCTACAGTGAACACTTCTGATCCCAGCTTCCTGGGACCCGCCTGCTGTCTGAACACAAAGTTACAGGCACAACCCTATCATTGTTTAGTTCAGGGCCCCAGAGGCTGCTGAGGATGAGCCTGTGGTACCTTTAGCCGTACTTCTGAGCTCCAGTGAGACACTAGACCCATCCTCCTTTCTTTAGTGATCCGTAAGAAAAGTTACACACTTGAATCTGCTTTGGTTCCTGGGCGCTGAGGGTAGAAATCAGCCATGGGAGGTTGGGACTGCATTGTTGCCATTATCCGACTCCACTTGTAATCAGAAGCCCTGTGCAAGATTGCCTTCAGATCAGGGTGCCTCCTCAGTCGGGGACTCTAGCTCCTGCTCCAGGAAAGACCCTAATAAGGGCTGGAGGTTGAGGTTGCCTCTTCTAGGCTCTTCAGTTAAGTTACTTCCCACTTTAGAAGGCAGGATGCAGGTCAAACTAGCTGCAAATAAAAAGTCACAAAGACTGTGGCGCATGTGGTGGTCAGGGGACAGTTTCAGGAGTTGGTTCTCTCCTTCTACCAAGTGTCCTGGGGTGCAAACTCGGGTCCTCGGGGAAGCACTTTTACCCACTGAGCCACGTCACCTGACCATGAAGGGAATCCTGACTAATTGTAGAAGAAAGGTGAACCTCTGGGGCCGTGAGGTGAAGGTGCTGCAGAGGAGTATGCAGAATGGTGGAGCCGTCCAGTCCAGGCCAATCAATCAAAGAGCTACCCTGACGAGGGCAGAGATAGGGAGGCTGACTCCACCTTGGAGGAGGGTAAAGACGGTTTGGAGTGGTTCTTGCCAGGTCAGTGCTTCATAGGTCATCTTGACCCAACCATCAGCATCATTCACAGTAAATCAGTTAGTCCCTCCCCATCTAAGGCTGCCAGCACCCCCAATGCTGAGTTTCCATTCTGTTTTTAACTGACTTGAGATGCGCTCCCTGGCTGGGAGGAGCAGAAAAATGCATACGCGTGAGCTGGTTATTTAACAGTCGCCCCAAGAGCCCCTTTAACTCCCCTCAACTCAAAAGTAGCCTCAGTTTCGACTTTTTGCAATTAGAGAAACTGGGGCTTAGAGTTGGGCTGTGCTGGAACCACAGTCCTTCAGGAAGGAAGTGGATGACGTAGTCTAGGCCTCTGTTGTGCACGTATGCCTGTGTGCACACTCAAGTGTATAGAGTCAGCCTTGGGTGTCATTTGCTCAGAAGCCCTCCAACCTTGGGTTTTTTGAGACAGAATGTCATTTGCCTGGAGCTCATCTATTAGACTGGTGATTGGCCGGTTAGCCTCAGGGCCCTGCCTGGTGTCACAGCTGTGGTCCCCTACACCTGGCCTTTCATGTGGATCTTTAAAAAAAAAACAAAACAAAACAAATAAATGAATAATTTTTTTTTTTTTTAAATATACAGGGGGATTTTGCCTGCTGTATGTCTGTGTGCCTGATGCCTTAAGAGGCTGGAAGAGGGTGTCAGAGCCCCTGGAACTAGAGTTACAAATGATTGTAAGCAGCTATGTTGGTGCTGGGAATTGAACATGGGTCCTCTAAGAGGACAACCAGTGCTCTTGTCCTTACGTGGATTCTGATGTTGAGCTCGGGTCCTCCTGGACTGTCTCCCCAGGTCTCTTCTTTGACACTGTGCTCTGTGTGGTTTACTAGGACAGCACGGCGTCAGCCATTTTGGTAGGCTTCTGCTGACTCTGGGCTTCCTGTCTTCACAGGTGTGAATCCCAGTGCCAACTACCATGCCCTGTACCGCTACTTTGTGGAACTTTGGATCTACCTGGGATTGGCCTGGCTGTCCCTCTTTGTCAACTGGAAGGTCAGCATGTTTGTGGAAGTGCACAAAGCCATTAAGAAGAGGCGGCGGCGGCGAAAGGAATCTTTTGAGAGCTCCCCACACTCCCGGAAGGCCCTGCAGATGGCTGGAAGTACAGCCTCCAAAGACGTTAACATCTTCAGCTTCCTCTCCAAAAAAGAGGAGACCTACAATGACCTCATCAAACAGATTGGGAAGAAGGCAATGAAAACAAGTGGGGAGAGGGTTCCAGGATCTGGACATGGGCTGGGACCTCAAGGGGATGGACTATCTGACATCCCTGCATCCTTGGTACCTTTGGTGGTCTATTCCAAAAACCGAGTGCCCAGCTTAGAAGAGGTATCTCAGACTCTCAGAAGCAAAGGGCATGTGTCGAGGCCAGTTGGTGTGGAGGCTGAAGCGCAGGCTCCCAAAGATGGCTACCCAGGCTCTGAAGTATTTATTAACCAACTGGACCGTATCAGCGAGGAGGCTGAGCCATGGGAAGCCCTGGACTATCATCCGCTCATCTTCCAAAATGCCAACATTACCTTTGAAAATGAGGAAACCGGCCTCTCAGATGAGGAGACCTCCAAGTCTTCCATGGAGGACAATTTGGCCTCAAAGGAGCAGCCTCAACAGGAGGCTGTGGCTGAGGCACCCTTGAGCACGGGTGAATTCCCTTCATCAGATGAGTCCACCTTCACCAGCACCGAGTCAGAGCTCTCTGTGCCTTATGAGCAGCTGATGAACGAGTACAATAAGACAGATAGCCCTAGAGGCACGTGAGGCAGGCCTGGCTCCCCACCTGCTCTCCAGTGGCTTCTTCCCCTCACCTGGGTTGTCCTGTGATGGCCAGATCCCTGGGGAGAGGGCCCTGGAAATGAGATGGGGAGCCAGGGCCCTGCTTTTCCTCTGTCCTCTCCAGCTGGTTGCTTGCTTCCATGGGATGTGATGTCGGCCCAGGACAGGCCTCCGTTCTACAGCCCCCATGGGGAGGCTGCTGTCCTGGGCCTGCCTTGTAGGTAGGCATATCTGCTGACTGGAGGCATGGAGGCTGCAGCACTCACCCTGGAGGTCCTATGTCTGTTGGTTAAGTCTCCCCCGTTGTTTGGTTGACTGTCACACGGTTCTCTGAGTTCACCAGTATTAATGGGCACCTCCTGCATGCCTGGCACTGAGCTAGGCATTTGGAAGGAGGAGCTTGTAAGACCCAGAGTTGTCATGTAGGAGTTCTTGAGTCTTCTGGGGAGGCACAGGTATGATGGGGTTTGGTAGGAGCAGGACCCATCTGCTCATCCACTCACTGCTCTGCCCAGCAAGCCCTTTACCGCAAACCTCAGGGCAGAGGCTGTATCTGTGTGTTGGTGGTGGGGGTCCTCTATCTGTCCCAGAGCCTTGTCCCTTCTCAGATTCCCTTTGTGAGCAACAGCAATGCTGTATCCTGGGAGTGCAGGAGAAAGATGGATGACTATGGAAACTAGTACTCTGGGCATGATCAGGGAGTTTAGACGTGAAGTCCAGGTCCCTCAGTTCCTGCCTGATGGAAGTACAAGTCCCAGCCCCAGTCTGGGCACCCACACTCCCAACCCACCATCTCATTCCCTGAGGATTCCCTCACTGCCTCTCCCCCTCACCCCTCTTTTAGTGGGTCCTATGGGGTGAGGCCACATCTTGGCTTACAGAACTGTGAATTGAGCTCCCTTCTTCAACCACTGTGTGGTAGTAGTGTGTACAGGGTGCCAGTGGGTTTGTGTGTGTGCGCATTTGGGCTGGGGAAAAAAGAAAATGTGAATTTTACTGGACCAGATATTCCTGGTGAGGTCTGGAAACTAGCTGCTGTATAAATCCTTGATGCTCAACCTCCAGCTAGCCTGCTCTGGCCTAAATGGTTTTTGTTATTAATATTTCTTAATGAATTGTTCTTTTTATACCCAGAATCTGTCATTGACTTCAGAGCCAATAAAGAACAGGGTCCCTGCAAGTGGGATGGATATCTGTAGAGGGCACTCTGTTGTCCTTCCAACTCAGCTTGTTCTTTTGTGGTAATGCCAGTCAAGGCCTTATGCAGAGCTGGGGGGTGGACAACACCACTGCAGGTCACTGGGTGCTGGGCAGGAGATGATAACCTGCCTCAGCCCCTTCCCTTGCCATGTATATTCTACCGAGGGGCATATAGGGCCAGAGCCCCATACATGATGTCAGTGAGAGGTGTGTGTCCATACCTCCACTATTCTCTAAGCGGTTGTGAGGCCACACTGGCCTCAGGGTGGGAGGGATAGCCTGGCTCCTGTGAAAAGTGTCCTATGCTGAATGTCCTGGAGCCACACTAACCACACTGTATACATGTCCTGGTGGTGAAGGCAGATGTAATTTATTTTAACATTTTTACAATAAAACACATGAACAAGCCCACTTACTGTGTGGTGTGTGGGGCTGGGAGCAGGGTAGGGTGGGGTGGGTGGGATGGGCCGCAAGACTCAGGACAATCTCATGTCAGACCTAGGACAATCTGATGTCAGTCAGTAGGTCAGAAGGATTGCAGTAGAGCAAAGGGTGTGGCCATCAAGAACTCCAACGAGAGCGTCAGGAGCATGGCCCACAGGCAAGGAGATAATCTGTTCTATCTGCTGCCGTCACAAATATCCTGCCCCAAAGCAATCTGAAAAAAAGTTTGGTTTACACACTTCCAGGCCATAGTCCATCATCAAGAGAAGCTGGGCTCAAAACTTGGATGCAGGAGCCATGGAAGAACATCATTTGTTGACTTCACTTACCTGGGTTTCTTGTAGAGTCCAGGACCACCGAGGGATGGCTCTACCTACAGAGGGTTGAGCTCTCCTTCATGTCTTCCACAGCTGTGCCCACAGGCCAGCCTGATCTAGGCAATTCCTCAGTGGAAGCTCTCCTTTTAGATAGTGTCAAGTTGACAAGGCTCATCAGGACAGGTAAGGATGGTGGTGGCCAAGTCTGCCCTTCACTAGCTTCCAGATAACCTTTCCAGATTTAACACCAACAAAACACAAAGGACAAACCTTCACCTTGCAGTGGTTCAGTCCTAAAAGTGAATGGAGCAGGAAGCAGACAGGTGTCTGAGGCACAGTTGTGTAAACATTAGTAAAAATGGGGAGGTTGGCTTTGAACCCAGGCAGCACAGTTCCTGGCCTGTCCACAGCCATTGTGATGGGATGAGAAGATGGCTCATAGGTTTGTGGTAGGTCTGACATCACTGAAAGAACCTCCCACCACCAGGAGGTGAATCAGGACTTTCCCAACTCAAGGAGTGTGCATATAGCCAGGGCATGGACACCTTGGTTTTTTTTTGTTTGTTTGTTTTTGTTTTTGTTTTTTAATATGAGCTAGAGAGATTACTCACAGGTAGAAACATTTACCAAGTGGCCCTGACTGCAGTTTGATCCCCAGAGTACAGTTTAAAAAGCCAACTTTTAAAGGCTGGAGTCTAATTCCAACCCTAGCATCCTATTGGGATGGGAGCTGGAGAATCCGATGGAAGCTCCTATGCACAGCACAGTGGCAGAGATAGTGAGACCCTGCCTCAAACATTAGGGTGAAGTGTTGGGGACTGCAGACCCCCAGACCCTGAATTTCTTGTAAACTACTTGTTTTCCTCTGCTCTGAGCAGTCTGCAGATGAAAGATCCCGGGTGCTGGGGCGTGGCCAGAGCCCTACATAAGCTGCCCCTGAGCACCTTAAGGTGGGCATTCTTGGCATTCTTGTGTCTAGGATGTTCCCATGGCTCCATCTGTCTGTGTGTGTGCATAATTTTAATTTTTCAGCCTAGTGGCCGTAGCGGCAAGTGAGTAGAGCACAGAATGGAACCGGTGTGGTTTTACATGGAAGAAGAGAACTACTCTGGAGAAGTCCTGACCAATCTGTACATACATGCTCACTTTCATAAACACACACAAATCTTAAAATATTCACCAGAGTTGGGTGGTGGTCATATATGACTTTAATCCCAGCACTCAGAGGCAGGCGAATCTCTTAAGTTCCAAGGCCAGCTTGGTCTCCAGAGTGAGTTCCAGGACAGCCAAGGCTTCACAGAAAAACCTTGTCTTGAAGAAACAAAAACTGCCTGGTATGGTTGCTCATACCTGTAATCCCAGTGCTCAGGAGGCCAAAGCAGGGGCATCCGGAAAGGAACATCTTTAACGAAAGCATGGTTCACAGATGCAGCCAACTGCAACACTTTAACCCCCTGAGTCATCTTCACAGCCATCCTTCCTGTCTGCCTATCCATTCTCTTCCCCATGTCACCCCCAATCTACTCACATGCACTCAGGTGCATAGATCCAAGGCTTTCTGGTTTGATCTTAAGATAAGGGCACCATAACATGAAAACCCTATATTTTGCATGGGTTTTTTCACAAAATCCTCAGACAGCTGCCATTTAAAACCTAGCATAACCCTTCTGCCCCAACAGCAGCAGTTACTGTGCCCTGAGAAGTTGAACTGGGACTCAGGGAGTGACTTTCGGGGCCAGAGCTGAAACAGACACTGCAGAACATACATTTTAGAGGGTCAGGCTGTGTTCTTCCTGTGCTCAAACTTAATCTGGGGCTTTCTGAACAAGTAGGAGAGGCTGAACCTCAGCTACAGGAGAGTCCTGCACTCCCCAGCTTCCTGAGTGGTCATGGACAGAATGGGCATCCTGTAGGAGCTGAGGCTGGGAGGGACAGCCCCCACTGAAGCCCCTAGGCCAGTGTCTCAGATGAGTGAGACCCACAGACTCAGTAGAAGTCCTTGGTGTCTCTCCTATTTCAACAGGCTGCTTCCCTGCTGCCTCCAGAAGCTTTTCTGCCTGGCATAAGATAGTTAGTTCCCTTCTCTCCATCAGTATGGCTGCCCTCACTGCTCTGCAGTCACTGTTAACTGGTCAACTGCTCTGTACTGGGTGAGGTACAGGCACTTTTAGCGCTGCTAGGTGGGATGGACAAATGGCCCTGCATCCAGGGAGTGAGAATATTGCTTGCTGGTCATTTTCTGAGTGTGTGATGGGTATTGATACTCATTTGTTTTGGTAGTTCCTAGTCTTTGTTTTCCTCTCTAAGATTTATTTTCTAATTTTAAATTATGTGTGTCTAATTTTAAATATATGTGTCTTGTGTAAATATGTGCATATGAGTGCAGGTATTTGTGCAGGCCAGAAGAGGGCATCACATCCCTTGTGGCTTTGAGCGGCCTGATGTGGTGCTGGGAACTGGACTCAGGTTCCCTACAAGAGCAGAGCATTCTCATAACTGCTGAGCCTTCTTTCCAGCTCCTAGAACTGAAAACAAAAACAAACCACAGCATTTCATTAATCCTTTGAATATCTCATGCATGCATTCAGCATATTTTGATTATATTTATTATTTGCTTTAGGAATATTACCCTATTCCTTCCCTGAACTAGTCCCAGATTCATTTCTCACTCCCCTCCCTACTTCATATCCTCATTTTTGTCCCCCCTCTTTTGAGACAGGGATTCTCTGTGTAGCCCTGGCTGTCCTGGAACTCTCTTTGTAGCCCAGGCTTGCCTTGAACTTACAGAGACCCACCTTTCTCTACCTCCTGAGTGCTGGGATTAAAAGTGTGCACACCACCACAGCCCGGTATAACCTCATTTAAAAAAATAACCCACCGAGTCCAATTTGTGCATCTGGGTGGGAGACCACCCACTGGAGCACGGTGTACCTACCAAGGGCCACTCCCCTTGTAGTCATCAGATGTCAATAGCTCCTCAGTGATGGAGGTTGGCGAGCCCCCACCCCGATCCATGCTGGAATATTGACTGGGTTGATCTTGTGTGGGTCTTGTGCAGGCCGCCATCTTGTTGAGTTTATGCGTGTAATGGCCCTGTCATGTCTAAAGGACACTGTTTGTTCCAGTTCTCCCTGACCTCTGGCTCTTAAAATCTTTCTCCCCCCTCTTCCACAGTGTTCCCTGAGCCTTGAGGTAGGGGTCATGCTACAGATGTCTCATTTGTGGCTGAGCACCCCACAGACACTTGTTTTCCAACATCCACTGTGCTGGAAAGCTTCAAGATCTCTTTTATCTACACCTTTTAAGCCTAACGTATTATTAACTTCATTTTACAAATGAAGAAGCCGAAGAAAGTAATCTTCCCTAAGTTCAAACAGCTGTTAGGTGGCAGAAAACACCTGTCCAGGCTTGCGTTCCTGTCCCTCACACCACCCTCTGGCAGTCCCTGATCTGATAAGGAAAACACCTTAGCTTGTGATGGAGGTGACTGAGGCTCTGACTTCCAAGGAGTCTTCAGTCTGAGGAGCTGGGAGGCCAGGAGTGGAGAGTTCTGTCTCAACTGCCTTTTTGCCTTCCTGTGAGACCCCAGAAGAGTCACTATGCCAGGGTGCAGAGAGGAGAGAACAACCTACTTGGGTGTCACCTCATCTTGGAAATGCCTGGCAAAGGTGATTGCTTGGGGAGACAGTGGGCAGGTTGGGCAGATTGCCCAAGGAGAGGTCTCTGGAAAGACAACTTTTCTTTGGGGAACCCCCATGGTTTGGGGGACCCTCATGTTTGGTCTCAGCCCTGCCCATCTGCTCTCTATGCTTGAATAACAAGTTCCTGATTTAATCCCCGTACTCCGGAGGCAGAGGAATGTGGATCTCTCCGAGTTCAAGGCCAGCCTGGTCTACAGAGCTAGTTCCAGGACAGGCTCCAAAGCTACAGAGAAACCCTGTCTCGAAAAACCAACAAAACAAGCAAAGCATTTATTTGGGGAAATACTTGTGGAAGTCAGAGGACAATTTACAAGACACAAATCTGTCATGTGTTTTCCTCGGGGATCGAACTCAGGGCTTGACAGCAAGTGCCTGTTTGTTGAACTGTCTTGCTGCCCCCAGATTCCCAATTTTGAAAGCCAGGTCCAACCAACCCAGGCCCTAAGTGCTAGCTAGTCTGACTCTCCAGGGTGTCATCTTATTCACCGACCCACTTCTCCACCAGCCTGTGCTTCATGGAGCTATCTGCCGTAAACTTCCATAGCCTCTAGTTACCCGTCCCTGAGTGTGGACTGGGTGTCTTTCCCTGTGTGGTAATGGCCCCTCAGGAAACCAGCTCTGATCAAACTGCTGTGACCTGTTCAAGTTTCCTGTCTCCTACTCTTGTGCCCTCTCCCCTGGCAGAGAGCCACTCACTGGGGGTAGCCAGGCCTGGATTGCTCATGTCCACATTCCCACCAGGGCCTGGCTATGTGGACATGGGCTCTGCTTTCTGGTGTTTGGAAAATTCAGGGTGAATGTCCCACAAGTCCCTCTGTTCCTGGGGCAGAGGCCAAAGCAGGGACAAAGCCTGTTCCATGAGGGCAAGTCTCAACAAAGCCAGGTGGATGAACTTGAGAGACCTTGTGGCAGAATGAGGTGGCCTGATTGCCAAGTCACCTGAGTCTAGAAGGCAGGACCAGGGCACAGCATACCTGAGAGCACTGTTTGCTCCAAACCTCTCTTGTGCATCACCCCATCTTTACTTTTCAGTGTTTCCAGATGATGGGAATGAAGCTCCGTTCCACCACCACCCACCCCACTTCTGGTGTGTCTCCGGAATGCCCCTGCCTTCCCTGGCTATGCACAACTGTGCCTGGCCTCCTGGTTTATAAAACCCTTTCACACCCATCCCTATGTAGGATTGCTCAACAAGTTGAAGCAGACAGGTGCAGTATTTTACAGCCCGACTGAAGGATATTTTTGCAAACAAGGAAATCTGGTGTCTTGGTTTGGGGTCCAGGAGAGCAAGGCCTCAGGCAAGATCTGGGGGATGGTCAGAAGTAGCAGAAATAGAGGTGGGGTGATAATGGAGAAAGAAGAAGAGGCAATAGAGATACACTAAAAACAAATATTTTGAGCCAGGTGGAGGTGGTACACGCCTTTAATCCCAGCTCTTGGGAGGCAGAGGCAGGTGAATCTTTGAGTTCTAGACCAGTATGGTCTACAGAGTGAGTTCCAGGACAACAAAGGCTTTATGTAAAAACCCTGTCTCAAAAAGCAAAACAAAACAAACAAAAAACAAAAAAAATACTTTAAAGTTTGACTTATGTGCCCCCGCCCCTCTGTGTGTATGTGTATAGCATACCTGTGTGGATGGCCAAGGAGGCCAGAGGAAAATGTTGGAGCCCCTGGAGCTGGAGTTCCAGGCAATAGTCAATTATTCAACATGGTGCTAGAAAGAACTCAGATCCTCCCCAAGGGCTCTAAACTGCTGAGCCATCCCAGTCTGGGTGCACACTGGGTTTCCTGAGCTCCATCCTGCTGGGGCACCTCTGTCAAGACCCAGCAGGAATTCCCCTCAGGCTGATTTTTCTGGACAGGAGGGCTTCTTTCACCTACGATTGCCTACCTTCCTCCACTGTGAAGGATGGAGCAGGCTTACTGGCCAGATGCCCCAGACAAATAAATATCTTTCCCTTGCTAACTTGTTAGCAATGAAAACTGGCTACTTCCTCCAACAAGAGGAGCCCCCTTAAACCTGGCTAACTTTTATTTGCTTGTTTGTCTTGCAGTTCTGGGACATCTCCAGTCCACCTGGGCTGTTTTGATCTATAAAATAGAGAGGAGATTTCTGTCACTTTTGGACGTGTGTTAGGAAAGCCTGACACTTCTGTGCTGGGTGTAGCGGAGGGGTGGGGGAGGAGTGATCACAATTTAAGAAATTCAAGCACCCTGAGACCTGAGACCCAAGCTATGAAGAAACCTACCTCCAACCATGTGGTGAGAAGATTGGCCAAGCTGAGACGTCTTGAACGTCCCAGCCCGGGTGATGTCATAAGGAACCTAGCCAGCTATGCTGTAAACTGAAGACTTATGAGCGAATAAGTGATGGTTGTTGGAGTTTGTTTTGTGTTGCTATAACAAAATGTCTCAGATAGAGTACTCTTTTTTTTTTTTTTTTTTTTTTTTGGGTTTTTAGAGACAGGGTTTCTCTGTGTAACAGCCCTGGCTGTCCTGGAACTAGCTCTGTAGACCAGGCTGACCTCAAACTCACAGAGATCTGTCTGCCTCTGCCTCCTGAGTGCTGGGATTAAAGGTATGCACCATCACTGCTCAGCTGAGATAGAGTACTTTATAAAGAAAAGAGATCTTTATAAAGAAAAGAGATTTGTTCGCCTCAGTTCTGGGAATCTCAGAGCATAGTAATGACATGGGCTTCTAGTGAGGGCTTCAGGTGGATAGCATCACATGGAAAGAGGGAGAGGAAAGGAGGGAGGGAGGGAGGGAGGGAGGGAGAGAGAGAGAGAGAGAGAGAGAGAGAGAGAGAACTAAGAGAAAATGAGAACAAGCCAAGAAAACAGAACTTTATTTTTATTTTATTTTTTGAAACAGGGTCTCTAACCAAGGCTGGCCTTGAGCTCCCTTTGTAGACAAGGGTGACCTTGAACTGCTGATTCTCCTACCTCTATCTCTCTTCCCACATGCTACCACAGTTTATAGGGTGCCTGGATTGAACCCCAGGGCTTTATGTATGTTAGGCAAGGACTCTTATCTACCGAGCTACAACAGCATTTAATTGGAGCTGGCCCACTGCTTTAGAGATTTAGTCCACTATTGTCGTGGCACAGAGCATGGTAGCACGCAGGCAGACATGGTGCTGGAGAAGTAGTTGAGAAGTCTACATTCAGATCTGCAGGAAACAAAAAGAGAGACAGGAGGGCCTGGCCGTGGACTTCTGAGACCTCAGAGCCCCAGTGACACACTTCCTCCAGCAAGGCCACACCCCTACTCCTTCTGAGTAGTGTCACTATCTGATGACCAAGCAGAGACTACGAGGGTCATTCTTATTCAAACCCTACAGGGATGTTACCTTGCTGGCAGGAATGAAGATATTTCAAAGAGATACTTGCCAGTGACTATCGAAACAACAGTCCTCAAGAAACTGGGATTTTATCTGTAATTTTATGCTGGAAGAAGGAACAACACAAACAGTTTGAAGGGAAGAGATTTACAACTCGTCAGACCACAGTGCAGGGAGATGGAGAAGGTGCAATGCGAATGGGCAGAGCAGCACCTTAGGCCTAGGTGACAATAGACAGCTCCTGCCACCTACTGAAATCCAAACCTCATGTCAGGATGCGAAGGCGGGTGGGGGGTGATTGGTGGGGGGATGGGGTGTCACTGGATCTTTTTGCTTCTCTTCCCAGTGAATAAAATCACTTTAAAAAAAAATCCCTTCTTCTTTTCACTATTATTTTGTTTAGCTGATCTAATGAGGGCAGGAGGTTTTGCCTCAGCTATTAGAGTTGCCAAGCCCAGGCTGACTCCAACCGTGGGAGCCCCTACATCTAGGTGGTGAACACCCAGCACACTGTATATGGTTGGTAATAACATCCTCAGCTGGGAACTGAGGCTTGACATCACACAGCAAGAAGCAGAGCCCTGGTTCTCACCCGAGAACCCCGAGCTTGTAGTATCTGCTACTCTACAAAGCCTGCTGGGGGGCACAGCTCACCCGCTCCAAGAGAAGGGTGCCCAGAGACAGTGTCCTGTCTGCACATCTCAGTCACAGCCCAGATATTGTGCAAGACCAGTGAAGTGGAGTGAGCAGAACTCATTCCTCACCAGGAGGACTCATGGAGATGGCTCAGTTCATAAAGTGTAGGCTGTCCAAGAAAAGTCTGACTCAGCAATGTGTCCGTGCCATCCCAGCGCTGGGCAGGTAGATGGCCAGCCACCCTAGATGAATCCATGAGCTCCAGGTTCAGTGAGAGACCCTGTCTTAAAAACCAAGGTGATTTGGGACTGGAGAATTGGCTCAGTTCCTGATCTTCTAGAGGTCCCAAGTTCAAATCCCAGCATCCACTTTTAATGGTTCAGGATTGTACATAACTCCAGATCTAAGGGGTTCAGGATTGTACATAACTCCAGATCTAAGGGGAATCTGACACCCTCTTCTGGCCTCTGTGGACCACACACACAGGCCCATGCACACCACACACACACACACACACACACACACACACACACACACACACAGAGGCCCATGCACACACAGTCACACCAGGGGTTTTCTGGCCTCTGGCTTAGAAAGATCTTGATTCTGGAGCAGTGGGAGAAAGCCCAGAATCACCTAGGTCCTGGGAACACCTGGCTAAAGGGCTCAGAGGTTGGGGCTGTTGTGTTTCCCTCACCCCTGCCAAGCTGTCTTGTGTTTCTGCTTTGCACTGACATCCGTGTTTACCTCTCCATTCCCTGATTTCTTCACCTGTGGCTCTGGCCAGCTGAGCTGCTCTGTCAGGGTTGTTGACATCACATAACTCAGAGCATATAACCTGTGTTTTTTTGGTCTCAGGGAAGTTGCCTAGGACACCTGATGCTGGCGCCTGAGGAGGAAGGTCAGATTTTGTCCGTCTCTCTAGATGCTCAGTTCTCTACCCTCAACAGTTCACTCTTTGGAGAAAGACTCTAACTCAGGAGACAGGTCCACTTATGCTATCGCATAGGAGCCAAGTGGCTTGCTTTATAGAACTTTTACAAGCTGGCAATCAAACGAGCTGCTTAAAGAAAAAGAACAAAAGAAAATTACATCGCATGACTGAGAGGGAGCTCAGAAGGCAGGATCAGAGTTTGGTCCCCAGCACCCCAATAAAAAGAAACCCAGACACTGTGGCTCATCCTTGTAATCCCAGGGCAGGGAAATGGAGATTTCTGGGATCTCAGTCAGGTCTAATGGAGGAGCTCCAGGTCAGAGAGAGACCTTGTCTCAAAAAACAAGGTAGCTAGCACCTGAGGAAAGATAGCTAGGGTTGATCTCTGTTTCCACATACATACCCTTGTGCTTGCACACTTGCACACATATGTGTGTGTTCACACACACATACACACAAGCATAGTACAAAAAATACTACCAAGATTGGACAGTGGGAAGCTGAGGCAGAAAGCTTTATCACACACACACACACACACACACACACGTATGATGAATGCAAGACCATCCTGGGATATATGTTTCAAGATCCTGCCTCAAAAGAATTAAGTTAAATTATGCAAATATGTAATTAAACTGTCCCAGCTGCCTCTCTTCCACCAGGCTCAAGTAATGCTATGATAGGCAAAAGGCAGTGCCACACACCTGTGTTCCCTGATGAGTCCAGGGAGGACGTTCTGGTTGGCATCCAACAACTTACATTAGTCACCAAGGGGTTCATAGCTGTGGTATGACAGGTTATCATGGCCCTAGGCAGACATGGCCACAGCAAAAGCTCAGGCTCCTCAGCCCCACCCCAGAATCCTGCAGCCTCTGTTCCACCCAAACCAGATAGTACCACCAGCATGGTAGCAGGCATTCTGCTGCATACCCGCTTGCCATGTCCACGCATCTGGAGTCTCATGCAAATCTGTGTCCCTAGTAGGTACAGCTACTTGGATACATCTCAGGACTGGATCCTTAGAGAATTTGCTTGTGCAAAACTCATTGAGGATCCTCAGGTAAACCTAGGGTGCTATAGTTCAACCAGAGGCTGTGGCTCCTTACAGGGGGTCTTAGGGGAAAGATCTCTTTTACTTTCTTTACCAGAGGATGCAAATTATGCCTCTGTGTGTGTGTGTGTGTGTCTGTCTGTCTGTCTGTCTGTTGGGAGGTGGAGGTGGAGAGAGAAATTGGAATTACAGACTGTGGTGGTTTGAAAGGAAATAGCCCCCAAAGTGAGCGACACTATTAGGAGGTGTGGCCATGTTAGAGTGAGTGTGACCTTTTGGAGGAAGTGTGTCACTGTGGAGGCAGGCTTTAAGGTCTCATATATGCTCAAGCCATGCCAAGTATCTTAGACCACTTCCTGTTGTCTGCTGATCAAAACAAAGCCATCACCATGTCTGCCTGCACATTGCAATATTTCACAATGATGAGACCGGATTAAACATCTGAAAATGTTAGTCACCCCAATTAAAAAAAATTTTTTTATAAAAGTTGCCATGGTCATGGTGTTTCTTCACAGCAATAGAAACCCTAAGACAGAGATCTTTACATTTTACTTATTTATTTGTATATGTGGGAGGCAACACACATGTGCCAGATGAGCGGATGTCAGAGGACAGTAGGGTGACTGGAGTCATCAGGCTTGGCTGCAAGTGCCTGATCCGCCAAGTCATCCTGACAGCCCACGAAATCCTGCATTTTTAAGGACTTGTTGGAAGTGCTACATTTTAGTTCTGGTTCTCCAAGAAGCAGATGCCATGATGGGGCTACGCTGGAAAGCATCAGAAGTGATCCTGGGTATGTATGTCACTGTTTGATTGCATTGCAGGCTGAATTCTAGGTGTCTGTGGAAGCATCCTAGTGTTCTGTGCAGACAAAGGAAGGTAAATAGCCTAGGAATGCCGCGATGTCCGGGGGGGTGGGGGGGGTGGGGGGGGTGTTTCCTAAGTTTGCGCTTTGCTCCTCCCCTTCGTGTATTCAGTCCCTTGCTGACAGTCACCAACGACCTGGGCACAAGCCTGGTGGTGGTTTTTTTTTTTTTTTTTTTGGTTTTTTGAGACAGGGTTTCTCTGTGGTTTTGGAGCCTGTCCTGGAACTAGCTCTTGTAGACCAGGCTGGTCTCGAACTCACAGAGATCCGCCTGTCTCTGCCTCCCGAGTGCTGGGATTAAAGCTGGTGGTGGTTTAAGAGACTTTGGCTAGTAGCTGGAGATCTTTGGGGGAGTCTTTTAATCCCCACTGAGTTATAGTGAGCAGAAGGCATGGAAGGGGTTGGGGAGATGGCCCAATAAAGTGTGTGCCATGCACACAAGAGGACCTAGCATACACAAAGGTCTTGCCCCACAGGGAATACCACAAATTTATCATTGTAAAGAACCCTGGTGCACTTTTCAGTCTTCTGTCATTAAAATTACTCAGCTTAAGAGTAGATGTTTACCTATTGCAGATGTTGACAAGTTGGTCTCAAAGGTCACACTCAACCATGTGATCCGAGTTTCCACAGTGGGTGGGGAGGGGGTATTTTAAGATTGTTTTTGCTCCTTCTTGGCAGTCAGTGCCCCAAGCCTGACACTTGGCAAGGAAGCCTGCACCTCTGGGGACTGCTGTGGAGCAGCACAGCAAACAAAGGGTACCAGAGAGTTCGTGCTGCCCCCTTCCCACCTGGGCACATGCACATCCCATAGCAGGAGAGTGGCAGGGTTATGGAACAATGGGAGCCTGTGAGTCATGAGGTAAGGCCGGATGGAGTTTCTCCAGCAGGCGGCAACTGGAATAACTGCTGGTTCCCAGTCTTGCCCTGTATGATCTGGACTTTCTTTTTTATCTTTAAAAGTCAACTTTTATTTTAGCAAAGTGATAGGTATAAACATTTTCAGAAAGTCAGTTTATGCTGCACAATGGGAAATAGGAACTGCTTTCCTCACTTTTATGCTTCAAAGGGTTTTTTCTTCCTAGTTCCCCCTTACTTTTCTAAGCAACATCTAAGCAACATCTAGCTTCTATAAAAATTTCCCATAAATTTTAAATATTTATTTATTTAGTGTATGTATGTATGTGTGTGTGTGCCTGAGTGCAGGTATGTATACCACATACATGTAGGTACCTGTAGAGCTCAGAAGAGGACATTAGATCTGAAGTTACATGCAGTTGTGATACGCATGCTGGGAATCAAACCTGGGACCTCTGAAAGAGTAGCAAGTGCTCTTAATTATTGAACCTTCTCTGCAGCCCTTCCTATAATTCTCTTTTGTCATTCTACTTTAGTTAGTATAGATTCTCTTCTTATGACAAGACTGAATATGTAGCTCAGTGATGGAGGAAGGTCATTGGTTAACTAATAAAGAAACTGCCTTGGCCCATTTGATTGGCCAGCCTTTAGTTGGGTGAAGTAAACAGAATAGAATGCTGGGAGAAAGAGGAAGTGAGCTCAAATGCAGGGCAGCTCCTCTCAGAGCCAGATGCAATGCAGCCAGCCGCCAGGTCAGACATGCTGAATCTTTCCCGGTAAGCGCACCTAGTGGTGCTACGCAGATTATTAGAAATGAGCTAAATTAATACATGAGAAATTAGCCTAGAAGAGGCTAGATATAATGGGCCAGGCAGTGTTTAAAAGAATACAGTTTGTGTGTTGTTATTTCGGGGCATAAGCTAGCCAGACGGCCAGGAGTTGGGTGGCAGGAATGCAGCCCGCAGCTCCTTCAACAGCTCAGTAACAGAGCACTTACCTAGTGTTGTGAAGCCCTAAGTTCATTCCCCAACATTAAAAATACACAACTACTTTCCAATTAGATCCAAGGCCCACTCCATAAGATGAAGTTCATACCTACCATCATTCTAGAGCTGACCACGCAGGGTAGACAGGTCATAGACCTTAGGGAAGAACATACTATGATTATTCTGCTAAATTACTACAATATTAAGCCAACTCCTAATGACCTTCATTATAGTCATAGATTAAGTCATCTCTTAGGCCTCATCTGAGAAGCTTCAATTTGCAGTAGGTGGTGATATAGTGACCTCCAACTGGCCAAGACACAGAGAATAAGAGACTGCAGAATGCTCGGCCCTAAACGAAACACACACACACACACACACACACACACACACACACACACACACACATATATATATGCATCTTTTCCTCTAAAGGCACAGTGATTATTGCAGGAGAGAGGAAGGGAAGGGGGCAAGAGTCAGAAGAGGTGGACAACTACAATGTCTTCTAGACACAACAGTGCAGATGCTCTTGGGAACATGCAGCAGTTGTGACAGCATGCTCAAAGTTCATGCAAACCCAAGACACACCCCAGCATGGAGAAGGAAGTTTGTCACAAAATCCCATCCACAGACAAGGAGCTATTGACAATTCTTAGTCGCTGGGAAAGGGAAGGGTCAGTTTTCTTCAAGAGTATAGTCCCTGGTAAGCTGGCCGTGCTCCAGTGGAGGGTCACACTTAACAAGGATATTTGGATAGCACAAATTGACATTGATGGGAGGAAAAGACACAAAACTGGGCGAGAAGTCAAGGGGTGGATCTGGGATGAGGTGGTTGAAGGAGAGTAAATATGAACAAAGCTTATTGTGTGAAATTCTTAAAGAACAATTAAACTATTTAAACAAAAGAAAATATAGTTAGGGCTGGTGAGAACCTAATTAAAGGTTTTTGTTGACAAGCCTGATGACCTAAGTTCAGTTCAGTCTTCAGGACCCATATGGAGGGAGGAGAAAACTGATTCCTACAAGCTGTCATCTGATACACACACACATACACACACACACAGGTGTGCATACACACCAGCACACAACACCCAAAATAAATAACAGTATAATAAAAAATACAAACAAGGTAAAACAAATAGAATATAGAATAGCCCTATTCTATATCCTATATATACACTCATAGCTTCTTTAGCCAATATAATAAGATGCTAATTTACGGTTAGATCATAGTTCAGTGTTTACATTATTATGAATATGTACATTACAAAAACAACTTCTGAAGTTCCACTGTCTTCCTTCTCCCAGGACATTTTCTTCTCCTTGTTTTTCTACTTACTTGGATCTGTATGTTCCTGCTACTCATTCACTCCCCAAGTCCTTGCTAGTTGTAAAGCTCTCAAAATGATTATCTATCAGTCCTGTTCATTTTTTCCATATAAACACCTCTTCTAGCCTCTATGATCTTTCTGCTCTTGGCTGGTTGGTTACTATCAGGGTCTTATTGATTGCACTAGAATATCCTTTTACCACTAACTAGGAATTCCCTTTGTCTCTTTCTTCCATTATAATCTGTCTTCAAAACACAATGCTTTTGTTTTTCTTTCTCTCTTCCTTAAACAGTTTTCTGAACAATGATGTAGGGGGTAAAATTAGCTTTTAATTACATTGTGTGTGTGTGTTTGTAGACTAGAGCTGGAGTTACAGGTGGCTATGAATCACCTGGCATGGGTGCTGAGAACTGAAGGAACTCAGGTCCTCAGGAAGAGCAGTAAGTGCTCTTAACTTCTGATCCATCATTCTAGCCTCAAAATTTATTTTACTTTTTTTTTTATTGTTGATTGTTTGTTTTGTTTTATTCAAGACAAGGTTTCTCTGAGTATCCCTGGATGTCCTGGAACTCACCCTATAGACCAAGCTAGCCTCAAACTCAGAGAATTGCCTGCCTCTGCCTCCCAAGTGCTGAGATTTGTTTTACTTGTGTGTGTGTGAGCGCATGCACACGTGAGCACACATACCTAGGTCTGTGTATGTGTGACTTGACATTCACAAAGAATGCCTTATTCTCTCTTGCTGGTGATACAGGTGCCGGAAACTGAACTTGGATTCTCTCAATGAGTGGCAAGGGCTTTAAACCTTTGAGCCTTCTCTCTCGTTCTTGACCCTAAATCTTTGTGATAGTTTGGCTGGGTATCTAATTATGTTGGAGTTCTGAAGCCTTTTCTTTTTGTTTTCCAGCCTCTGATGTACCTGTGAAGTTCAGAGACACTGTTAGTCCTGGATTTCACATGTGCTGCATCCTCCAGCCTCGCTATTGTGGTGATTCAATTAGCAGATTTTTACATTCAGAATCATATACCTGTCACCCCTTTCTGTATAAAAGTTTTCAAAAAGGTGGCACATCTACCATCATTTTCCCTCCATCTAGGTCAGTGCTATTTACATAAATGAGCCATTTATGAAACTTACTGTTATGTTTTGATGGAGCTGGGAATTGAATTTAGGGCTTCTTGCATGCTAGGCAAGAGTGTTACCAATCAGTTATACCCTGGTTCTTAGTTAAAAAAATATTCTAGCAGCCACATTAGAAAGATAAATGGAAACAGAAGATAATAACCTTAAAGGACTTGGGAGGTGCTCGGTTGGTAAAATACTCTTTCCATGTAAGTTCAAGGACCTGAGTTTGATGCCCCAGAACTCACATAAAAATAATGACTGAGAATAATGGTGTACACTTGAGTCCCAGCACTAGAAAGGTGAGACAAGGGAATGCTTGGGATTCATCTAATTGTGGAGTACCAGGCAAAGAGAAACCTTGTTTCAAAATAAGGTGGTGTGTGTGGGGGTGTTGCTGAGGAACAGCATCTGAAGTTATCATCCTCTGGCCTCTACGTGTATGTGCACACACAAGCGTGTGCACCTGTGCACAAACACATAAACACCCACCCACACGTGTTGGAGGTAGGCCTCTTGTTTTGTTCCTGGCTGCTTGGCCCTGAAATAATCACACAGAAACCATATGATTTAAATCACTGCTTGGCCCATTAACTCTAGCTTCCTATTGGCTAACTCTTACATATTAATTTAACTCATTTCTATTAATCTGTGTATCACCACATGACAGTGGCTTACCGCTAATGTCCCTAGTGTCTGTCTCCAGAGGATCCATGGCTTCTCTCTGACTTTGCCCTTCTTTTTCCCAGCATTTCATTTAGTTTTCCCTGCCTACCTAAGTTCTTCCCTATCAACAGGCCAAGGCAGTTTCTTTATTCACCAATGGTATTCACAGCATACAGAGGGAAATTCCATATCACCTCCCCTTTTCTGTTTAAATATAGTAAAATTACATATAACAAAACAGGTATCAAGTAAGAATTATAGTCACAATATTTAAAACTATAATTATAAATTCTTCAACTTCATCAAAGACTCCAGAAGGATATATTACCTTCTGTAAACAGGAAGTGCATAATAAGCAGCTTCCAAATCTCTAGAAATGACAGAGACATCTTGCTGCCTGGACAGTCACTCAAAGTTCTTCTGTACCATTGGGGCATCAATCTTCAGCCTACAGGCCCATAATATCCAGCAGACTTTTCCATGAAGCAAGAAGTTTCAAAGACAGCTCCGCTTATATTGGCAGTTTGTCAGTCACTTTCTTATGTGTCCTACAGAATGTCTGGCAGACTCTTCTGTGTAGCAGGAACCCCAAAGGACCATCTCACCTTTAGGCAAGTTCAGCAGTCATTTCTCTGTGGGTCCTGCATGTTCAGTTCATCAAGCAGTCCAGACAAGAGCAGTTTCTTGCCCAAATGGCTAACCAATTCCATAAGGAGCCTCTTCAATGCCCATTTTCCTCTTGAAGTAATTGGTGTTGCCAGGAACAGATGTGTCTAACTGTCATGAAAAGTCTTAAGCTCTTGAAACATTTTAAATGTCATATTTTGTAGTCTTTGAAAGGTTTGAAGAATGCCTATCCATCTGAAATACATCTCTGTACATCTAGAAAATCTAGCTAACATGACCACAAGCTTTACTATTATAGATAATTATCTATTAGCCTATATTTCTTAATTATACATTACATTTTAAAAATGAACTACATAATCACAATACCTTAATCAAGAGCAGAAATATACATATAACAAGATTGACCTTAAATTTGCATCAATAAACCAAGATCCATGCCAATGCAAATCCCTACAGCATATCCCCCTTTACATATAAAGAATCATTTATAGACAATATTTGGGAATATGGGCATAGTTATTCTCCAAACTGCTTCCTGCTGTTTATTGGGTGAAGTAATTTTTTTTTTTTTTTTTTTTTGCTTTTTTCGAGACAGGGTTTCTCTGTGGTTTTGGAGCCTGTCCTGGAACTAGCTCTTGTAGACCAGGCTGGTCTCGAACTCACAGAGATCCACCTGCCTCAGCCTCCCAAGTGCTGGGATTAAAGGCGTGTGCCACCACCGCCCGGCTTGGGTGAAGTAATTTTTGAGGGATGTTCAAGGCAACCTTTTAGGGGATCTTGATTCATCAAACTACACCAGTCTGGAAGCAATTCACAGGTTCTCATCCTCTGTGGAAATAAGAGAAGAACCTCTTTTCCAATGCAACATATCCTTAGACTCAAATTTGGAAGTCATGATACCTTTATAATATACATGCTGGTTTAACTTAGCAGCCCATACAATGAAATGTCTCTCTGTACTTAACTCATTCACAGTCAAAAAATTTAAAGATAACACAATAATATACTTAATCTAGATGCTCTGTGAATTTTACATTTTCACATGGCTTATTTTTCTTTACTCCTTTTAATCTATGACTATCTATACTTTGTCTCTTTAAAGACTTTACTCTCCCCCTTTTTAAAAAAGCATTAACTTTATTTTACTCCTTTTCTTCTCTCTTCCAAGTCTGTGTACATTTATCCAATACTATGGCTCATTTGGATTAGTCTTTTTTGCATATCTGTCATTGTTTACTGTCTAAGAGAGCCTTTTAAAATGCTAAGTGCTTCTTAAAACTTAAGCTGTGCCATCACTAGGGTATATATGTACTTTCTGTTTGCTCCACAGTCTAAAACTTAAACTGCACCATTATGGTATATGTGATACTTCCCAGTCCAGCATGGTGGAATCATTAGCCCTTCTGAGAGCCATGCACACAGCCCCATTGTCAGGCACACAGCCAGTCCATGTCACCACTAAGCAAGCTGCATCAGTCTGCTCACAAACCCCACTTAAATGCTCTGTAGCCAGAACTCCTTCCTGAAAGAGTCAGAGTTTGCACTGGCAGCACAACCCAGAAAGCAGACATTTCAAAATGGCTCGGCTTTTCTGCTATCATTGAGTCAGGAAAGCCTCTCTTAAAGGAGCCAAGCCTCTGCTTGCTTCTAGCAAACAGTCCACCCAAAAAAATGCTGCTACCAAATCATGCATAACTCTGTTCTTTTGTGTCTAGGATTTTTTTTAAAGCTTTCTCAGGTTTTACATGGATTTTGTCCACCACATTGGCAGGTCAATTTGTAGAAGGAGAGAACTGCTTATTGGTTCTTGGCCGCCCAGCTAGCTTAGACCTGAAATAATCACACAGAATCCATATTATTTAAATCACAGCTTGGCCCATTACCTCTAGTTTCTTATTGCCTAACTTTTACATATTAATTTAACCCATTTCTATTAATCTATGTGTTGCCACGTGTCAGTGACTCACAGGCTAATGTTCCCAGCATCTGTCTCTGTGGCTCCATGCCTTCTCTCTGACTCTGCCCTCCTTTTCCCAGCATTCTGCTTCATTTTCCCCACCTACCTAAGTTCTTCCCTATCAACAGGCCAAATGCAGTTTTTTAATTCACCAGTGGTATTCACGGCATACAGAGGGAAATCGCACAACACACACGCACACACATGAAAGGAATTGATTGTAACAATATGTTATTTACTTTAAAAATAATTTTGTCTACATTTTAAAATGAATATTGTGTATGTGTACATGATGGGGGTCCAGTGCTCATGAGGTCAGAGGCCAGCTCTGTGGCACCGGATTACTCTCTCCACCTGTCGTGGGTCCTGAGGGATGAAACCCAGGCCGTCGGTCTCACGCAGCAGGTCCTGTGCCCTCTGAGCCTTCTTGCCTGTCTTTTCGGATTTTATACATTTATTTAGTGTATGTTTGTGTACATGTCCCCAATATACTTTCTGTGCGCACTGACTACAAAAATTGCTAGTGAACCCATTCTAAGATAAGCTGAAATCCAGTGTGCATTGTATACTCATGATGTATTCAGTTCAAGAGGCAGGTGGACACTGCAGAGAGGACAAAGCCTGGACAGCTATCAGGAATGTGCCCAACTGTGCTCTCCCTCCATGCTCCACCACCTTTGAGACAGGGTCTCACTGTGCAGCTGTGGCTGGCCTAGAACTCACTATGCAGACCAGTCTGTTCTCAAACTCAAACTTAAATTTGTGAGATTTCTGGAATCCATGTAAAGGTAGAAGGAGAGAATCAATTTCTCCAAGTTGTTCTTGGCCCTGCAGCCATGAGTCCTGGCATATGTACTCATGTACATGCACTAATAAATATAATTATTATTTACAAATAAAAATAAAAACTACTTCAAGCCATGAGTGCACATCTTTAATCCCAACACTTGGAGGCAGAGGCAGGCAGATCTTTGTGAGTTCAAGGCCAGCCTGGTCTCCATAGTGTGTTCCAGTATAGTCAGGGCTGTGTAGAGGGATCCATATTCAAATCACTCCCCATTCCTTCAAAAAGGGGGAAAATCTATTTTAATTTGTAGGTCTTAACATTAAAGAATTCTGCTGCATGATCACACCACTGTTAAAATGTCTGTGGAGATGCATAACTAATGTCTTTTCCCTCCTCTCTAAGTTCAGCTCCCCCAACTGTGTCCATATTCTCCTCAGAAGCTGGTTCTTTTACAGCAGGATCTTACCCGGTCTCAAATGGTTGGCAGATGCCTTAGTTTTTTTGAAATTATTATATTCTTTCTATTGTTTCTTTGCACTGTTTATTTATCACACACATGGATAAAATGTAATGAATTTTTTTCTAAAGACTCATTTCTTTTTTATTTTACATGTATGGGTGCTTTGCTTGCCTATGTGTTTATGTATCATGTGTTTGCCTAGTGCCCTAAAAGACCAGAAGAGGGTACTGAATCCTTTGGAACTGGAGTTATAGGTGGTTGTGAGTACCATGTGGGTGCTGGGAACTGGACTCAGGTCCTCTGTAAGAGCAACAAATGATCTTCACTGCTGAACCATCTCTCCAACCCTTAATAGAATATTGTTTTAAAAATCCAGAGAAAACGTGAGTGAGAGAGGCTTTTGGGTTGGGAATGTAGTTCCATGGTAGAGGGTTTCCCTGGCTTGTACAAAGTGTTGGCTTCTATCCCAGGTGCTCATAAAAGCAAAAAGTTAAAAACATGTTTCTCTGAGGTGCTTGTCACAGTTTGAAACCCTACACACCCTACAATTTCACACTTGTCTGGTGGGGACTGGCTTGCTGTTTCTGAGGGGCTCTCGGTTTCAGTGCATCTCCAGTAACAGCCTGGCCTCTAGCTATGACAGGAAGCTTGGAGGAACTTTGTGGAGGCCCTACACTCTCTCTTTTCTCCACAGGAAAGTGGCATACCAGGAGACTTGGGAGAAGCTAGGGCAGCCTGGTCTGCTGACTTCTTTTTTTAGGACTGGCTTCTTCAAAGTTGCTGCTTGGCTAACAAGGGTTGGGCATCCCAGAGCCTCAATTTTGACCTCAACACTAGAATTCTGTTGATGACCTCTGTTCCTTAGGTTAGCCAGTGAAGATTTATCCAATCTCCCAATAGTTGTACAGTCTTTTGGGTCTGAGTACGTGATACTGTTCACCCCACTTCCACACCTTCCCCATCTGTCCCTTACTTTTTACTTTGATAATTTAGGACCTTTTCAATTCACATCTGTGGTTTCTGAGTTCCTAGAAGATATTGATTACCTCAGGTTTAGGTAGAGTGGGTGCTACTGTCATCTGGTAGGTGACGTCTGGCCCAGAACAGTCCCATTCAAGACAGAATCTCCAGGCCCAAGTGTCAGTTGTGAGCAATTTGAGAACTGCTGCTTTCCTGTAACCCTTATTTCACACATATCCCTAATCCTCAGAAAAACATGCGTGGAAAGTAGAGGCCCAGAGAGGGAACCACCGGTAGCGGCAGCCTGGGGTGAGCAGCCCAGACAGTGGGCGGGACGCAGTCTCCAGACTGCTGTTGGTTTTGGCCTATGCAAGATCAGTCTATCTGGTGGGAAAGAGTTCCTAAATTATTTCATTTGCTGATGTCAGCTGTTTACCTGATTGGCCTTGGTTCAGGAAAAAGACCACACAGCAGGACCACCACTCACCCCACTCGCCTCTACCCCTGTGAAGGGGATACAAGGAGCCACAGAAGGGGGAGAACCCCAGCTGGGTGAGAGGGAAGTTGCCTCAGCTAGGAAGCTCGCGGGAACCCAGCACAGAGTGTGGGAGAGATGAAGCCAGCGCCAGACTTACTTTCCATCACAGCAACCCTATACTACCAAAGCCTCCACAGGCTGAGTCCACTTCCTGAGGTCAGCAGGACCAGGGTGGAGCCTGGGTCTGATGAGGTTGGTGAAGGAAGACAGAGCAGCCCAAGGCCGAGGGAGAGTGTTGGGGTCCAGGACCAGCCTGGGCCATAAATTATTTCTCGAACCACTGTGTGGGAATAAAGACACAACTCATATGACTTTATAGGGAGGGAGTTTTCAGTGATCCCTCATGAAATCCTGAGCTCATACCCTGAAAATTCACCCACATTTATTCTCCAAACAGTTTTCATACCAAAACGTAAACTGCGGGGGAAATTCTTTAGCATTCTGCTTCCTAGGCAGGTGGGAGAGTGACTGTGGTCATGTCCACACCTTTCTCTGCCCATTTTGTCACATCTTGCTGTCTATGACTACTCTGTATGCCTGCTCTGTCATGTAGACCGAATTAACATCTCTTCCTCAGGTGACCTCCCAAATTACAAAGAAGGATCCGAGTGACATTAGCATATCCTGACCCTTTGTTTAGGATGGTGTCAGTTTGTCTCAAAGGCTAGGTGACCACCCCCTGTGAGCAGGTGCCATACACTGTAGAAACATGGGCCTGTGTAACGCAGCCCCTGTGGGAGAGACTATGAAAGGCCCAGTTTTAAGTCTACTTACAAACCTCGGGTCACCCATGAGGCTCCCCCAGTCGCCAACATCCCCATTTTGTTCCAGTACTGGGGATGGAACTCAAGGCATTGCACAGACCAGGTAAGCACTCTATCACTGAGCTGTATCCCCAATCCCTCAAATTCCTTTTCTTAAATAATAATTCAATTTTAAGTCACCTATCCTCGACTCTCTTGCAGCTAGGTATGACCACATGACACTATTTTGGCCAAGGAGATAGGAATGATAGTGACATGTATATTATATGGATGGAGCCTTTAGAAAGAAAGGGTATAATGATGGCAGGGGCAATCATCTTGGACCACACAAAACAAAAGCTTTGTCTTGTGGCAACAGTACGGATTAGAAAACCCCTGGCTCAGCTGGGCGATGGTGGCGCATGCTTTTAATCCCAGCACTTGGGAGGCAGAGGCAGGTGGATCTCTGTGAGTTCGAGGCCAGCCTGGTCTACAAGAGCTAGTTCCAGGACAGACCCCTGCCTCCTCACCTCCACTGAGCTATCTTAGAAGGAACCATGGACAAACTTTTTTATGAGAGCAATGTGAGGTGTTGATGGAGGAAGGTCATTGGCCCTTTAATAAAGAAACTATTTGGCCCTGATAGGTTAGAACATAGGTGGGTGGAGTAAACAGAACAGAATGCTGGGAGGAAGAGGAAGTGAGATAAGATGCCTCAGACAGATGTGAGGCTGCTGCTCTCCAGGGCAGATGCGATGAAGCTCCGACCCAAGATGGACGTAGGCTAGAATCTCCCTGGTAAGTCACCACCTCGTGGTGCTACACACATTAATAGAAATGGGCCAAGCAGTGTTTATATGAATACAGTTTGTGTGTTGTTATTTTGGGTAAAGCTAGCCAGTGGCTGGGAGCCGGGCGGCAGGAACTCAGCCCGCAGCTCCTTCAACAAGGTGTTTTCTCCACAAGCCTCTATGCATCAGCTGTTTTTCTTGTTGCTATGATAAAACACCTGACAAAAATCACTTAAAAAGAAAGGTTTACTTTGGCTTGTGATGTGAGGGCCTATAGTTTATCATGACTGGAGGCTCTTGGAGGGACAGAGATGCATGTGTGTGCTCAGCTCACTCTCGACTTTTTATTTATTCTGAGACTAAAGACAGTGGGATGGTTCTACCCATTTTGCAGTCCAGGGTGGGGGTCTTCCCTCCTCATTTAAACCTGTCTGAGACTGCTCACATTCCACTAAGTTGTGAGGAGATGAGGAGCCCAACTGTGTCTCCTGCCATCACACAGGCTGCTGCCACCATGTCTTCCCCTCCATGCCAGACTGTATTCCCTCAAACCCTGAGTCAAAATGAAACCTCCCTCCTTTCTAGCCAGGTATTTGGTTACAGCAACAAGAATAGTAACTAATGTATCCAGGAACCAAACTTTCAAGTAGACTGGCCACAGAAGGCCTCGGATTGCCTTCATCTAGAGCATTCTATCCACACACTTTCTGAGGGTGGTCCCTAGCTGGGGCCCCAGAGCCTGGCTTCTTAGTTCAGGGAGGCAGGTGTTCTGTTCTGCCAGCCTCTATATCAAGATGGCACATCGCAAACTGCAACTGCTTCCATTGCTCCACTCCTTCCCGGTGCCACTCGTTCCTTCTCCTGACTGACTCTCCACCTTGGTATTGGTGGCAGCTAGAGCATCCTTGGATCAGAGTCATGCTTTAAGATTTTCTTTTTCCAAGTTAATTAACTTTATTGACTTTAAAATACAAAGTCTCAGCTGGGTGGTGGTGGCACACATCTTTAATCCCAGCACTTAGGGGGCAGAGGCAGACAGATCTCTGTGAGTTTGAGGCCAGCCTGGTCTACAAGAGCTAGTTGTAGGACAGGTTTCAAAGCTACAGAGAAATGCTGTCTCAAAAAAACAAACAAACAAACAACAACAACAATAAAAACAAATCAAAGTCTCAGTCTCTATCTATTATTTGTCTATCTACCTCCTTACCTATCTGTCTATGGCAAGATTATATCAGAAAAGTGAATGTAGGTTTTAGGCTCGTGTACATCAGGGCCCTCCTGGTTGTATGGTGTGTGTGTGTGTGTGCGTGTGTGTGTGTGTGAGATCAAGGGTCCTTGGTGTTGATGTCACTATGTCCTCGTGTCTCCCGAGAATTCTCTAGTGTTTTGAGATCTGGAGTGGGCATCTACCACTAGAAGGAGAAGGTAGCAAAAACATCAGAAACTCACCTTTCTTCCACTTTTCCCTCACTGAATAAGCACCTGGCTGGCCCATCAGACATGCAGAGTAGTCCCAAGGTTCACATACCTTCTCCTGTTCCTCCAGGGCTCAGGACTGGCCTGAGCTGCACAGGAAGTCTAGCCAAAACATAATCCAGGCATGGGAAAGGCCAAGGCAAGAGGCTCCACGCCAGTCCCTGGCGTCCACTTTCGGCTCCCAGCCAATGGAAAAGGACAGGCCAGAGCTGAGCTACCTATGTCACAGCTACAGTATGACTCTACCACATGGTCTCATATCCGGCTGGTGAGAACAATGCAAGCAGGTCCCCCAAGCAAAGTCAAATCTAAAGTTGTGCTCCTAGGAATGTGCTGTGGCTTCCCCGTCGTCAGCACCCTGTCTTCTTCTTTACCAGGCCCACCTGTAATAGTGGAGAACAGTGGCCCAAAAATCCATATTGTGCAGGCCAAGCCAACCAGCCAAGCCAGGGCAGTCCTGCAAGCATGTGCTCCAATAGACACAGATACCTGTCACTCAGGGACAGGTGCTCCTGTCATTCTGTGATTCTATGGGTATACGTGTTAGATTCCCTGGGCTGCAGGGAAGAGGGCTGGTACCCTGGAGTTGTCCCTTTGTTTATTTCTCATTGGATAGGGTGCGTTCCAGGCCACAGCCTCTGATTTCCATGGTGTTCCTATTCCTGAGACAGGAAGTGACTATGTTTGTGCAAATTCAAATGCTTTGGGGTTGGAACCATATTTGGGGTCCCCTCATGCTCATACTCTTGGCCCTCCCCTATACAGAAGCCCAGCCAAGGCCGATGAGCAAGTTCCTGCAGGATATCTAGACACGTGCTCTCCTTGGCAAGGGATGATAGTGGTCCCTGCTTCTCAGTCTGGCCTCCCTGGGAGGGCTTGGACATATGGGTAGTCAGTTCTGGTTTTCTTGTTTCCAGTCTCTCCAGTGTTTGCAGCCACCATGCATGTTCCCCTCGAGCCCAATTTCCTTAGCAGCCAGGCCAATAATCCGAACCTGTCTGTGTCTGGGAGGAAGCAACTGCGAGGGCAGTGCTCTCATACAGTCCCTGTTACCACAGGCGAGAGTGCAAACCAACTCCCGAAGGCTGTTGCTCCCCAAGGCTCAGAGGGTGCCCTGGGGGTCAAAGCCCCTGAGTTCAAATACAGTCTGGAGCCTCACCCTTAGCAGTATGAGTTCAAAGCCTTCCTCAGCTCTGATTCACTGCCCAGGAAGGGTTCTTGGAGCTGGCAGGCTGTGCCCTTTGGCACTAATTAAGATAGGAGGGCATTGAAGCTTTCCTTCTAGCAAGGCCTGGTGACAACACTTGTGTCCCAGGACTTGGGAGGCTGGCCGGGAAAGGATGATTTGCAGGTTCAAAATAAAAACCTTGTTTCAGGAGTTGGGCCTACAGCTCGGTGTGTGAGGCCCGACGTTTAATCCCTAGCATGGACGATATTGCCATTCTGTCAGTGCAGACAGACAGAAGAGTATAGGAAGGCAGAGGGCCTGCAGAGACCCTCAGAAGAGAGGTAAGGTATCTCCCTCACCCTGTTGATGCTGATCTTCACACGGAGGTCTCCTGAGGACAGGTCTTGTCTCCTTCACACTGGGGATCCCCGAGGTTCTGCCCCTCCTGGGAATGAGGCACACTGAAACCACAGCACCCAGAGAATATGCATTCCATAAGCGTGTGATGAGCCCGCTTTCCCAGGTTTTCCCAGCTAACCACGTGAGAAAGGTTAGCTCTTTCTTCAAGCTGCAGCTCCCGTGGAACCTTCTAGGGCATAGTGTTGCTTTTCTGCTCTAGAGTGCAAGGTTGAACCTAGGGGCTCCTTGTTAACCCATGTACCTTGGATAGATTTGATTCTGAGACTCCCATTTTTTCCCAGCTGGTGCCTCCTTCATTCCCTGCTTTGTTTTGTGGTGGGTCAGGGTGCTCTATCTCCTCTCTCCTCTCCTCTCCTCTCCTCTCCTCTCCTCTCCTCTCCTCTCCTCTCCTCTCCTCTCCTCTCCTCTCCTCTCCTCTCCTCTCCTCTCCTCTCCTCTCCTCCTCCTCCTCCTCCTCCTCCTCCTCCTCCTCCTCCTCCTCCTCCTTCTCTCTCTCTCTCTCTCTCTCTCTCTCTCTCTCTCTCTCTCTCTCTCTTTCTCTCTGTTGGGGGGGGGGGGCGCCAAGATACAATCCTGTTCCTCAGGCATTTTGTTTGAGTTTTGAGCCAGGAAGTCAAACTAGACTAGGCTGTCTCTCCCTTCCCAGTGCTGGGATTCCAAGCCTGTACCAAGTTGGGCTTTTTGTACATGGTTGTTAGGGATGAAACACAATCCCTTTAGCTCCTGAGCTGTCCCCTTGGCTCTGTTCTGCTATGCTTTCAACAGCTGCAAGTTTCTTCTCCTAACCTCTCCCTCACTTCATAGGCCCAAGGGAGTGGGGGGTAGGGTCATCGGGTAGACCAGGTGCTCAGGAGACCTGGGCTCCAGGGTAACCTGGGCCCTTCCCATAGTTTGTGGCCGGGCAAATCTCTGACGTTCTCAGATTTTTATCTGCTATGAGGAGTAGTTCAAAGACTGTCCCCTACCCCCCAAGCGGTGGAGCCCTTTCTTCAAAGCGGCTTGTTTTCCCTAAGACAATGTGTAGCCCAGGTTGGCCTTGAGCTTAAGATTCCCCTGCGTCATCCACCAAGAGCTCTCTTCAAAGGAAACCCGAAATAGCTCAAAATAACCAGACAGGGTGGCAGGCATGTAACCCCAGCACGTGGGGATGCTGAAGCAGAAGAATCCTTAAAAAGTCAAGGGCAGCCTGGTCTACATAGTGAGTTCTAGGCTTCAGAACAAAGACCCTCTTAAAGGAGGAAGAGGAGGGGAGGGAGGGAGAGAAAAAGTGGGGGGGGGGAGGGAGAGGAAGCTGCTTACAAAACAGAACCTCTGAGGAGGAGAGAGAAAACTGGTGCTTATTTTGTTCCCTCGCGGGTTCCCAGGGGGCAGCCCTGTAGGGTCCATTCTCTCCTGATTTAAATCTTTAGCTCCCAGAAAGGGACAACGGTGGATGAGAAGCTCTCTTTGTGCGCGGTGCCCGGGAATAGACAGCATGGTCCAGGCTAAATGGGGTGAAGGGCTCCAGGACTTTTGAGTTGGAGCTAAATGTGGTGTTTGAGGTACCCAGGGATGGGGGCGATTCCTCCAGCATCAAGCCTAGTTCAGGAAACTAAGGAAAAGGAGTCAGGCACGTGCCAAGGCTGAGGCACCTCTGAGAGGATGGGCAGGGTCTGAGAGGGGGCAAGGGAGGTTGGGACATCTAGGAATTTCCCCCTGAAGCCTAGTCTCCAGGCTCACCTCCATAGACCTCAAGCCAGGCAGCGGCACGTCATCATGGGGCGCCACTGCCCCCTTGTGGTCACATCCACAGCGAAGCACCGTATCCTGTCCCTCTTCGGTTGGGGACAGAACAGGAGAACTAGGGATATTTCTACCCCTGACTTGATTATTCTCCTCAAGCCAGTCCTCTCAGAATAAGAGCATGCCCAGTTCCCACTCGTGATTGAAAACCTCTAATAAGCGGTGGCCTCCAATAAGCGGTGTATCCTGGCTATGTTGCATAACTCTGAGCCTCCACATCCCTTTCTTGTCCTACCAGCTTCCCTGGTGTGCTGCTGCCAGGACTCCAAGAGCTCCCTTTGTATAAACTCCAGCGGGAATATCCACACCTAGGGGAACAGACTGAGGTGGGGCTGAAAGGCTGCCTCTGGGGAAAGCAGAGCTAAGCAGAATGAGGGAGACATGCATAGAAAGAGAGCAGAGGGGAGGACATGGTGCATGGAAAGCCCCAGAAGTAGCCCTTGGATTCTGTTAGCTCATTCTTCCTTCCACAGACCATGTCACCCTACCCACCCGACCCTGTCATTGTCAGGCACGGTGAAAGCCAGCCGCTAATATGCCTCCCTTCAGTGTGCGCTGGCCCTGGCCGGTGCTAACAGATCCTTGTTTACCCATCTTGCCCTTTCTGAATCTTGCTTGGTGGACTCCTCGTCCCTGAAACCTGTGCTGGCTTCCCTCGGACCACAAGGGCCTTTTAGTCTGGTTGCTCATCTTTTGTCCCACCTTACTGCTTCCTCTATCTTGGTGAAAGATCCTTTAGAGTCACACTCTCTCACAAGACCTTGGTGCTACCTTCCTGGGTGTCCAGCCATTCATGCAACCTGCTGTGACCCTTTAATACAGTTCCTCATGTTGTGGTGACCCTCAACCATAAAGTGATTTCATTGCCACTCCATGAGTGTAATTTTGCTTTTGTTATGAAGCATACTGTAAGTATCTGATATAGAACCCTGGTGGGGTCGTGACCCACAGGTTGAGAAGCACTGCTTAAGGTCTTAGGATGTAATCATTGGTCATTTCCGAGCATCTCCTGGGAGTGCACAGAGGTCCCCCCTTTAAAGTACAAAGTGGGCAGTGTTAGGTGTAATCCCAGCCCCTGGCATCAATCTTTGGAAGCCCCCTCCCCTGAGCCCACCAAACCCTGACCCCTCCCCGGGAAAGGTCAAGACCACAGGCTATTTAAACTGCTCCCCAGAAAATAAACACATGGTCTTCCCTCTTCCTCTTCGGTGGTCATGTTGGTCGGCTTTCTGTTTCCCCTTGGACCACCGAAAGTGCAGATGTTCAATTAAACCTGGGTATCTTTTAATTCAGTTTGATTCAGTCTGATTGGGGTTATTTGCTTCTGCAGAGAGGCTCGTCTCAGGAATATTCCTAATATTAGGTGTTACTGTAAGACTTTAAGACAATTCTGAAGCCATTTTGACAATTCTGAATCCTCTCAGCCTCTGTGCCATAGTGCTTCCCCTCCTCCCCTGGGAACCAAGGACCTAACAGCTACACATGCACGTACTCAGTTCCTGAACAATTACCCATATACGTATGGGTTCATTCGGTCGCCTGGGAAACGGGGTCAAAATGACCTCTTACCTCACCTGATCTGGCAACAGCTCTCCGGTCAATTATTGGTAATAGCCCTTTCAAATAAGCCAATCATAATAACCAAAGAACAATCCCCCTTGCTTCTGTGGCCCCTTTAAAAGTAGACTGTACCAGCTATTCGGGGTCCTTCGGCTTCCCGAATGCTGGGGGACCCTTTCATGACAGAATTAATAAAATCCTCATGCTTTTGCATTGCCTATGATGTGTGAGATGGTCTCTGGGGGCGACTCCTCCTTGGTGTTTGGAGACTAGAGTCCAACATTACCACTTAAGCTTCTAGGGCACTCCCCTGAAGCGGCTTCTGCTCCCCACTTCAACATGAGACCCAAGGAAGGGCTTGAGGGGTCATTTGTTAGAATACATGAACAGCCACAAATGTGGACCCATCCAGTCCTTTTGTTAGATTCCCAAATACATCCGTGACCTTAAGAAATGACAGAAATCCCTGCCCGGCAGTGACACAAACCCAAGATCACCAGAAAGATGCCAGGGGCTAATTTAGTCTAAAGAACTGAGACATAGACACAGTAAAGATTATATAATAGTCCCCGGAGGGGTAAAGAGCAGATCTCTGTATTTTCTTTGCTTCCCTGTACTCACAACTTATTGTATTTTATTGCTGCATGTGTGTGTGGGTGGGTGAGGCCAGAGGACGAGTTTCAGGAGTTGGTTATCTGCTTCCACCATGTGGGTCTCTGAGGTCGAACTTGGGTCTTGAAGATTGGCGGCATGCATCTTGATTGAAAACGCCATCTCTGGGCATAACTGGACTTGCTTCCCTGCTCTCTCCATTGCCCCCTACCCCTACCCCCACCACAGGAATACAAAGAAAATTCAAACTTCCTCATGAGATGGTTTATGGAGGAAAAGAAGGATTTTATAGTCACTCAGAGAGACGATTGACCCAAATTAGCCGGAGGTGAAGGAGTCAGGTGATTTGAGATAAGACTGTTTAATAAAAACAACCTCCTTCTTTGTTTCCAGATCAGGTGCCTGGTCTGGCTTGAGAAGTTGGTGAAAGGTTTGAGTTAGGGAAAAGCACCTGTCTTTACCTCCTTGATTGCTCTTTATTTGGCAAAGCACAAACCTACCTATTTTCTCTAGTTGTCTAACTCTTCTTTCTAAGTCAGGCTAGCAGGGCTTGCTTTCTGCTTCCCTTTGGAATTAATGTCATTTAAACAAACTAACTGGACAGTATTTCATTGCACTTTCTTCTTCTATAGCACACCCAGTGACAGCTATTTGGAGGTCCTTTTGTTTTCTTCCATCACAGAATTTTATTTATCAACTTGCTGAGGATGTTGGATATCACTCTTTCTCTCTCTTCTCTTCTTTTCTTATTTAAATATTTCCTCATTTTCTACAGTGAGCCAGGTCTTCAGTGGAGAGGGGCTTGGTGGAGGTCAACAAAAGCTCAGGGCTTGGGGGCTGGGAAGACGGCCAGCAGACAGTGCTTCTCTAGCAAACAGAAAGACCTGGATTCAGATCCTCAGCACTCACATAAAAACTGTGCTGAAACCCATCCGTAAGCACAGCCCGGAGGTGGACACAGGTAGAGTCCTGGAGCTCAGCTGCTGGTTAGTCTGGTCAGTCTGGCAGAATCAGCAAGCTGATTGACAGACCCTGTCTTAAAAAGTACAGTAGAGTGACCAAATGTCAGAGTTCAGCCTCTGCACATACGTGTGCACACATATATATCCACACACATGAACAGGTACATAACACAGACCCCCCCCTCCACAGCTTAATCAGAAATCCTTATCCAGGATTGTGCAGGTTGTACAAAGGTGCCTAGCTGCCACTTTGCTGGCCACACCCTTGTGTGTGTATGTGTGTGTGTATTATATATTTGTAGTACCTGTGGAGGCCAGAAGAGGACATTACATTCCCTGGAATTGGGTTGCAGACTGTTCTGAGCTGTTATATAGGAGCTGAGAATTCAACCTTGGTCCTTTGAAGCACTTCTCCATTCCCTTGTATTTGTAACTATTACTTGAATATGTGGGCCTCCTATGAGCCCCAGTTTCCTTATCTGAATAGTAAGTGTCTTAGTTAGAATTTCTATTGCTGTGATAAAGCATCATCATGAAAAGCAACTTGGGGAAGAAAAGATTTATATCCGCTTACTTGTTCCAATCAGTTCACTAGGAAAGAAGTCAGGCCATGAACTCAAGACAGGAACCTGGAGGAAGAGAACATGGAGGAATGCTGCTTCCTGGTTTGCGTCTCCTGGCTTGTTCATCCTATTTTCTTATAGCACCCAAGACCACCAGCCCAGGATAGTACCACCCACATCAACCATCAAATGACCCCACAGGTCAATCTTGTGGGGTCATTTTCAATCTACCCAAATAACTATAGCTTGTGTCTAGTTGACATAAAAACTAACCTGCACAAAGTGTGGGTGCAAAGATCTATAGAACCCTTTCATTTGGATGCTCTATGCTGACTGGGACTTGGCAGGTTTGATTGACACTGCTCCTTTTGGAAACTAGAAGCTGTGCAGAGTGAGGGGTGGGGTTAGGATTCTCATGATCTCTAAAGACAAGTTTCTTTATCGAAGATTCTTCCCTTCAGCCCAAGTCAAGGCATTTACCTGTTCCAGCCCAGAGAGCATCAGCCATTGTGCTGACAGTCAGTCCCCATTCCGTCATGCATCAAAGAAAAGCCAGTTGCACATGTAAGCAGATCCACCCACTACCTTGACATGAAACATTACCCAGGCCATAAAGAGGAATGAGTTTCTTCTTGCCAGTCCCCTACCTTGTTGGAGATGGTAGGTGTTTTACTAATCAAAGCAGTGGTGGCTCAAATGGGAAGCAGAGGATCACTCTAAATATTAGATCAGATTGATCTTGGGCCCAAATTGACCTCGCCACAGGCCAGGCATTGAGACAGGGATGGGAGAGGTGGCAAGCTGGAGCTAGAAGGAGGCAATGGCTTTGTAGGGAGTTATTCTCCTGTGGACTCTGCCTTGTGTACATGAGTAGGCAGGGTGAGAATTTGGTTCTGTTGGAATACTCCCCTCCTCTTCCATCTGCCTGACTCCTATTGTTTTCCAAACCCAGTTCTTTGCTAAGAACATTGGCAATGACCTACAATACAGAAATCTAAGAGCAAACTGAAAGTGAACTATGAAGTTGCAAAACCTTGCTGTGGGCCCCGCATTACTTATCTATCTATCCCCTCATCCACCCACTCACCCACCCATCCATCCATCCATCCATCCATCCATCCATCCATCCATCCACTCATCCATCCATCCATATGTTTTAAAAGTTTATTGTCTTAAGCCAGTGCCTGTGCTGACAGCTCAGTTTGACTAATAGAAGTCTTGTCACTCAGTTTATGAGGTCATTAAGGAACAAAGCTTATATTCTGAAGCTACAGATAATGTCAGTGCCTTGGTGTAGGGGCATGGGATAGGCTAAAAATGTTAAGATCTGAGGGCAGAAGAGATGGCTCAACAGTTAAGAGCATGTACTCTTCTGATTTCAGTTTCCAGCCCTCTTCTGGCCTCCACAGGTACTGCACTCTAAGTTCACATACACATAAACATCGGCTGCATCTGACTGATACGACTTCAGGACTCATAGTCATACTTGGGAAATGTGCATTGGCATCAGGTCAGTGGTTTTTGAATGTCAGTGGTCACTAGGAACGTGTAGGGCATAGCCTAAGATTGCCAGTGTTGTCCAGGAGGGCCACCCCCCCCCACACCCACACCTACCCCCCCCAGCTTGATTAGGTGCTTAGTGTCACTAGCCAGCTTGCTCTTTCTTGCCCTCCCGTTTTTGCCTTCTGAGGCAGGAATTATAAGCAGGATTTCATGTCTACCCGGCACTTTTGTGGGTTCTTAGTATCTAAAATCTAGTTCTCACAAGGGCAGGGCAAATGATCTAACCACTGAGCCATCTCTCCAGCCATTCAGGGGTGATTTCTATGAACCCCAGAGTGAACCTACGTGGCTATCAAGAACGAAAAGGAAAGCCACATTTTAAAGGTCAAGCATGCATCTAAGATGTGAACGAAACTCAGTTTCATGTGAAAGCATATGAAATGTCCAAAGGGTCTGCTCATTTCCTGATTGCTAACTGATGCAGGAGGATTCAGCCCACTCTGGGTGGTGCCATTACTAGGCAGGTGGTTTTGGACAGTGACTCACACTAGCAGACCAAGACGCCTCTGCCTAATCCCAAGAGCCAACGGCGTGAGGCACAGTAGTTGCTAATAGGTAGAGGTAGCTACATGGGCAGCAACATGGTAAAATTTGGTGGAAGGCATAATTTTAGACCAAGAAATCAAAATTCTAAAAGATTGATATTTATGGAATGTCTGATCCTGGAGACAGAGTGGGGAAAGTTTTCTTGGTAGAGAAGAGTGATGGAGGAGTTACTTTCATTTAATAAAGAAACTGCCTTGGCCCATTTATAGGCCAGCCCTTAGGTGGGTGGAGTAAACAGACAGAATGCTGGGAGAAAGAAGCCGAGTGAGGGAGTCGCCATGATTCTCCCACTCCAGACAGACGCAGGTTAAGATCTTTCCTGGTAAGCCAGCTCGTGGTACTACACAGAATATTAGAAATGGGTTAGATCAATATGTAAGAGCTAGCCAATAAGAGACTGGAACTAATGGGCCAGGCAGTGATTAAAAGAATACAGTTTCCGTGTAATTATTTCGGGGCATAAGCTAGCCATGTGGGCGGCCGGGTGCCGGGGACGCAGCCCCGCCGTTCATATTACAACAGAAGAGAAGCCCCAGAAAATACCTTTGAGGAAAGGAAGTCCGTTAGGTGTCTACAGGAGACTCAGGGTAGTATCATCTTCTTAGTGAGATTATACAGACACTCCTACATCGTTCATCATGGTTGAGGAGTCTAGAGCTAGGTAGAGACTGACTGACCAATCCTTCTCTTAATCTTGGTTGTCAACTTGACACACCCAGGAAAAGGGAACCTCAATTGAACTATTGCCTCTAATAAATTGACCTGTGGAGCATTTTCTTGATTGCTAATTGATGTAGAAGGATCCAGCCCACTGCAGGCGGTGCCATTCCTAGGCAGGTAGGCCTGGGCTGTAGAAGAATGGTAGCTGGACAGAAGTAAGTGAGGGAACCACTATGCAGCATTCTTCAGTGTCTTCGGCTTCAGTTCCTGCCTCCAGGTTCTCACTTTGGATTTTGCATTGGCTTCTCTGTAGGATGAAATAAACTCTTTCCCCTTCAAGTTGCTGTTGGTCATAATATTTTGTCCCGGCAACTGGAAGCTAACTAGAATGGGAGCACAGGTCAGAACTGGCTTTCAGGGTAGGCAGCATGTGGGCCATAGTCAGACAGACTAGGTTCATACTCTTGTTGTTATTCTGGAGTGATTGATCTCAGAAGAAAGAAAAGGGATATACTTTATATTGTTCCTCATATTATCTCCTGTGTTATAAGGAACACATTTTTTCTTTTGCACTGGATACAGTAAATTCTGCTTTGGCCTTGGATAGATGACAGCCCCAGTGCTGGTAGGTGCCTGGGAGAACATTCTGTACTCATGGGTCTTTCTGTGGCAGGATCTGATGGCTGCATCTTTTTGTAGTCAGGTCAGCAATGTCTGAAGCTCAGCAGTTTGACTTTGCTGTATTCTGTCCCAAGATGGCAGCTGGCCTCTCTCCAGGTTTTTTTTTTCCTGTTGCAGCTGCCATTGCCTGCCGTCATGAACTGGTTATCAAGAGCACTGTGAGTCTTATTAGATTTCAGCTTTGCCCCTGCTGTTCATCCCCTCGTTCTTAAATCACCTAGTAACAAGGTTTTGTTTTCTCTGCTGCAGAGAACTCCAGCCCTTTCCCTGGTCCCTGTCTCCCCAGCCCACAGCCTCTTGCCTGTCTTAGCTGCAAGACTGTGTCTTCTTTGTTGAGATGCTGTGCCCTGCAGTGGTCAGCATCCAGCTTCTTTCCAGCTTGTACCTCACCACTTCAGCCCTCACTTCAGAGTTGGAGTGGACTCGACTTTTTTAAAATCAGTTTCCACTTTGACCCCGAGCAGCTGTTGTTTTACCTTCTATGACTTTCTTTCTTCTTTCCCTGACCATCACTCATTCTGTCAGCCCGGGATCATCCTTCTGGATGACCCTTCCATCCTGTCCATGTGACAGAGAGCCTTTCGTGGGACACTCTGAAATTTCTGAAAGCATTTGATTCATTATTTCATCTTGGTATGGTGTTCACTGCAATCCTTCCCCTTCCATGCCAACTTAATTACGGAATGTTCTTGAATTTAAGAGGGTGCCATCATCATTTCTTTGCTTAACTTATCTTCATCGGGGAATTTCCTCCCTTCTGAAAATTCTTCATAAAATCACCAGTAAAACTATGTTGTCTTTCTGCCAATTTTTAGCTTTGTGAGTTCTCTTCATGTTCTATTCTTTTCTTGGCTCCCCCAATAGCGAGTTCATCTTCCTGAGAGTTATTTCAAGTCTCTGATTGTATCTGTACAGCCAGATACTTCCTGAGGGAGATGTTTACTCAACTCCAGATTCCTCTAAAAGATATTCTTGCTGCCTTGACATTCTGCTCTTAAAGAGGGATATCTTTATATTTTGGTAATTTAGCCCTTACAAAAATTTGGAAGATTTGTGCATACAGACACACTATCCACAGCTTGCCACTGTTCCTGCTTTAATTGCTCATGGCTTCTTTTCAGGTGTGATGTGTGCGTTTTGGCTGGACAGTTTGGAAGCAAGTCATAGAGGTGACAGCATTTGATTCCTTTTTTCCTTATGAATGACCAGTTACTAAGGTAAAAACACTTATTATAAATAGCCTCCAGGTCTAAAATACAACTACTGTTAAAATATCTAGATTTTCCTCCAAGATAAATCTGACAATTTTTAATGATTTCTTAGTGGGTGCATGCATGTGTGTACACATTTGTGGATGGCTGAACTCAGTCTTTGGTGCTGTCCTCAGGTCCCTTTAAGTTGTTTTGTTGTGATTATTTTGTTATTTTAATGCCTAGGCACACATGTGTTATAGTATTTAGAGGTCAAAGGATTCAGGTTTGATAGCAGTGTCTCTATCTGAGCACTCTTACCAGCCCCTGCCTTGTTTTTTGAGATAGAGTCTTTCATTAGCCTGGAATTCACTGATATGGCTAGAATATCTGGCAATCAAGTTCTTGGAATTCTCCATTTTCTGTCTTTTCAGTACTAGTATTTCAAGTGAGTATCATCACAGGCAGCTTCTTCCTCCTCCTCCTCCTCTTCCTCCTTGTGGATTCTGGGGATGGAACTCACATCCTCATCCTTATACAACAAGCACTTTACGTGCTGAGCTATCTCTCCAGCCCTTTGATTCTTTTATTTTAATTCTGAAAGATCATTTTAAATGTCTATACAACCTGTTAGTCAGTCCCTTGATATTTTCCATTCTCATCATGGGGAAGAAATTAGTAAATGCATTACTTCCAAGCAGGCAGGCAGCATACACTCCACATACCTGGGGCTCCTTGTGAAAATCAGGCAGGGGGTGCAGCTCAGGAGAAAATTTGCTTAGCATGCACAAGGCTCTGGGTTTGATCTTGAGTGCTGCAAAACCAACCAATCCAAGAAACATGGAAAAAGAAAAATCTCAAAGTTCCAGGCTAGCCCCCCTCCCTAGAGTGGGCAATATCATCACAATTTGTCAGTTTGGGAAGTCCTCTGTCAGACATAGCTGTTTCTCTGCATTTATTTCTCGGACTCCTTCTATGGCATTTCCAAGCTCATGTACCATTACATTATCTGTCTTTTCTAGAACATCTAAGTCTTCTCCAGGCATTTCCATTCTAATCATGGACTCATGACTTCTCTGTGGATCAATGTTGTTTGGGTGGCTGTCACCTTGCATTCTGCATGTCATTTGGGTTGAATTTGGTCTCAATATTTTCTTCAAGAAGGGCTCACAAGAACAGTTTTCTTCAAATTCTTAAATTCTTGGAATTAAGTTGGATGTGACAGTGAGTAATGTACACACTCAGGAGGCTGCTGCAGGAGGATCTGGAGCTCAAGGCCAGACTGGACTTCTTCTTCTTCTTCTTCTTCTTCTTCTTCTTCTTCTTCTTCTTCTTCTTCTTCTTCTTCTTCTTCTTCTTCTTCTTCTTCTTCTTCTTCTTCTTCCTCTTCCTCTTCCTCTTCCTCTTCCTCTTCCTCTTCCTCCTCCTCCTTCTTCTTCTTTTTGGATTTTCGAGACAGGGTTTCTCTGTAGCTTTGGAACCTGTCCTGGAACCAGCTCTTGTAGACCAGGCTGGCCTCGAACTCACAGAGATCTGCCTGCCTCTGCCTCCCGACTGCTGGCATTAAAGGCATGTGCCACCACCACCCAGACAGACTGGATTTCTTAGTGAGACTCACCAGGGTTATAAATGTGCACCACTATGCCTGGCTTTTCACATGGGTGCTCAAGATTGAACTCAGATTTATGCTTATCTTGCTGTGGTGATTTGAATAAAATGGCTCCTATTGGTCTGTAAGCAGTGGCACTGTTAGGAGATGTGGCCTTGTTGGAGTAGGTGTGGTAGTGTTGGAGAAAGTGTGTCACTGTGGGCAGACTTTGGGGTCTCAGATGCTCAAGCCTGGTCAGTGTATCTTGATCTCTTCCTGTTGCTTGTGGATCCAGATGTAGAACTCCCAGTTACCTCTCCAGCACCATGTCTGGCTAAGGCTAACTGCCATGACAACAATAGACTAAACCTCTAAACTGTAAGCCAGCCCCAATTGAATGTTTTCCTTTACAAGAGTTATTGTGGTCATGGTGTCTCTTCACAATAGAAACCCAAACTAAGACACTTGGCAAGCACTTTACCAACTGAAATATTGCTTCAAATCCCTATTTCCTCTGATTCTTCAGGTGGTTCTTTTTCTAATCTTATGAATGTCTTACATACATTCACCACTCAAAAGCCAAGGAGATACTTAGATCTTGACTCTCTCTGTCTCTGTCTTATACTTTCCTCCCTTCCTCCTTCTTACCTTACATTATTAGGATTGACTCACAGAACTGAGGGAATGGGAAGTTCCTAGTTTCCAAGGTGGCTCTGTAGACCGGAAATGTGAAGAGGAGTCAAGGTTGCCATCTTGAGTCTGGAGGCTAATTCCATTTTCCTCTGGGGGCCCCAGGACTTTATCTTAAAGGCTGAATTGATTGAAAAAGAGTCTACATTATGGAAGGCAATCTGCTTCACCAAAAGTCTACTGATTTAAGTGTTAATTATATGTATGTATAATCTACCTCATGATAACAAATCTACCTCATGATAACATGTAGACTGACTAATTGAAGCTCTCAGTACCTATGTAAACTGGCATATTAAGCTGCACAGACTTTGAAACTTTTCTATCACCATTCCTCAGTTTTATCATCTATAAAGTGTGTCTATTATTGGGCATTCCTATAAAGGTTATTATGGAAACACAACTGGACACACATATAAACTACACACTAATAGCTCTAGGTGAATTGAAAGCATACAAAAAACAGAATCTGCTCTTGTTTTTTATAGATAGTCTCTCAGAATCTGGTTTACTTTCTTCCATGAGCTCCAACCTCTCTCTGTCCATGTTATAAATGATGGGAACTTAAAAAAAATATATCAGCTCCTAGAATCCCTTGCAGCTAGCATAACTTAGGCTGGGAAAGAAATCAACCAAAAAACCAAACCAAACCAAACCAAACCAACCAACCAAAGAAAAAACAGTCAATGGTAGAAGAAGGAAGGAAACAAAACTAAATTAGCAGATATGGTTACCAAAGCCAAGATGCTAAGTTTTGGTTATTGGTTATCAGCTTTGTGGATTCATACCAAGCTGACAGTAGCAGCTTGTAGCTTAGAGGTGTGACCTTGAACTATTAGCCTCAAACGACCCCTGTCATTTAGTCCTCCTATGAGCACCTCAACCTTATGTTAAATTTAATTGCTAACTGGACCTGATGACTTAGGTTTGTAAGTTCAGCAGTCTAGAGGCTGAGGAAGAGAGACTGCTGTGAGTCTGAGGTCATCCAGGGCCTTGGGATCTCTTCAACAGGAACTGTGCTGAAAGCAGTGAAATGTGAAGAGAAGTCCTGAGACAAGTAAGGAAGAGAGGGAGTGTCAACAAGCAGTCAGCCAACTGCCAGTGACACAGGGCTCAGTATCAGCCACATTGGCAGTCTTGCTTTGAACTGATCACAGTGTGTACCAGATAGCTCTTCTAGACTGGGACTCTTGTGAACTTGATGCCTTGACTCTGGCTGGTGTCTGTCTCCGAGCAGCAATGGATCAACCATCTTTTATTACTTTGTAATTTGCATAGCTTTCAGCACATGGTTACATTTTAAAGGGACATCGTAAATAACAAGTGCATTTCTCAGTGAGGACACATTCTTCATCATAGAGAGTTAAAGGGGCCTGGTATTGTACTCTGCACCACTCCTCATTATGCTCCTGTTTCAAGAGAGTGATCTGTGGGGCCACAGAAATGGATCCGTTCCACCTTGACTAAAGGTCAGAGAGTTTAAGCCTGTTCTTGCTTCTTCAAGGTTATTGACAGGAAGTTTAATTTAAGGTGTCAGGGACCAGCCTCTACAAAAATACCTCTTGCCAGGGTAGAGGTGTGGGGAGTTAGAAAATATTAGCAAAGAATATGAAGACACAAATAAAAATAATAAAACAGAGAAACATATAGAATAGTATTGGGAGAGAATTCCAGTGAGTACTGAAATTCACCCATGTTTAATTTCCAATTGCTTTAAATATCCCTGACCCCAAAAGTTAGGAGTAAAATAAAAAGCTGCACTAACACAATACTAGGAAATGAACATTCCAATTGTAGGTTGTGGGCTGCATCCATAGTTAAACATTCTGTTGCTAGAACAAAACAAGTCATGTTCACCCTAGACCAAAACATTCTGTAGGCAAACCACTCCCTGGGTGGAATCCAAAGTTATCTCCATAAGGAAACCGAAGCCTTAGTTAGATCCTTAGACTTTGTTGACAATAACCTTGGGAGAGCAGAACTCTCTGTTAGAAATCTAGGTTGGACCTTCTTTTGAGGTAGAAACACAACAACCTTGAAGGAACTGGAGGTAAGTTCCAATGCTCTGACCTTTGGTCAACGTGGAAATGGGCTCACATTTTTGGCCTACACAATTCCTTCCTTTTTATTAATTTTAATAAAACCTGTGCTTCTGCAACAGGACAGATTATCACTTTTCCATTTCCCAAACTTATCCGTCTTCAGTACATGCATTCAAACTATGCAAGTCTACGTCTTAGGCACCTGGAGAGGGAGGATCAAACCCATCACTGACTGCCAACCTCTGTAATCAAAGGGTTAAGGGAGAAATTACCTCTGGGCTCTGTATCTCTGAGACAAGCTTCTGTCAAGGGTGATCACTAATGGTAAGCAAGCAGATAATACTTTGTGCTATGCATACTTATATGGCTATAATATTTCCTATTAAAAGTATGTAGGATCACCAGAGTTGGGAATGCCCACTTTGAATTGGTTTGGAGTGTTTCTTAATGGTATTCAGCTATATCAAAATCTAAATTTGTCTTATCAAACATGTCAAATTCAAGAATTCATTGGTAATGTCAAACTTTTCTTAGAGAAGTTCTAATATCTTTCTAATCATTAACATCTTATAGTGAACTAAAGCAGTGACAGGTCAATACCATAACACAATTTGTCAATCCACGATTCTCTTAAATCCATTCTAACCAAAAGACAAGAAAATGTTTTGGTAATGGGTACTGGTTTTAAGTTCCAGTCTCTGAGCAGCAGCAAAAACCCTTAGGCTATCCTCCTCGTATCTGAAGAGGGGCTTCAGTCACTCCTTGTAACAAACCTTTTTTCCCCTGAGGAGAAAATTGAGGTCTCAGTTCTCAGGTTCTCTCAACATTTCAATAGCAGACTAAATAGCTCACTGGCAATCTGAGTTCTGTGTCCAAAAGCATAAAACAGTCAAATGTTTAGTTTGCATTTCTGGTCTGGTTCCAAAGTAAACAGGACTCGCTAGGTTTGGAAGCTTGCATAGCATGGTGTTATGAGGAGGCCAGGATCACGGGTTTAGGAACCTCTTTCTGCTTCTCCTATGAAATCATCAGCAGCTGCAATGTCATCAGGGCTGGCATTCCTCTGCTGGATGCATTAAACCAGATGTTTTGGAAGCTATCTTGCCTGATCCTTATGCTGTGAAAAAACACAGACATGCCCTTGACCCCATGTTAACACAAGATTGGGTCCTTTTCATAATCCAGTGCAAGGGTCTCTCCACCTTACTTTAGCAAATGTTGCCTTTGTGCCATCATGCCAAAATCTGTCCACAGGAGATTGCTCATGGACATCCATATTCAAGAAGTTTAGCATAAAAAATGCATGGCTCAAAGCATTATGTGGTGTTTGAGGATACAATTCTCTTGTTTTTATATTTTAGAGTTATGTTTTCAAGGAGCCATGGGTATACTGCACAATTCCTTGTCCTTGAGGATTGTAAGAAATACCTGTCTTATGTTCAATAATCCATTGGGAACAAAATTGCTGAAATGCTTTACTAACATATCCAGACCCATTATCCATCTTTATGATCTTGGGGTTCCCATACATGAGAAGCATTTTAAGCAATGAGTTATTACATGTTTAGTGGCTTCTCCAGTTTGTGCAGTGGACATCAAGAATCCTGAATATGTATGGATTGTCACATGTACATATTTTAATTTGCCAAACTCTGCAATATGAGTAACATCCATTTGCCATAAACAATTAGTAAGTAGTCCTCAGTGATTTATCCCCAGATGAGGTGCAGGTAAATACTGTGAGCTTGCTTAGCATCACATGTTCTGCTCAACAATTTGCCAAGCAGCTTCTCTTGTTAATCTATTTTCTTAAATTTATACTATTTTGATGATGCAGAGCATGTGATTGCTAAGCAAGTTCAACCTGAGATAAAGCAATTACTTTTGTAAGTTTATCAACTAAAGCAGTACCTCCAGCTAATGGACCAGGAAGATTTGAGTGCAGTCTGATATGCCTTACAAAACATAACAATCTTCTTTGTTGTATGGCATTTTGAATTTGCTGGAACAGCATCTTAACTTGATTATTGCTATTTCCAATACAATACATGGGATGTTTCTAGGACTTGAGGACCATTAAATATATACTGGTTGTCAGTATATAGATTAAATGCCTTATTTGCAAAATGTTGAAACACTATAGCCACAGCTCTCAGTTTAGTTTGAGTTGAGTCTGGTTCTGTTTGTACTACATGTCCGTCACCATTAACCTCATATGCAACTCTTCCATTTGAAGAACCATCTGTAAAAATTAACATACCATCTTTTAAAGGATCTTTTGCTACAACTTTAAAAAATATAGGAATGTAGTTGCATGAATTTCAGCAACAGATCATCTGGGAAAAGATTATTAATTTGTTCAAGAATCACTGTTTTGAAATAACCAATCAATTTGTTGCTTAGTATAAGGAACACTGATCATAGTAGGTTCTCTTCCAAAATATCTCCTAGATTCTATCCTGCTCTTCTGTGCTAAGCAAGCTACTGCTTCAAAATAAGGGTTTAATACCTTAATTGGTGAAACAGGAAGGTGTAGCCATAAAAGCGGACCATTTTGCCATGAAACTGCTGTAGGAGTAAAATTTGTAGATAATATTCATGCTTGCTAAGGCTGATAATATTTAATACAATGTACTTGCTGTCTCTATATAGCATATTCTACCTGCTTGAGTACCTGTCTGGCATTGGATATTTTATTAAAAGTTTGTAAGCTATGTTTCCAATACAAGTTGTAAGTCTACTTATCTGACAGGTTTAACTTGTTTATTTACATTTTCACTGACATTTGACTGCTCCCTGTACCACTTAACTGTCCTGCCTGGGTAGTTACTGTTATGGTAAAAATAAAATGGTGCTGTCCCCCAAGTGGTGGCAGGAAGCAGTGGGCATGAGACCAGGGCAGGCCACAAAGGCTGCCAGTCCCAGGTAGGGAGTCGCGTGGTGGGTGAGAGACAGAGACCTATTAGACACACTACGCAGAGTGAGGGTTGGATATTTATTTAGTGGGTTATGGAAGGGAAGGGAGAAGAGGGAAGGTGAGAAGGGAGAAGAGCAGAGAGAGGTAGAGGGGGGGAGGGAGAAGAGGGCAGAATGGAGAGAGGCAGAAGCTGCCTTTTCAGGGGACAGAAAGGAAGTAACTAAGACTGGAAGTGGAAGGAAGATCTGCTTGCTTCAGCAGACAGGGGAGGAAGTGAGCAGGGCTTGTCTCTTAAAGGGACAGGACAGACCAGGCAGCTGGTCCCTCATTGTCTGCTCTGGCTAGTGGTCCTGACATAGGCCAGCATTAGGGGTGGTTGACAAATTTACAGGCTCTCAGGTGTCCGCAGCTGTGGCGGCTCTGAGACTGCTGTGTGAGAATATGCCAATTCTTACTATCCTTACTTTTTATTTTAAATCTTGTAATCACAAAATTAAGAGAATTCTCAAATTCTCTCCTCTGTTAAGTCATAAACTTATCCATATAGACTCCTTGGTTCATGGGTCAATTAGCCTCTAGGTATTTCCATTGACTGACGTGGATGCTGACTGTGGGAGCTATAGCCCTTTAAACTTTCCTGTCTCCCGCCTTTTTTGGCTCCACCACACAGCATGAATCAGACTCACCTGACCACAGTGCATGTGAGTGGACTGCCACAATCTCAGTGGTAGCCTAGGCCATTGCTAGGCCAAATGCCACATTCCCTTCTCTCTTTTTATGCAGTCAGCAGCAGGAAAGGCACCACCGCTTGCAGGGGTGAAGGCAAGGCCTCATTTTGGCCTCTCTAAGACCAGGAGTAGCCTGAAGGCAGCAGCACATATGCCGCCAGTGCGGGGTTAGGAATATAATATTTACAAACTCTAAACATCTCTTCCTTTGCTTCTGCTCCATTTCAGCTCCTCTAGCTATCAAAATGCATCCAAGCAACTGTACAGATAGTTGAATACTACTTCCTTGTTCCATATTTACAGATACTTACAGTTTTGGTTCCGATTTTATGTCCCACCATTCTCTTTCCTTTTCTATTATCCACTATTTATTTCCAAGCGCTCATCACTCACCTCTCCACCTGTGTTGTGCAATTTTCTTTCCGGGTCCCTCATGTATTCCCTTGTACACCTGGCCACACTTCTGTGCATTTTGAGGTTCACCTGTCAGCCCCATGTTTTGGTACCACATTAAGGTGTGGCTATAACAAAGATCTCTTGACCTAGGGTGTGGTTACTTGGTGTTTTGGGTATTAAGATGGTAATCACTTTGTTTGTTCCTTATATCATGATAAAAAGTTTTTCTTTTGTTTTCTTCCCCCTTTTTGGATTGGGGTATTTAAAGATTATAAGAAATAAATACATTCAGTACTCACTGGATTGCCCTCCCTGTACTATCTTAAGTCTCTGTATCTCTTTTGTATCTCTGTTTATTCTGCCTAGCATTTCTAATCCACACGCCCCTACCCTGCAATGTATGAACCCATCGAGGCTGGACCCTGACAGATGTCGCCCCGATGTGGGGTCACAACAGATGGTGCCACAATGTGGGACTCATGACAGATGAACCCTGGCAGATGCCCCTCATTGTACTACAATGATCCAATAGAGAAATGCATCACACTGTCCCTAGTGCTATAGATGGACCAAGGGTGTGAGTTGGCTAGGCTGGTGGGTATTGATTTCATAACAAGTACCAAGTTGAGGATTAAGAAAACAAGAATCAGGAGACATGGAGACAGATAGCCTGTGAGTATGCAGGCAACAACAGCTCTTGGAAGGGAAGCACTTAACCTCAACACTCTGGGGCATGAAGCAGTGAGAGCTGTGAGTTCAAGGCCATCCTAGGGTATATGGTGAATTAGAAGCCATTCTGGGTTACAAAACAAGACTCTGTTTCAAATAAGAACATTGTTAATTAGAATAAGATAATATTAAAATGAGAACAACAATCTACACAGAGTTTTGTCTTTATCAAGTATTTATTATGTACATTTCTCATGATTTTATTTTATCTTCCAGACAAAATAGGATTATTAATCTCATATTACATATGAGAAAATTGAATATTAAAGAGAATAGGAGACTTCTCTAGACTCCTGATAGGGCTTGATTCAAAGCCACAGGATGGGGGGCCCAAGCCTGATCCATGAGGTGCTATGTACAGAAAGAAATTGAAATCTGTTTAGAAATAATAAGCTTTGAAGACCTAGGTTCTTCGAAGTTCACTTGAGTGTTTTCTTTGTCTGTCTTCTGGTATAGGACTTCCCAGAGCCTTTACTATCAGTGCTGTTTTGTTTTGTGAGCCTTCAATAATGGGAACAATTTGTCAGTGCTTTGTAAACTTGGGTTACTAGACACACTTCTGGAACATTTTGGAGGAATCTCAACTTAATTGGACACCAGCCAAGCTGAGAGTCTAACAGAAATGTTTGGAACATGGCTGAGCCATGTTAGCTACTGGGTGGAGGAGGAATAGACATGTCTCCCAATTTTGAGCAGCTGGTTTCTCCAGTCTAATCTCTTCAGGAATTCTGAAAGTAAGAGGAGAAGCAGGTAGCAATTAGAGCAAAGGACCTGGAGGACAGACAGGGCAGGTCAGTTGGTAGAGTGCTTGCCAAGCACTCATAAGTCCCTAGTGCTGCACATAAGATCCCCAGTACTGCACAAGCCGGATGTGGTAGCAAGTGCCTGTCATCCTGGCACTTGGGAAGAGCAGATAGGAGGATCAAGGTCATCTTTGGCTATAGAGTAAGTTTGAAGCCAGCCTTGGCTACGTGAGACCCTGTGGTAGAAAAAGGAGGAGATAAGAAAGAGGAAGGGGAAGAGCAGGAAAAAGGAAGTAAAAGGGGCAGAGGAGGGGGAATAAGAAAGAGGAACGGGAGGAAACACAGAGGGATGGAGAGAGACCCATTGAGAGATGGCCCTAGAAGAAGGAGCTTTTGTTTTCCTGTAGTGTCTGGGCCCTTTCACTTATGCAGATAAAAGGGCATGGCTACTTGTTCAAAAATCAAGAGAGAATGCCACCACAGGAACAAAATCAGAAGGCTTTTTCCTTCTCGAGGAATCCTTCAGCTGTCTTTGTGTTTCACTATTTAAAGCCCTACTGTGTAAAGAATCAGGTTAGTGACCAATGATTAGCTGTTCTCTGTATCCTGTGATAGCAGTTTGAAATGTGTGGCACTAATAATATACCAAGGGCAGGAACTTTCTGAGCAAAGGACTCATGGGAATAGGCAGGTTTCATGTCCACTAAGCCAGCCCTGGCTGCAGGACAAAAAAACTTGAATGAATTTTACAGTCTTCAAGCAGCTGGCTTTGGGCATGGAACTGTTGGGTATCTGATGTTTTCAGTGTCTCCTGCAGGAGTTATATACATGCTGTTGTAGGCAGAGACTGCTTGTTTGTTCCCAGCTGCCCAGACCTGAAATAATCACACAGAAACTCTATTAATTACAACACTGCCTGGCCAATAGCTTAGGCTTCTTATTAACTAAATCTTACATTGTAAATTAACCCATTTCTATTAATCTCTGTATCACCACAAGGTGATGGCCTACTGGCAAGATTCTGACAGGCTCTGGCAGGCGTCTTTCTCCTTCAGCAGCTACATGGCATCTCTGACTCTGCCTGCTTTCTCCCAGCATTCAGTTTAGTTTTCCTACCTAGCTCTATTCTGCCCTGCTGTAGGCCAAAGTAACTTTATTCATTAACCAATAAAAACAACACATATACAGAAGGACTTTCCATGCCATGCTGTGACCTCTGTAAGACTATAATGACCACTTCATTCACTGGAGAGACAAGTCAGCCAGAAAGAATGTTTCTCTTGTACTTCACTAATGTTGACATCACTGCTCATGCTAAGGAAATATCCCCCAAACAGGGCTGTGAAAGATTTCTCTAGCAGGTTTGAAACCAGCTTGGTGGTTTCAGGGCTGAATGTACAGTCAGCAGACAGAAACCAAGATGTGGCTTCCTAGTGAAAGAATTAAAACGTTACTCTTCACCCAAGATAGTGTTTTGGTTTATGTCTTCAATGTCCCACAAAGGTTAGCTTGCAGAAGGATTGGTCTGGGAGGTGGTAGGACCCCTAAGTAGTGATGATTTGGGATGGAGAAACGGACTTGGAGTTGGTAACATCATTTCCATGGAGACCATAACAGTAAGTGCGCATACCTCCAGGACTCTGTTGGCATGCGTAGTCAGAAATTTTTCTTGGAGTTTCTCTCTCTCTCTCTCTCTCTCTCTCTCTCTCTCTCTCTCTCTCTCTCTCTCTCTCTCTATCTCTATCTCTCCCTCGTATGTGTGTGTGTGTGAAGGTGACTCTCAGGTGTCACTCCTGAGAGGAGTGCCATTTATCCTGTGTTTTGAGAGTCAGTCAGCTTGTGACTCACTCACCCTGTGAAAGAAACTAGAGAGGGTTCTCTTGGTCTGGAGCTTGCTACGTAGGCTAAACTGGTGCCCAGCAAGCCCCAGGGATCCACTTGTCTCCACTTTCCCAGAGTTGGGATTACAAATGTCCTCCACCACTCCTGGCTTTTTAATGTGGTTTCTGGGGGATCTAACACAGGCCCTCATGCTTGTGAGGCGAACACTGTACTGAGCTTTTTCCCAGCCCAAAATGGATTCGGAACCAGAATTAGCATTAGTAAGAAGCCTGGAGTTCATAATTCTAGACAGATGACCCCAGTCTCTAGAGATGGGCAGCTCCTTGATGGTGACCTTCTGTTGGAGCCTTGATTGAAGCCCAGGTGCCTGACAGACTAGCACAACACACCTAGAACACATTGCTACCTCATTCTTTCCCATCTTGCTGTCTGGCAGACTATCATTCCAACATGGACAAAGAATTCGTTTTTTGTTTTTAGAGCTTTCCCTGTGTCAGACACTCAGCAGTGCTCTGGTGGGGAATTATCATTGCCATTCCACAGATAATAAGATCAGGATGGGGTCTGTAGAGATTGCTCAGTGGTTAGTGGACTGGTTGCTCTTGCAGAGGCTCTGTTCCCAGCAGCCACAAGATGGCACATAGCCATCAATAACTCCAATTCCGGGGGTGTGCCCTCTTCTGGCCTCTGTGGGTACCTGCAGTTATGTGCACATAAAGTCATACTTACACATGTACATACACTTAGAAAAAAGAAACATCTCAGGAGTTGAACACAGTTCTGCTAACCTCCAGATCCCCTGTGTATAAGAATACCAGACCTTGCCTCCTTTTGTTCCAGCTTCTTCTCCTCCTTCCCCTCGAGTCCCCCAGGAGCCAAGCATAGCCATTCCCAGCACAGAGCACAGTACATGGAAACCCACTTTCCCTCCACCTCGTCACTTCCCCTCTTTTTGTGTTATCACACAAATAGCTTGTCCTCCAGCCATATTTGTTTTCTTGGAGGCCTACCTCAACCCAAGCCCCCGAGGGCCCTGCCTCCATCCTGGACAGCTTCCTCAGCTTCCCCTCCACACAACCCCCAGCAGAATCCATCTATAAATGCGTCACTCACTGTTTACTGGCTTTTCCTGCCTGGGCCAGGGTTCCGCTGCTGTTTCTTCCTTGAGAGGTTCTCTTGAGGTGAGCTTTGATCTCCAGAGGGGAAGGGTGATGCTAAGAGTCAGTCAGCCTATGAGTCACCCTGTGAAAGAAAGCAGAGAGGATGCGTGTGATCGTGCATCCTTCCTTTCCTAGGGTCAGGAGTGTGACAGAAACGGAAACTACACAAGGCAGAGGTGACTGTCCCTAGAACGTTCACAGGGTTAGGAGAACGAAACATAAAATAAGTATGAAATCAATGGGTACACACTGCACAAAAATCCAGAGTTAAATCTTAAAGTGTGAGTTGCATAGTTTTTTTGGGACAAGGCTGTTTGTGGTGACACTTGATTGTATATTGCGATTGTAAAAAAGGTCAGAGAAGTTTCTGGAACTTTGTGCAAAATACAAACCCATGAGGGAGACAGTTCTTTGGGGCTTCTGGTGACATTTTGGTCCTCAGAACTCATAAGAATGTATGAAAAACCACTCCAGGCAGAGACACACGTGCACAATGTCAGCCAGGGTCCTGATGAGGAACACGAGGTGCACTTAAAAGGCTTTCATAAGAGATGACTTGAAAGTGGGAAGGAGCCGGTAAAAGAACCTCCTTGGTGGCCCTGAACTGTAATCCTACTTACACAGGAGGCCAAGGCAGAGGGATCTCAGGTTCAAAGTCTGTCTGGGTTACAGTGTGAGTTCAAGGCCAGCCTGGAAAACTTAGTAGGAGTATGTCTCAAAACTGAAGACGATGGCCAAGGAGATAGCTCGGCCCTAGTCTAGGCCTTAATGCCCACAGGAAGTCTGGGTATGGTGGCACGAACTTGCCATCCTCGTGCTGGGGAGGAAGAGACATGTACATCCCCGAGGCTCACTAGCCGACCAGCTTTTCCTGGTCAGGGAGTGCTAGGTCCTGATGAGATGTCTCCAAAAAAAAGGTGTGTTACACTTAAGGTTAAGGTCTGGTCTCCATACATAAGTGTATGAACACATACATAAGAGAGAGAGACACACAGGGAGACAAAGACAGAGAGAGAGGCTGGAGGCAGGGAAAAAAACACCTCCCAAACCCTCAGCACTGGCCTGCTGGCTGGTGCTCTATTGAAATTCTGTTGCCTCCTGACTATGTCACTGAAAGATAGAGAATTCTTGTGTCCTTTTCCATTATTTTTTCCTTTTCCGCATGAATATATATGTATGCATGTTGATGTGTATGTGGGCACAAATGAGATGAATGTATGTGTATGCATGTTGACATGTATGTGGGTAGCCATGAGTTAACAAGTGCATATGGAGACCTAATGTTGATCTAGGAATTATGCTTTACTGATCTTTCACTTCGCTAATTGAGACTGGCAATCAAACCAGGAACTGATCAAAATGGCTAGTCTGTCTATCCAGCTTGCTCTGGGGATCCTCTGTGTCCAACCTTTCAAGGCTGGAATTCCAGGTGAGATGTCACACGCACCTAGTACGTCCATGGATTCTGGGGCTCTCTGGCTCTCATGCTTGTGGTGCAGGCAAGCACTAGCTCCATAGACCTGTGCCCACTTTCTTATTCCCTTGCTCAGAGTTCAGTTGGTTCACATGGACACTTGATCTCATTACTGCTTACATACTTCCTACAGGTTGAGGACCAGAACATTACCATAGGGAACCTCTCTGAATGCATTCTAATTCAAACTTCCAGCCTGCTCCCAGATATAAGCAGCATCTTGATGTTTGTGTTAATCCATAAACAACTGTAGTCTTACCTTGGTGTGTGTTCCCAAAACAGTGTGTGTTGAATAGAAGCACAAATACACAAAGCTAAGTATACAGAGATAATGTTTCAATAAAAGTGCTCAGAAGTGTGTGTGTGTATAATATGAAGGGGGGGAGAGGAGAGAGAGAGAGAGAGAGAGAGAGAGAGAGAGAGAGAGAGAGAGAGAGAGAGAGAGAGAGAGAGAGGCTGAACAGAACCTCTAGGTAAACTGATTTCAGCTTTCTTACGGATTTATAAGGATACCTTCTGGAGTGGCTTATGGATATGATAATAAGCAGGTCAATGTTGTTGAGCATCTGGTAGGACTGTAGTGTGGGTCAGGAACTGAGAGTCTATGGAAAAGTATACACCCAAAAGTATGGCTCTATCTGTTCCTGACTTCCTTAAGATTTATTTTTAAATCATGTGCATGCTTGTGAGTTTGAGTGTGGGTTTTCACATGAGTATGCAGTGTCTAAACAGGCCAGAAGAGGGTACCAGATCCCCTGGAACTGGAGCTACCGAGGTTGTATACTGCCCAACATGAGTGCTGGCAACTTGAACTCAGGTTTTTTTTGCAAGAGCAATGGTTACTCATTAACCCCTGAGCTATCTCTCCAATCTCATCTCAAACTTCATGCTTCATTCAATCTGCTGTAAACTTCTAGAATGGAGCAAAGCAAAGCACTTCCGGAGGGTGAAATGAGATCCCCGGATGAGACAGAAATAGAGAAAAGTGGCATGCTTATCAGATAGACAATGACAAATCAAACTTTCAGCCAGACTCACCCAGGACTCCTGACCTCTGATCTGAGAAAAACAGAACAAAAGAAAACAAAACAGGTCGACAGCAGTAGGGTCCTGGTGGTGACAGTCCAAGTATCTGCTTCTGTAATCCTGACGACTTTGTCTTTATGGGTTTGAAGGCATTTCCCCATTTGCTTCTTGCTCTGGGGATTACCTTCTAGAGCTATTCTGATTCTAGACATGATATTCTACCCTATCATGTGTAAAACTGCTTTACTTCCTCCAATCTGAAATTATACAACACTGAATGCACCTTCTAAATTTTCTTCTGTGTTTTATTAACCTGAATATTTAGCGAGTTCTATTCTGGGGAATGTCATGCATTATTTCTATGATATTTTTTCCTTCCTCCTCTTCCTACCCCCTTCTATCCTCTCTCCCTATCTCTCAAAGAAGATCTCATTATGCATTTCTGGCTGTCCTGGAACTCACTGTAGACCAGGCCGGCCTTGAACTCACAAAGATCTGCAAGTTTCTGCCTCTGTGAGTGCTGGGATGAAAGATGTGTGCTACCACACCCGATTTTCTCTCTCTCCCTCTCCCTCTCCCCCTCCCTCCCTCCCTCCCTCCCTCCCTCCCTCTCTCTCTCTCTTCCACCATTTAAGTATTTGTCCTTCATGATTTGTCTTGCATTCAAATTTGTTTCTTCTTAGTCTCTTTCTAGGTATTTTTGTCTTTATGTGGGGTGGCAGTGGGTGGTGGTGAAAAGGAGGTGAGATTTCTCAAGGTCTTACCTTCTTAGTTAGAGATTTTCATTTCTCCTCTCATGTTCAAGAGTTTTGAGCAGTCCTTGAATGCTCTGTTAAGATATATCATGGTGGATTTATGGAGAGGAATGCTCTGTTAAGACATATCACGGTGGATTTATGGAGAGATAACACAGTGGCTTAGAGCGATAGTTGCTCTTGTAGAGGAATTGATTTTGGTTCCTAGCACCCATGTTAGGTGATTTGCAACCACCTATAACTCTGCCTCCAGGAGGAATGGGCACCCTCTTCAGGCAGCTGTGTTCACACACACTCCCCACACAATTCAAAATAAAAATAAACCAGGTGTGGTGGTGCACACCTTTAATCTCAGCACTCTGAAGGCAGGAAGATCTCTATGAGTTTGAGATCAGCTTGGTCTACATGGTGAGTTCCCCAAAAGCCAAAGCTGTGTAAAGAGATCCTGTCTCAAAAACAAAACAAAGCAACCAAAAAAACCCCTAAAATAAAGAAATAAAATAAAAATAAATCTTAAGATATATTATCTTGCTGAATGTGATAAAGCATGTCTTTAATCCCAGCACCTGGGAAGCAGAGGCACAGCTCTCTGAGTTCTAGGCCAGCCTGGTCTACAGAGCTAGTTTATGGACAGCCAGGGCTACACAAAGAATCCTGTCTCAAAAAATGAAACAAAAGATATATTATCTTGTTCTTGTTCAATGGATATTCTTCATTCTCTTAAGAATAGTAATATGAATTACAGAATTTTGTTTGGTGAAATTTTGCTTCCTTATATAGCTTTTGCCTTTGCCAAGTTCCTGTCTTCTGTTTGATGTTCAGTTTCATGCTTCCATGTTAGAGCCCTTCCTCAGATACAAAACTAGGCCATATGCTCCTGACAATGGATGGGAAACTTGAAAACAGAGCTGAAAGTTCTAATCAGATAAGTGGGACCTACCAGCTTTGAGCGTCAGAGCAGAATCACCTTGCTGGGCCTCATGTTGGAAGGAACACCGAATTATCTATTGGTGCTATTATCCAGGTGGTCAGAATACCCAGTGCATGACTTTCCTGTGTCTTGCCATGTGGGTAAGGGGCTAAGGTGCTGGGGGGAGGGAGGGCAGAGAGGAAATGGCATACAAATAAAGGATGTCTTCAATTTTATTTCATACACTGTTTCTATGAGGACCACAAAAATGGGAGGTGGAAAGGGAGCTGTTAGTCCATGCCTACAAGATGTGTTGCCATGTTAGACAGTAGATTTTCCTTCAAGCAGTTGGAGGCCAAGTTCACTGGGGCAGTATAGGACTTGTTGCATGCTTCCATTTCTTACCAACATAGCACTGTAGGCCTTTGCCTTAGCTCATTTACCATTCTCAAGATGCCAGCGTACTGGGGAGTAATTGGAGCTAGGTCCAACTTCTAGTTTATCAGTTAAGTAAATGATATACAGAGACATTAACTTAACTGATTGAAGTATGACAGTTGTCAAGTGGCATAGTTGGGGTTCAGATTCTATTCGGTTTCTAAAGCTTTATATATTTGTTTTGTTTTAAATTCTACATAAATTATATATGTATATACATTTTATCATATATTAATTATACAACATATATCATTATATATAGTATTAATCATATACTATCATAAATAATATAATATGCAATACATACAATACAATTATAGATTATATTATTATTATATAATAAATTATATATGTGTATACACACACATGTATGTATATTTGAGACAGGGTCTTACTATGTGGCCTTGGATAGACCTGGAATTTCATACACAGACAGGCTAACCTCAAACTCATAGAGATCCACTTTCCACTTTCTCCCAAGCTGGGACCAAAACTATATGCTACCACTTTGGGCCCCAAATGATGTATTTTTTCCTAGTAAGGATATTCATGGTTATTATATGTGAAAATATATAATTTCTGTTAAATGTTTAAAAAAAACCAATCACAATGGCACAAAACTCTTGACCATGATTTACCATTCATGATGATACCATTGTCTATTTGCTTCTTCCTTTATGTTGCTCATTGATGTTGGTTATTTTCAACTCCTACTGGAATGCTATCTCCAACTGCATAGCATCAAGCCAAGGGTGACAGGCATAGTCAGGAGAGGATCTCAGTTAGGTGCCTGGGAAGAGAACTGCTGATTGAAAGGGTGTGCGTGTGTGTGCACACGTGCAGTGAGACCATTCAGTACCACAGAGGGTTCCTGAGACTCTCTGGCTAGGAACTCTTCCACCCTCTGAACTGCTTCCCTCTGTGTAAAACTAAGAGACCACTTACATCTGGGATTTGGAACTTGGGAGTAGTTTTTGTCTCTGAGGGATTTGTGATCTCCTGACTCCATTGAAGGAGTCCTGTGGGAGCAGGCATGGTTCTCACTACTATGCCTTTTCTCATACAGCTTTTCTCATTTCCCCCTAAACTGGGAATGCCTGACTGTTTTCTATTTACCCTTTTGTAAACAGAAGCTTCTCTCCTGCCCACCAGTTCCTGAATAACCACTCAGAGGCTTATATTAATAAACATTTGTTCAATGGCTCAGGCTTATTACTAACTAGCTCTTGCATTTAAATTAACCTATCTTTATTAATATATGAATTGCCATGTGGCTATGGCATTGCCGATGGTCTGTTGGCATCTTGCTTCTTGGGTGGCTGGCTGGTGTGTCTCTCAGACCCCACCCTTCTTCTCCTCTATTTCTGCTTGAGTTTCTCACCTGACTTTATCTTGCTTTGCCATCGGTTTATTTATCAACCAATGAGAACAATATATATTCACAGTGTACAAAAAGACATCCCACAGCACCCTTTAATGTATTTGATCATTAATTTCTTTTAAAAGCTTTCTGAACTCTCTTTACCTTCACCCTCAATAGCCTCACCCCCACAACTACTCCTCTGCATCTGTTTTGACATCATATATGCCACGTTAGAGTATAATCATCTGGTTGTTTTAAATAGCTTATTCATTTCTTGAGTCAGGGATAATATCTCAGTTTTCTTTGGTTCTAGTAAGTACTCATCAGATAATATAAAAATTAGACAAGGTTAGGTGTGGAGAGATGACTCAATGGTGAAGTGGCTCATTGTAGAGTCCTGTGTTTGGTTCCCAGCATCCAGATCAGGCAGCTCATAACCACCTGTAACACCAGCTACAGGGGATCCAGTGCTCCTGACCTCTGTAGGTACCTGCATGTATGCACTACACATAAAACTCATGCTGCCTCACACATGAGTAAATAACAAATAAATCTTTAAACGTACGCTTTAATTAAATAAGGCCTAGGAAGATGGCTTGGTGATTGAAGTGCTGAGTTCATATACCAAGTAACTATAAGTGGATGTAGTAGTATGTGCCTGTAATCCCAGTGCTGTGGGGCAGAGACAGTTAGATCCTAGGGGTTGGTGACCAGGCAGGCTGAATCAGTGAGCTCTAGGTCAAGTGAGAGACTTTGTATCTAAAAATGAAGTGGAGAGGCCTGGAGAAATGACTCTGTACTTAAGAGTACATACTGTTCTTGCAGAAGACCTGAGTTCAGTACCTGTGACCAAGCTAGAAGGTTCCTAATCACCTGGAACCCCAGCTCCAGAGGTTCTGACTGAGTTTTCTGAATTCTGTGGGCACCTGTACTCATACATGCACAGACCTCCCATATATACATTTAATTACAAAATAAAAACAAACCTTTCTTTAAAACTAAGAGGAGAAGTGATTGAGGAAGACAGTCCAATGCCAGTGATAGAGGAAGACAGACAGTCCCATGCCAGTGATAGAGGAAGGCAGACAGTCCAATATCAGTGATTGAAGAAGACAGTCCAATATCAGTGATTGAAGAAGACAGTCCAATATCAGTGATTGAAGAAGACAGTCTGATGTCAGTGATTGAGGAAGACAGTGATTGAGGGAAACAGTCCAATGTCAGTGATAGAGGAAGACAGTCAGTCCAGTGTCAGTGATAGAGGAAGACAGTCAGTCCAGTGTCAGTGATAGAGGAAGACAATCAGTCCAGTGTCAGTGATAGAGGAAGACAGTCAGTCCAGTGTCAGTGATAGAGGAAGACAGTCCAATGTCAGTTTTTGACATCCATGTGCTGGAGCACAAGTCTCCTTCCTCCAGTGCCTAAATCAGAACACATTTGGAGGTAGTGGGGAACCACTGAAGGTAGTTCTTAGTTAGGTAACATTTTGTTTCCTGAGAGATATTTGTTTATGTCTGTAGATGACATTTTTTCACAATGTAGGGAACAGGTGCTTTTGGCACTTTGTGACTATAGACCTTGGCTGTTTCTAAATATCCTGTAATATACACAACTGCTGTCATCTGCCTAAAGCGATATTCATGTCAAGGCTAGGAGTTCCCAGTTGAAAAATAATTAAATGACTGTAAATGATCTCTGCTCTAATTAGTTCAAGGGTCCTTAGAGGCTTCTGAGCCCAACTGGTTCATTTTATCTCAGATGAGGAGACTGAAATAATGGGGTGGGTTGTAGGGTAGGGGTATGAGAATACACTGTGATGCCCTTTTCCACATGCTATACCTGGATGGCATTATTATTTAGCCACCTCCTTCTCTAGATGGTACAAGAATAGAACTTATTTTAATGCACTTCATCCTAGGCCCATTAATCAAATTTGGAGGTCAAGGATGGCATTGTCCAGAACAGTAAAAGGTGCAAAAGGCAAACACAGTTTCTTTTCTAGAAATACATGCTGCACAGAGGGCTGAGTGAGGAGAATTCTCTCAATAACTCCTTTTTGAATAATCCAACCTGCTCTGGAAATCTAGATATAAGCCGGCATAACAGTAAATTATTTTAAACAATTCTACATTAAAGCCAATTAAGCCCCAGGAGTGTCCAGTGTGCCATGGGGGAATTCACTCAAATTGCTACAGACCTAAGGGAGCAGCATAATTCCCCTTTAACAGCAAATAATAGCATTTGGGTTTGAGGATTAACTCAAGTTCCAAGGGACACTTGGGAACAAATGAAGTGGCTGCCTTCCTCTTCACAGGTGCCTCCAGTTCAGAGTGCCTCTGATTACAAAGCATGCAGACTACACTGCTCATGAAATCACACCTGCCTCTTGCTCTGTCATAATCTTGAGTCCCAAAATCTCCCATTTAATTTTGCTGGGTTAGAAAAGCTAAGTGACTCAGAAACAGTAGAGAGTGAATTGACACAGCGAAAATCGAGTGAAAGGAGCTCATGAGGCATGATGAATAACAGTGCCTTCCAAAATTTAGTGGACAATCATCAAGGGAATTGGCTGAACGTGTTAATCATTTATTGTATATCACAACTGTCTGACATGTATATGATTAGCCAGGAATGGTATTTGTGGGTCCACCCCAGGCTCTGAAATGATAGAAGAGGGGAAACTGGTTTCTGCAGTGAAGTTCAACTTTGTGAAAGTTTTCCTCCAAGAATCTTTGTTTGTTCTTGTGTTGACTGCCATCTACTTGAGAAGTGAAAGGCTGTGGGGATAACAAAGGAAAATGGGTGGCAGACCCCAACAAGGAAGAGCTGTTTCTCTATTTATCCTCACACACACACACACACACACACACACTAACACACACACACGAATATACGCATGCACGCACCAATGCACAAGCCGGTTCAGCACTTGGAAAAAGTTTATACTCAGAATTAAAATTCAAACAATCTATATTTGCAACCCAGTTCTATCTTTCTTTCTTTTATTCTTTTTCCCTTTTCTCCCTTCCTTCTTTTTTCTTTCTTTTTTCATTCTTCCATTTGTATGTCTGTGTGTATATGTTTGTGGTGGTTTGAATAAGGATGGTCTCCATAGACTCATATGTTTGAATACTTGTTTACCAGCTGGTAGAACTGTTTGGGAAGGATTAAGAGGCGTGGCCTTGTTGGAGGAGATGTGTCACTGTCGGTGGGCTTTGAGATTTTAAAAGCTCAAGCCATTCCCAGTTAGTGCTCTCTTTCTCTGACTCATGCTTATGTAAGGCTGTGCAATCTTATGTAAGCTCTCAGCTACTCCTTCAGTGCCATGCCTGCTTGCCTACGACTGCGGTCCCAGACACAATAGTCATGAACTCTAATCCTTTGGAACTATGAGACACAAAGCAAATGCTTTCTTTTATAAGTTTCCTTGGCCACAGTGTTTTGTCACAGCAAAAGAAAGCCATCCAAACAGGAAAGAATATACCTTCTTTTCAGCACCTAATGGAACCTTCTCAAAAATTTACCACAAAACAAACCTCAACAAATACAAAAAATTTGGAATAACCCAATGTACCTTATCAGATTACCATGGTCTAAAACTAGAAGTCAACAGCAATACTAATTTCAGAAAACCCATAAACACATGGAAATCAAACAATGCTCACCTGAATCATCAATGGGTAAAGGAAGAAATAAAGGGGGGGGGGGAATTAAAGACTTCCTAAAATTCAATGAAAGTGATCACACAACATACCCAAATTTATGGGACATAATGAAAGCAGTGTTAAGAGGCAAGCTCATAGCACTAAACACCTACATAAAGAAGCTGGAAAAATCCCACACTAGCGAATTAACAGAACATTTAAAAACTTTAGAACAAAAAGAAGCTAACTCACCTAAGAGAACTGGATGGCAGGAAATAATCAAATTGAGAGCTGAAATCAACAAAATAGAAACAAAGAAAACAATACAAAGTATCATTGAGACAAAGAGTTGGTTCTTTGAGAAAATCAACAAAATAGACAAACCTTTATCCAAACTAACCAAAAGGCAGAGAGAGAAATTCAACAAAATTAGATGAAAAGGAGGACATAACAACAGACACGGAGGAAATACAGAGAATCATCAGGTCATATTTTGAAAACCTGTACTACACAAAATTGGAAAACTTAAGGAAATGGACAACTTTCAGGATAAATATCACTTACCAAAATTAAATCAAGACCAGATAAGCAAATTAAACAGACCTATAACTGCTGAAGAAATAGAAACAGATATCCAAGTCTCCAAACCAAAGAAAGACCAGGACCAGATGGTTTTAGCTCAGAATTTTACAAGACTTTCAAAGAAGAACTAATACCAATGCTTTTCAAATTATTCCACACAATAGAAACAGAGGGAACATTGCCAAACTCTTTTTATGAGGCTACAATTACCCTGATACCCAAACCACAGAAAGACATTACTAAGAAAGAGAATTACAGACCAATCTCACTCATGGACATTGATGCAAAAATACTAAATAAAATACTAGCAAATTGAATCCAAGAACACATCAGAACTATCATCCACCATACCATGTCGGCGTCATCAAACAGATACAGGGATGGTTCAACATATGAAAATCTGTCAACGTAATCCACCATATAAACAAGCTGAAAAATAAAAACTGCATGAATCATCTCATTAGATGCCGAAAAAGCTTTTGACAAAATGTACCATCCCTTCATGATAAAGGTCTTGGAGAGAGCAGGGATACAAGGAACATACCTAAACATAATTAAGGCAATATACAGCAAGCCAACATCAAACTAAATGGAGAGAAACTCCCAGTGATTCCACTGAAATCAGGAACAAGACAAGGTTGTCCTTTCTCTCCATATTTATTCAATATAGTTCTTGAGGTCCTAGCTAGAGCAATAAGATTCCAAAGGGAGATTAAGGAAATACAAATTGGAAAAGTATAAGTCAAGCTCTCACTGTTTGCTGATGATATGATAGTTTACATAAGTGATCCCAAAAATTCTACCAAGGAACTTCTACAACTCATAAACACTTTCAGCAATGTAGCACAATACAAGATTAACTAAAAAAAAATCAGTAGCTCTCCTGTACACAGATGATAAAAGGGCTGGGGAAGAAATCAGAGAATCAACACCCTTCACAATAGCCACAAATATCATAAAATATCTCGGAGTAACTCTAACCAAACAAGTGAAAGATTTTTATGACAAGAACTTTAAATCTTTGAAGAAAGAAATTGAAGAAGACACCAGAAAGTAGAAAGATCTCCCATGCTCTTGGGTAGGCAGAATTAACATAGTAAAAATGGCAATCTTACCAAAATCAATCTACAGATTCAATGCAATGCCCATCAAAATTCCAACAAAATTCTTCAAAGACCTCGAAAGAATGGTACTCAACTTTATACGGAAAAGCAAAAAACCCAGGATAGCCAAAACAATCCTGTATAATAAAAGAACTTCTGGAGGCATCACAATCTCTGACTTCAAACTCTAGTACAGAGCTACAGTGCTGAAAACAGCCTGGTACTGGCATAAAAACAGACAGGAGGATCAATGGAACCAAATAGAATACCCGAATATCAATCCACACATCTTTGAACACCTGATCTTTGATAAAGAAACAAAAATTATCAAATGGAAAAAAGAAAGCGTATTTAACAAGTGGTGCTGGCATAACTGGATATCAACATGTAGAAGAATGAAAATAGACTCATATGTATCACCATGCACAAAACGCAAGTCCAAATGGATCAAAGATCTCAACATAAAGCCAGCCACACTAAACCTTATAAAACAGAAAGTGGGGAGTATACTTGAACACATTGGCATAGGGGACCACTTTCTAAATATAATCCCAGCAGTACAGATACTGAGAGAAACAATTAATGAATGGGACCTCCTAAAACCGAAAAGCTTATGTAAAGCAAATAAAGGACACGGTCAACAAGACAAAACAACAGCCTACAGAATGGGAAAAGATCTTCAGTAACCCCACATCAGACAGAGGTCTGATCTGCAAAATATACAAAGAACTCAAGAAATTGAACACCAGAAGATCACATAATCCAATTAAAGAATGGAGTACAGACCTAAACAGAGAACTCTCAACAGAGGAATCTAAAATGGCTGAAAGACACTTAAGGAAATGTTCAACATCCTTAGTCACCAGAGAAATGCAAATCAAAACAACTCAGAGATTCCATTTTAAACCTTAAGAATGGCCAAGATCAAAAACACTGATGACAACTTATGCTGGGGAGGTTGTGGGGAAAAGGGAACACTTCTGCATTGCTGGTGGGAATGCAAGTTGGTACAACCACTTTGGATGTCAGTGTGGCGATTTCTCAGAAAATTAGGAAACAACCTTCCTTAAGACCCAGTAATACCACTTTTGGGTATATATCCAAAGTATGCTCAATTGTGTCACAAGGACATGTGCTCAACTATGTTCATAGCAGCTTTGTTTGTCATAGCCGGAACCTGGAAAAAACCTAAATGCCCCTCTATCGAAGACTGAATAAGGAAAATGTGGTATATTTACACAATGGAGTACTACACAGCAGAAGAAAATAACCACAGCTTGAATTTTGCAGGAAAATGGATGGAGTTAGAAAACACTGTTTTGAGTGAGATAAATCCAATAAATCCAGACATGAAAGATAATTATCACATGTACTCACTCATAGGTGGTTATATATAAAACAAAGAAAATCAGCCTACAAACCACAATTCCAGAGAACTTAGACAACAATGCAGACACTAAGAGAGACTTACACAGATCTAATCTACATGGAAAGTATAAAGTAGAAAAAGACAAAATCTCCTGAGTAAATCGGGAGCATGGGGACCTTGGGGGAGGATTAAAGCGGGGAAGAGAGAGGCAGGGAGGGGAGTAGAGAAAAATGTAGAGCTCAATAAATATCAATAAAAATGTTTCTACTGGGGCTGGAGAGATGGCTCAGAGGTTGGAAGCATTGCCTGCTCTTCCAAAGGTCCTGAGTTCAATTCCCAGCAACCACATGGTGGCTCAATACCATCTGTAGTGGGGTCTGGTGCCCTCTTCTGGCTTGAAGGCATACACACAGACAGAATATTGTATACATGATAAATAAATAAATTAAAAAAAATGTTTCTACTGCATGTGCTGGCTTTTTGGGACCCTAATCTATTTGTATGCAAAGCTTCCTAGGCCTGGATATAGGAGGGAGGGCCTTGGACATCTCACAGGGCAGGGTTCGCTGCCCTCTCTTAAGAAGGGAGAGGGAGAGCTGGGCGGTGGTGGCGCATGCCTTTAATCCCAGCACTCGGGAGGCAGAGGCAGGCGGATCTCTGTGAGTTCGAGACCAGCCTGGTCTACAAGAGCTAGTTCCAGGACAGGCTCCAAAACCACAGAGAAACCCTGTCTCGAAAAAAACCAAAAAAAAAAAAAAAAAAAAAACCAAAAAAAAAAAAAAAAAAAAGAAGGGAGAGGGAGGAAGGAGGGTGAGTGGGGAAAGGAGGGTGAGTGGGGAAGCGGGAGGGGAATGGGAGAGGGGGGGAAGTGTAAATTTTTGAATGGAAAAAAATAAATAAAAAATAATAATAATAAATGTATATAAAAAGAAAGTAACTAAGACAGTATTCTTGCTATCACTGCTGTGGGAAGCTTAGAGGGAGTCAAGCTTTTACTTCCACCACATGGACCCCAGGGATTGAACTCTGGCCACCAGATTTGGCAGCAAATGCCTTTACCCACAGAACCATCTCACAAGCCCCAGTTATATTTCTTTTCTTATCTATAAACTGGAGCCACAAATCCCCAGCTGGCCAAAGGGGTTTATAGGGAAAGATGTATGCAGAGTATATGGCCCACAAAGGCACTAAGTAAACATCCTACGGTTACCATGGGGTTTAGACCCTGCCTGGGCAACTTCTAAAGACAGAAAGCTTTGTCCAGGGAATTAGTGGACTCAGTTATGGAAGACAGATGATCAAACTGAAGAAGCCACTTCTATCAAGATCCAACAAAGGTCTAATGATTGTTTCCAGCACCCTTTTCAAGATGTACAGTGGTTGGGTTTGTACAAAGCCTTGAGGTGCTCAGCTATGTGTTTAAGCTTCAAGAGGGTGGATCTGTTACTGAGTAGCTTGGAGAAAGTTCAAGAATCACCCTACCTCTAATCCAAAGAGAGAAAATCCTTTTACTAGGTGCAGAGGGCATGAGGTCCTTGTGCTTGCAGATAAGCAACAGGGAAACTGGGCAAGTTAAACACACAGGGTTTTCTCTTCACCTGTTTTCCACCCAGAAGGCTGGGAATGATGTAGTTAAAAGGCTGGTGACCTGTGCTGTCTGTAGGGTCAGGCCACAACTGGCTTTCACAGTCTCTGATGTTTATTCCTGACTCTTCTCCCTCAGAACCTTATCTCCAGCACTGTTTCTCAGTCAGTAGAACCCATCCCTATGGGAGATGTCACATGTACTTTACAAATGGAGCAGAGGTGGTTGGTAGCCTGGTGACCTCTGTGTTATCTATATGGCCAGGCCACATCTGGCTCCCACTTCTCCACAGATCCTTATCTTGGCATTGTTTCTCAGTCAATAAAATCTGTCTTCATGGAAGAAGTCACAGAAAGTTTTTGAAAGCAGTTTCAATGCAATCGTGATTTAGCTTTGTTGTACACATGGGACTGAGTTAATTCTCCTCAGGAAATGATTTCCCCAACATTTGCTGTGTTTAAATATGTCTAAAATAAACCTTCCAGTGTCAAAACTCTGGAAGTTTGAACCAACAATGACAACAAAATGAGTCGTGTTGAATCAGATTTCCTCCTTGCCTCATGTGGATGGTTATTCTGCTGGCCCTGGGGTTTGCAGAGACCCCCAACAACTAGAAAAGCCGAGTCAGTGGATCTGTAAACGAAGAATAGTGATGGGTCTCTTGAGAGAAAATGGGGCCACAGCCAGCTCTCTGTCAGAACCACCGTAAGAATTTCCTACATATAGACACTCTCTGCCTAGGCTCCTGTAAAGGCATCAGCATAGTGATCCCCTTTTCAAAAGTTAAATTTTTATTTTTTGTGTGTGGTTCTTGGCGACTAAACTTGGGTTTTTAGGCACTTTACCTGCTGAGCTATTTCACAACCATGACCCCCCATTTTAAGTTAAAGTGCCAAAGAGAAACAGCTCAATGGTAGTACACTTGCCTAGCACTGTGTAAAGCCCTATCTGTATTTGTTACTTGTTGGATGCTATGACAATAGAAACAACCCGAGAGGGGAGAGGGTTACCTGGGCTCGAAGTTTAGTATAATTTATGGTGAGGAAGGCACTGTGTAGTTGGAGCAGCACAAGATGCCAAGAGGCGTTGCCCAGTAGATGGCAGCTGGGGCTTGGCTATAGCTTGTTCACATCATAATAGATAAGGAAACAGCTCAAACTGGAAGCAGATATAGGAATCATCTTCCAGGCCCACTTCTAGTGTTTCACTTGTGCTAGTGGTGCCGTGGGAATTTTGTCACAGCTGACCAGTTATGCGGGACCACTTGGCCCGAAGGGCAGAGTAAGAGAGGGAGATACAGGTGACCCAAATACTGGAATAAAAGCCTGGGGTAGGACAAAGGTCACTCTCCTGGACTGTGAAAGGCTTGCTGAAGTCACGGCTTGCTGGTCTTCCCCGGACCTTCCCTATCGCCACTGGGAACAAGAGGAGTGGCAGCTGAATCAATAGTGGCCTTGCAGCCTCGTTCTGTATTGTGAGGGTACTGTATGCTTGCACTTTCTAATAAACCTAACTAGATCCCAGAATTCTATCCCTCATCAGAGTGAGGTCATGGTCTCAGAGGACCAAACCTCCTCAAACAGCCTCACCAACTGATAATCAAACACACGAATCACTGGGCTATTCCCATAACTGAGGTTGGGAGCAGGAAGGAAGGAGAAGGAGACAAAAAGAGATGGAGAGAGGAAAGAAGAAGGAAGGGAGAGAGGAGCTAGAGGGAAGAAACAGAGATAGGAGGAGTTGTAGAGGGAGAGGGAGAGATGGGTAGAGAGTAGGAGAGGAAGGAAGAAAGAAGGAAAGAAGGAAAGTGAACCAAGGCTACTGGGGTTACCTTTATGTTTAGAGACCACTCAGCTGGTGGCTCCTGCCATATTCCACCTCCCTTGGTAGAGATCTGGCCCATGTCTCTCAATTACATAAGAAGAAAGGTCTTCAGAGTCTCTTAGAGCTGATTCCTACTTCAGTGACTTGGGAGTGTGTGTTAGAGAAATGTCACTGTTGACAGCAAAGGTCACTGTTGTCAGCAATTGTATTTTCAGCATTCAATTCCTGCACAATGATACCCAGATTCAACTTTCCACCCCCTGCAACTTCCTACCAACACTCCAGCATTTCACCTAGAACTCTTCTCATTTTCTCCTCACCTCTCTTGTAATGACAGCTTCTTTCACAGTGGTAGTATGACCAAATGGTAAAGATGTTGTTTGGATTAAGGCAGGCTGGAACTCTAGTGTGGAGTGAGCTGACTCAGTCCACACCATAGGGACAGAAGAGCAACAAGATAGAAGGCGCCGGAGTCAACACCCAATGACATGTTCATATGATGCCTAGGTGAAAACTTAAGCTTGGATTTTGTTCCAGACACTATTATTTCTTTGCCTTTATTCAGAAATTTGAAACTGTGTCCTATCCGCAATCTAACCATTAAAAAGCAGGTGACAAAGAATTGTCATAGAAGAAGCACTTGATGCAGAGAGATCTTGAAGCAACAAAATTTGACTTTGGACATGAAGGCCAAGAAGCACCTAGAAAAGGAGCTGTTTCAGCTTATTGTGTCAGATGAGTGGCTCTTGGCTCGGTGAGGGGGTAATGGAAAAGTGTCCTGGTAAAGGGAAAAGTGCACACAGACAAAAATGCAGTGGTGCCTGAGAAATTGCCCTTTAGAATTAGGGTGGGGAGGAGCAGAAAGAAGCAGTGAGGCTGAGAACAGGCACTGCAGTATGTATGAGGAAAAGGAGCTGTGATAACAAGAGGAAGTCATAGAACCACCATCATGAGACCTCTGTCCTAGAATTCCACCATAGGACACTTACCTTCCACCACTGAATTCCTCACAATGGAGAAACCCCCACTGTAGAAACTGTCACCATGCAACTCCACACCATGGAACCCTCACCATAGAACCAGAGCACTCTCCCTCACATCCTTAGTAGCTCTAGAGGAGAAAAGAGACTGAAAGCCAACGTTCTAGATGGTTTCCCTCACGTCATCATAATGAACTTCTTAATGAATATCTTAAAACTATGAAGGTGCCTATACTAATGTCTGTGAGACTGGCTGGTGGAGAAGCCTACATAAAAGCAATGTTAATCACTGATTGGTAGAGATCTCCTGAGCTCACCAAGGTGGTGGAAGGAAGGGATATATCATTTACACATCCCTGCAGGGAGATGAGAGTTGGGAGAAAACAAGTGCTGAAATAATACTCTTACATATTCTTTTATTTCCTTTCCAAAATAATTTATTTTGAATGTGAATTGTGTTTTACTTGCGTGTACCACATGCATTCACAAGAGGAATCACGGAGATCATAAGAGGGTATCAGATGCCCTGGAGTTACAGGTGGTTATAAACTGCCATATGGGTGTTGGGAACTAAACCCAGGTCTTCTGCAAGACCTACAAGTGCTCTTAACCACTGAGCCATCTCTCCCTCCTCTTGTTTACCTAATCTTAACTACTAGCTAAGGCCACTCAGATTTCATGCTCCACTGACTTCTTCTGTCTGGAGAGTTCCTGCTCTGTTTCACTCATAAGACATTCATCAGTAGTTTATGGCATTATTTATCATCTCATAATGAAGTATTTCATTTTTCTAAGAATCCTCTCTCTCTCTCTCTCTCTCTCTCTCTCTGTATGTGTGTGTGATATGTGTACCTGAATATGTACATGTGTGTGTACTTTTTGTGGTGACCAGAGGACAGTCTGAGTAGGTGGTATCTATCTTTGCTTTTTAAATCGAGACAGGTCTCTCATTAGCCTGGTGCTCAGGTTGACTAGGTTGAAATGAATCCAAAGGTCCACTTGTCATTACTTCCTCAAGCTGAGATTGCAAGAGCAGGCCACCACACCCAGCTTCCACCATGACACCCACTTTTCACCATATCCAGTCCTTTTTATGTGAACTCTTGGAAATGAACTCAGACCCTTGTACCCAAGATGTAAGAACTTACTATCTTCCCAACCTATTCCTCTGGTTTTATAAACGTTCTTTAAAGCTCAGGGATCATAACTCGCCACTGTTTATCTTCTTAAACACTTGAAAGACACAGAATAGTAGGTTTGTAGACTCTGTAGTTCCTGGATTCAAATATAGCCTTGTTAGCTGCTTGCTATGTGACATCAGACTGGATAATCTCTGTGTACGTGGAGACCAGAGATTGATATCATGCGTTTTCCTTCATTGCTCCCAACCTTATATCTTCTTGGCAATTACATGGGTTCTGGGAATCTGAATCCCAGGCCTTATTCTTGCATGGTAGGTACTTCACCCATTGAGACATCTTCCCAGCACCTCCCTATAAAGGCTTCTATTCTGTTTCTTGCACTAGTGGAGTCAGCATCCTGCAGCCAGAGAAAGGTCCTAGGTGCCACCAGCATGCACAGCAAGACTGCAATTTTAGTGAATATTGACAGCAGCAGCACTTACATTTCATGGGGGTACCATGCACTTATTGAACCCTGGGAAGGGGGAATTCCAGGTCCTTGTTATCAATCCCAGGCTTATTGATCACTTTCTGCCTATGTTCCAAAGTCTGGTAGGAAATGTTACATTCTCAGATGTCATACTTCTTGCAAGAGTTTCAAAGCAGACCCAGTGGCCACAAACTACCATTTGCACTCTTAAGCTTTGTGTGCTGGCTAGTCTTATGAAACTTGACACATTAATTAGAGTTATCTGAAAGGAGGGAACTTCAATTGATAAAATGCTTCTATAGACCTGGCTATAAGGCATTTTCTTAGTGATTGATGGGGGAAGGCCCATCCCTCAGTGGAGCCGCTCCTGGGCTGAGCAAGCCAGCAAGTAGCACTCTCCATAGTCTCTGCATCAGTCCCTGTCTCCAGGTTCCAGCCCTGTTTGAGTTCCTGTCCCACTCTCCTTCAGTGATGAACTGTGGTGTGAAAGTGTAAGCCAAGTAAACTCTTTCCTCTCCAGCTTGTTTGGCCATAGCATTTCATTCAGCAATAGAAACCCTAACACACTTGGAAATACAGAATTTGGGAACTTGTGAATTACAAGTCAGGTAAACAATGTCCTTACAGATAGGAAGCAAGAATCAGCGGTGGTGCACCCCTTTAATTCCAGTACTAGGAAGGCAGAGACAGGCAGATTTCTGAGTTCAAGTCCAGTCTGATCTACATAGTGAATTTCAGGACAGCCTCCAAAGTTACACAGAGAAACCCTGTCTTGCAAAACCAATAAAAGAAAAAAAAAAAGAAAAAGGAAAAGAATCAATAGATACTTGAATTTTGTGGAAAGTCAGTCTTCCAGGACCTGGAAGCCTAGCTAGGATAGACGGAGTCCCATTTGTGTATGCTCCCCTTCATACAGCACCCAAGTGTCCCCCCAAAGACTCTTCTCTGGGGTTTCATGCCTGGGACATCTTTGGAATATAGAGTTTAGGTATTGCAAGATATATCACTGCAGAACAGTCAACAGCAGTTTCTTCTCCCAGGACACCACATTTTTGGTATCATCTTCCAAAGATTTCCAGGAAAGAGCAGATGGAGTTGAATCAGCTGGGGTCACCCTGGTACCTGCTTTCCTGGTTCTTATGTTATACATTCTTAGTGTTATTCTCAGGACCTTCATTCTGTTCTCCCAGTTTGCTTCATTTGAATTGAAACACAGTTCTCTAGCTGGAAGATCTGTGGTAACCATAAAGATGAATCACTCCTCGGTTCTCTTCAACAACACCCAGCAAGAGGGTAGTTGGTTTTTCCTGAGAAACTGTTGGTGTTGGGAAATTCATTTGCTCTGTAAGGTGGGACATTTAGATTATGAAATAATCAGTGCCAGTAAGTCCTTTTATTTTTAAATTCCAAATTTGTGATATCATAAATTCCAATTCAGTTTTGGCATTTGGAGACCCCTCAACATGATTCTCTTATCCCACCCACAATAACATATTCTCTCTTTTTTTTAAGGACTTACTTTTCATTATGTGTATGCCTGCTTTTCTATGTATGGGTGTGTGCAGGTAGATACCTACAGATGCCAGAACAGGGCACTGAATCCTCTGGAGCTGGAGTTACATGTGGTTGTGAGTCATTTGTGGGTTCTGGAAAGTGATCTTGTGTCTTCTGCAAGAGGAGGAAGTCCCTTTAACCCCCGAGCCACCTCTACAGCCCCAAGCAGTACAGTCTTGCTGATAGTGTCTAAGACCGCCTGGAATAATTTCACACCGACTCTCCACTTGCTCAGATCATCTATGGCCTTTACCATTCTTACTTCTACATGGTCTTCAGCAAAATTTTCTCATCAGAGTATTTGTCACTTAGAATTAGCTTAGTATTTGTCATTAGCTTATAATTATGCTAATCCTACAAGAAACCGGGCAGCTTAAAAAAAAATAGTATCTGGCCCTTAAGATAAAAGGTGCCAAGGCCGGGGAGATGTCTCAGTGGTTAAGTGCACATGTCACTTTTGCAGAGAAACAGGATTCTGTTCCCAGCACCTACATGGAGGCTCACATCCATCCATAATTTCAGTTCCAGGGTATTTTATGCTTTCTTACCTCCACATGCATCAGAAATACACATGGTGCATATAACACATGCAGACAAAACAGTCTCACAAACAAATATATCTAAAAATAAATGTTTTCTTTCAAGTACCAAAAATGAGAAACCCTGAGTTAACATTATCTAGGCCATTTCCCCTAGATAGTCCCATGGCCTGTCATGGCAAGCATAATGCTCAAAATTTAGGAAGGGCCTATAAGGATAGTACTGGAAAGACTGTGAGGGCTGGGGAGATGGCTCAGTGGCACTTACTGAGGAAGAATAAGGACCAAAGTTCAGATCCCAAGAGCCCTCATAAAGCTGGAAGTGGTTGTCCACATCTGTAGCCCCAGTGCTCTTATGATGAGATTGGAGGCTGAGATAGGAGAATCTTGGGGTGTCCCAGGTTAGTGAGCATGACATATTCAGGAACAATGAAACCCTGTCTCAAACAAGGTGGAAGGCAAGGAACAACACCAGATGTGTGACATGGCACTTGTGGGCCTGAATCCACATCACCCCACACGCACACACACATGCACGCACACACAAATACAGAGTGTGATGCGAGCACAGGTATATAGCTGTTCTCTCTCACTGTGACACTGAAAGCATCTAAAACATCCACTGTGCACCTCTCTCCCATCCAGTCTGTGGTCGGGGAAAAACTCCAAGTTGGATTGAAACAATTGTTCTTTTTTTTTAATTTTTTTTTAAAAAGAAAACAAACTATCTTTACATACCAACCCAAGTTCCCACTCCCTCCCCTCCTCTCACTCCCTCCACTTACCTCCCTACCCCAGCACCCTTCCACTCCACACAGAGGGTAAGGCACATTGCTTTGGGGAAGGTCCAAGGCACTCCCCACTATATCTAGGCTGAGCAAGGTATCCATCCAAAGAGAATAGCCTCCCAAAAAGCCAGTAAAAGCAGCAGGGATAAATTCTGGTGCCACTGCCAGTGGCCCCAGCCTTACAATTGTCAACCACATTCAGAGGGACTAGTTTGGACCTATGCTTGTTCCTTCCCTGTCCAGCTGGAGTTGATGAGCTCCTGTTAGCTCAGGTAGACTGTTTCAGTGGGTGTCCCCATCATGGTCTTGACTTCTTTGCTCATATTTTCACTCCTCCCACTCTTCAACTGGACTTTGGGATCTCAGTTCAGTGCTCCGATGTGGGTATCTGTCTCTGTTTTCATCAATTGCTGAATGAAGGTTCTATTATGATATTTAAGATATTCATCAGTCTGACTACAGAGCAAGGCCAGTTTGGGCATCCTCTCCTCTATTCCTTAGGGTCTTAGCTGGGATCATCCTTGTAGATTCCTGGGAATTTTTCTAGAGCCAGGTTTCTTGCTAGCCCCATAATGACTCCCTCAATCAAAATATCTCTTTCCTTGCTCTCATCTCTGTACTTCCTCCGTCTCAAATATCTCATTCCCTCAAGTTCTCCTCCCCACCCCACTTCTCTCCTTCTCTTCCTCTCCCATCCTCCTTTCTCCCTCCACCACCATACTCACAATTTTGTCAGGCAATCTTGTTCCAGGTGAATCTATGTATGTTTTCCTTAGGGTTTACCTTGTTACTTAGCTTCTTTAGGAGAAGGCTCAGTAGCTTTTGTTTATAGCTAGTATCCACTTATGAGTGAGTATATACCATAATCATCTTTTTAGGTATGTGCTACCTCACTCAGGATGGTGTTTTCTAGTTCCATCCATTCAAGATGTCATTTTTTTTTTTAAACACTGAGTAGTACTCTAATGTGTAAATGTGCCACATTTTCTTTCTTTATTCATTCTTTGGTTATGTGGTAACCAGGTTGTTTCCAGGTTCTGGTTATTACAAATAGTGCTGCTATGAACATAGTTGAACAAATGTCTTTGTAGCATGATTGAGCATCTTTTGGGTTTATGCCCAAGAGTGGAATTGCTGGATCCTGAGGTAGGTTGATTCTCAGTTTTCTGAGAAACCACACGCTGATTTCCAAAGTGGTTGCATGAGTTTGCATTCCCACCAGCAATGAATGAGTATTCCCCTTACTCCACATCCTCTCCAGCATAAGCTATCATTGGTGTTTTTTTATCTTAGCCATTCTGACTGGTGTAAAATGGTATCTCAGAGCTGTTTTGATTTACGTTTCCCTGATGGCTAAGGATGTTGAACATTTCCTTAAGTGTTTTTCTGCCATTTGAAATTCTTCTGTTGAGAATTTTCTGTTTAGTTCTGTACCCCATTTTTAAACTTGGTTATTTGGAATTTTGATGTCTAATTTCTTGAGTTCTTTATGTTGGAGATCAGTCCTTTGTCTGATGTAAAGTTGGTGAAGATCTTTTTCCATTCAGTAAACTGGCTTTTTGTCTTATTGGCGTGTCCTTTGCTTTACAGAAGCTTCTCAGTTTCAGGAAGTCCCATTTATTCATTGTTGCTCTTATTGTCTGTACTACTGGGGTTATACGTAGGAAGTGGTCTCCTGTGCCCATGTGATGCAGTCTACTTCCCACTTTCTCTTCTGTCAGGTTCAGTGTGGTCAGATTTATATTGAGGTCTTTAATCCATTTGGACTTGAGTTTTGTGCATGGTCATAGATATGGATCTATTTTCATTCTTCTACAGGTTGACATCCAGTTATGCTAGCACCATTTGTTGAAGATGCTTTATTTTCTCCATTGTTTAATTTTAGCTTCTTTGTTAAAAATCAGGTGTTCATAGGTGTGTGGATTAATATCTAGGTCTTCAATTCTATTCCATTTGTCAACGTCTGTTTTTATGCCAATACTAAGCTGTTTTCATTACTGTATATTTGATGTCAGGGATGGTGATGCCTCTGAAAGTTCCAGAATTGTTTTGGTTATTCTGGGTTTTTCATTTTTCCATATGAAGTTGATTATTGTTCTTTCCAGGTCTGTGAAGAATTGTGTTGGGATTTTGATGGGGATTGCATTGAATCTATAAGTTGTCTTTGGTAGGATTGCCCTTTTTATGATGTTGATCCTACCTATCCAAGTGCATGGGACATCTTTCTATTTTCTAGTATCTTTTTCAATTTCTTTCTTCAAAATCTTAAAGTTCTTGTTAAACATTTCTTTCAGTTGTTTCTAGGTCTTTCAAGGTTATTGTGCTTCTTACAAAGATCTCACCTAGTTGTAAATCAGTTCTGCTTTCTCAAGGCTATTGTCAATAGCTGTGGCTAGTTGCCAGACCTTGTGCTCCTAAAATAGGGAAGTAGTTAGTTCCTACCTAAAACAAAAGTCTAAGGATCCAACTAAGTTCAAGTTCCCTTTATGGAAATAACTTGGGATTCCACTCAGGATGTGATATGCCAGGGAATGAGCAATGAAATGTAGCCCATGACTTTCAATTTGTATGTTAATGCAGTCTTTTGTTTTACTCCTACCTTTTGAGGCCAGGGGTATATTAACCAGTTGGAAATTAAACACAGGTGAATTTTCAGTACTCACTGTAATTTCCTCCTGATACTATCCTATATATTTCTGCATTTTATTATTTTCATTTGCATCTTCGTATTCTTTACTATATTTCTAAATTCCCACACCTCCACTCTGGAAGAGGGTATTTTTGTCGAGCCTAGCCCTTGACAGTGGCTATTGTGAAAGGTGATGTTTCTTTGATTTCTTTCTCAGCTTCTTTATCATTTATATATAGGAGGGCTATGATGTGGGATTTCATTGGCCAATAAAGAAACTGCCTTGGCCCATCTGATAGGGCAGAATTTAGATAGGTGGAGTAAACAGAACAGAATGCTGGGAGGAAGAGGAAGTGAGCTCAGATGCAGGGCAGCTCCTCTCAGATGCAGCTGCTCCCCAGGGCAGACATTATGAAGCAAGCTGCCAGGTCAGACACGCTGAATCTTTCCTGGTAAGACTGGTGCTACACAGATTATTAGAGATGGGTTGATCAGGATATGAGAATTAGCCAGTAAGGGCTAGAGCTAATGGGCCAAGCAATGTTTAAAAGAATACAGTTTGTGTGTTGTTATTTTGGAGCATAAGCTAGCCAGGCGGCCCGGAGCCGGGCGGCAGGAATGCAGCCCGCAGTTCCCTCTACAGGGCTACTGATGTTTTTGAGTTGATCATGTATCTTGCTGTATTGCTGAAGGTGTTTATCAGCTGTAGGAGTTCCTTGGTAAAGTTTTTGTGGTCATTTATATGTACACCATAATATCATCTGCAAATAATGAAAGTTTGGCTTCTTCCTTTCCATTTTGAATCCCCTTGATATCCTTTTGTTTTCTTATTGCTATAATGGTATGCTCTGTCCCTTTAAGAGACAAGCCATGCCTGCTGCCTCCTTGTCTGCTGAGACAAGCTGATCTTCAGCTTCCAGCCTGAGTCCCTTACCTTTCTGTCTCCTTCTTGAAAAGGCAACTTCTGTCTCTTCCCACTTATCCCCTCCATACTTCTGTCTCTTTTTCTCTCTCTCTCTCCTCTTCTCCTTTCTCCTCTTCCCTTTCAAACCCACTAAATAAATATCCAACCCATCTCTGCATGGCATGCCTATCCATCTGTCTCTCACCTGCCACATGGCTTTCTGCACAGGACCAACTGCCTTCAGAGACCTGTGACTGATCTCATGGAGTGCCCATCCATCTATCTCTCCTTGTGGGACTCACTGCCCCTTGTGGCCCACTGCAGCCACTTGGGGAATTGCACTGTCCCTGCCTGAGACTGGTTGCTCTCAGGACCTGCTGCCCATTGCTGCCACTTGGGGACCTGCAGTGTTTCTGCCACTGCAGTCACTCAGGGATCCACAGCATTTTTACTTAATCCATTGTGATTTCTGTAGCCAGAACTTCAAGAACTATGTTGAATAAATATGGAGAGAATGGATAGCCTTTTCTTGTTATTGATTTTAGTAGAATAACTTTGAGTTTCTCTTCATTTAATTACTATGAACTTTCCTCTTAGCACTGCTTTTATAGTGTCCCATAGGTTTGGGTACATTGTGCCTTTATTTTTGTTGAATTCAAGGAAGACGTTAATTTATTTATTTCTTCCTTGACCCAGGGGTGGTTCAATAGTCCACTGTTCAATTTTCATGAGTTTGTAGGTTTTCTGTGAGTAGTATTATTGTTAAATTCTAACTTTAAGCCATGGTGATCCAATAAGATACAGGGACTTACTCCAATTTTTTTTCCTATCTGTTGAGGTTTGCTTTGTTACTGAGTATGTGGTCATTTTTAGAGAAGGTGCTATAGGGTGCTGAGAAGAAGGTATATTCTTTTATGTTTGGGTGGAATGTTCTGTAGATGTCTGTTAAGTCCATTTGAGTCATGACATCTGTTAGTGTTCTTATTTCTCTGTTAAGCTTCTGTCTGGTTGACCTGTTCATTGGTGAGAGTGGAGTGTTGAAGTTTCCAGCTGTTAGTGTGTGGGGTTTGATGTGCAATTTAAGCTTTAGTAATGTTTCTTTTACATATGTTGATGCTCTTGTATTTTTTTTTTTTTTTAAGTTTTTCGAGACAAGGTTTCTCTGTAGTTTTGGTGCCTGTCCCGGAACTAGCTCTTGTAGACCAGGCTGGCCTCGAACTCCCAGAGATCCACCTGCCTCTGCCTCCCAAGTGCTGGGATTAAAGGCGTGCGCCACCACCGCCCGGCTGATGCTCTTGTATTGGGGCATAGATGTTCAGGATTGAGACTTCTTCTTGATGGATTTTTCCTGTTATGTGTATAGAGTGTCGTTCTCCATCTCTTTTGGTTGATTTTAATTTGAAGTCTATTTTGTTAGATATAAGGATAGCTACAACCATTTGTTTCTTAGGTCCATTTGATTGGAAAATCTTTTCCTAATCCTTTACTCTGAGATATTGTCTGTCTTTGAGGTTGAGGTGTGTTTCTTGTATGCAGCAGAAGGCTGGATCTTGTTTTCATTACTATTCTCTTAGCCTCTATCTTTTTATAGGTGAATTGAGTCCATTGATATTAAGAGATATTAATGACCATTGATTGATTGTTAATTCCTGCTATTTTTTGGTGGTAGTGTTTGTGTGTTCCCCTTCTTTGGGGTTTGCTGGTATGAGGTTATCTGTTGCCTGTGTTCTTTGGGTACATTTACTTTCCTTGGGTTGGAGTTTTCCTTCTAGTACTTTCTGTAGGGCTGAATTTGTGGATAGGTTATTGTTTAAATCTGGTTTTGTCTTGGAGTATCTTGTTTTCTTCATTGATGGTGATTGAAAGCTTTGCTGGTTATAGTAGTCTGGGCTTGCATCTGTGGTCTCCTAATATTTGCAGTATAGCTGTTCCAGACCTTCTGTCTTTCATGGTTTCTATTGAGATGTCAAGTGTAATTCTGATAAGCCTGCCTTTATATGTTACATGACCTTTTTCCTTTATATTTCTGTGGGAGCCCACATGTGACTCAGTTTCCATCTGGAGTCATTTCTGACTTAAAGAAGTAATTTGAGTTTAAGCTTGCCTGTTCTAATTTTTCCTATAACTTCGAGGGCTTTGAGAGACTTCTGATTTAGCCCATGAGAAAAGAACACTCTATGTAGTAGACAGTATACTGCTGACAACAAACTTCAGGAACATCAAGATAAAAAGTAAGACTTCTTCCAAGCAACAAGCCCATGTTGGAGAGGAGGCTGCTCACTCAAGGACAGGAGTGGTCTTGTGGTTAGATACCAACTGACTATCTGTGCTGTGCTTTGTTCTTTTTTTGTATATAAGCAAGTTCTGAAATAAACTTTGGGTTGTTAGCTGCTCCAGCATGACCAGACAAACCTCCTGATTCTATCCTGCCTTTTGTTTCTTCTGACTTTTCTATTTGGCCTCAAGGATCCCCTATCTAGGAACCCTAACCAACCTTGTAGGAGCTGTTCCTACACATCTCTTAATATTTTTTCTTTATTCTATATGTTTTGCATTTTGATTATTATATGGTGAGGGGACTTTTTTTTATTCAGTCTATTTGGTGTTTTGTAAGCTTCTTGTACCCTCACAGGAATATCCTTTTTCAGGTTGGGAAAGTTTTCTTCTATGATTTTGTTGAATATATTTTCTGTGCCTTTGACCTGGAATACTTCTCCTTCTTCTATCCCTATTATTCTTAGGTTTGGTCTTTTCATGGTGTTTCAGATTTCCTGGATGTTTTGTGTTATTTGTTGGATTTAACATTGTATTTGACCAATGAATTGATTTCCTCTGTAGTATCTTCAACATCTGAGATTCTGTCTTTCATCTCTTGTATTCTGTTGGTTATGCTTGCCTCTGTAGTTCCTGTTTATTTACCCAGATTTTCCATATCCAGAATTCCCTTGGTTTGTGTTTTCTTTATTGCCTCTATTTCAGTCTTCAAGTCTTGAACTGTTTGCTCCACTTGTTTGTTTTTTTATTGTTTTTCTTGGGTTTCTTTGAGGGATTTATTAATTTCTTCCAAGTTTTTATTTGTCTTTTCCTCCATTTCTTTAAGGGAGTTTTTAAATTTCCTCTTTAAAGGTCTCAATCATCTTCATAAAGTTATGTTTAAAATCGTTTTCTTCTGCTTCTTCTGGGTTAGGATGATCAAGTCTTCCTGTTGTATGACCACTGGGTTCAGGTGTTATCATGTTGCTTTTTAGGTTGTTGGATGAATTCTTGCATTGGGGTCTACCCATCTCTTCCTTCAATTGATGCTGGTAGGGTCTTTGCATCTTGGTTGAATCCTTGCAGTGTCTGTCTGTGTCTTTGGGAACTGTTCTTGGTCTTCTCTGTACTGTCAATGTCTGTGTCTCAGGGAGTGACTGAGGTCTCTTTTAGTCTGCTCTCCTGGTTTGCTCTCTTGGTCCACTCTATAGTCACAGTTTGTACTTTAGAGTTCTTCTCTTGGTCCTCTCTGTGTAGTTGCAGCTTGTGTTTCGGCATTCTTCTCTTGGTCCTCTCTCTTTGTCCTCTCTGTATCATTGCAAACTGTGTTTCAGACTCTCAGTGATGTTGCAGGAGGATAGGTGAGTTTGGGGGCAGGGTGGGACTTGCAGCTTACAGGGTCTGATGAATGGGGGGTGGATATTGGGTCAGCCTACCTGCAGAAAACTCTCTAGCTAGAGGCAGGTTGGGGAAGGGCATGGAGTTTTGCCCCTGTATGGAGGGCCTAGAGAGTGGAGTGTTCCACCAGGTGGCTGGTCACTCCCCTCTTGGTCCTCTCTGAATTGTAGCAGACTGTGTTTCAGAGTTCCACTGAAGTTGCAGGAGGATAGACAAGTTTGGGGTGAGGGTGGGGCTTGTAGCTTTCAGGGTCTGATGGATGGTGGGGTATTGGCTCAGTCTACATGCAGGAAACTCTCCTGCTGGCTGGCTAGAGAAGCTGACGCAGATTGAAACAACTGTTCTTGAGTCAATAATTAAGAAGCAAAAACAGCCAGGCGGTGGTGGCACATGCCTTTAATCCCAGCACTCAGGAGGCAGAGGCAGGCGGGTCTCAGTGAGTTCAAGGCCAGCCTAGTCTACAAAGTGAGTTCCAGGACACACTCCAACCCTGCCTAGAGAAAAATCAAAAAAAAAAAAACCTGTACTCAATTTTTGTCACCTGGATGTATGATAATTCTATTTCTATTTTCACCCAAGATACTCCTAAAATGTTGACATGTCTCTTGACCTTTGTTTGGGGGTGGAGGGAAAAGATGAGCTGGTCAGCTACAAATCCATTTAAATATATCTTTATTTATTTATCTAGGTTAAGTTAACTGCTAAGTTTTTATTCAAAGTGTTCTAAACAGTGGGGAGGGGGAGATGAAGGCAGCTTTTAACCTATTTCACAAAACTAACATAAAATCCAATCCTTTTAACACAAAGTACATGAAAATTACAAGAATAGTTTATTAAGGAGCACAGAAACAAATTTCCTAAATAGTGATCACACTGAACCCAGCTTTGAATTTTATAAAGTGACTGAGTTTATTCCAACGATAAAAAAAGACAGTTTAACAGGGCTGGAGAGAAGGCTCAGTGTTAGCAGGACTTGTTGCTCTTGCAGATGACCTAGGTTTGATTCCCAGCCCCACATGGTGGTTTACAACCATCTGTAACTTAGGTTCCAGGGAATCTGAAGCCCTCTTCTGTGGGCACCAGGAATGCATGTGGTGCACAGACATATATAAAGGCAAACCATTCATGCACATAAAATAGGAAAATCTAAGAACAATTTTTAAAAAGATCATTTAATAGCAAAAAATATGTCAACTGAGTGGAGCGATGAGAAATAATCAGAAATAGACAAAGGACCACAAAGGACTCCAAAGGAAGAATTAGTTTTCATCAGTAGTGGGTATGCACTGGTTAGTTTTTACTATGTGACTAATAACAACTAGCTTTCTGTAGGGACATAGCCCCACCCATTGGGGGTGTGTTCGCCTTGGGCTAATGTTTACGGATAAATCTGCCGGGCGTGAGCCCAGCAGCCCCGTTTTTCTTTTGCTCCGCTTTTCCAGTGCTCCGCGGGAACCTGTGGTCCTGTAAGTCTATTTCCTTATTAAAGCTGTATATATCTATATAATCTGTCTGCATTCATTTGCGTCGCCACATTTGGCGCTCAACGTGGGGCTATTTTGCCCCCGACCCGGCACAGGGGGGGGCGCAAGCTCCACCTTTCCCGGCTAGTTGCCTGAGCTCAGGAAGGCGATTTACAGCGCGCTCCCTGCTCGCTTTCCCTTCCCCCACTCCAGGCCACTACAGTCGCAGAGCAGCGACCCCCCACAGAGCAGTTAATAGCTCCCTGCTTCTTCCAAACCCTCACTGCCTGATTTAAGGGAAGCACCTGCGGTTTTGAAGCAAAAGCCGCCAACCCCTTCCCTTAACAGGCAGTACAATAATTTTTGTTTTAAGTTAATTGTTTCAGACCGGCTCTGGCTTAGACCACGTAGACTCAGGTGCATTTCTTTAGCCACCACTGGCAGGAAAACTTCATTACAGGTACATAATTTTCTTTTATAAATAAGAAAAATGTCTGAAAACATTACCATTCAAGACTTTAACAGCCTTTTCAGTTGTACCATGTGGGAGATTTTACAAGAAGTGTCTGTCAGCCCACAGATATGGATCTTTCTGGGATTCGTAGTTTTCCTTGGTACTGTATGGTTTGATAATAGAAATATGATAAAGGCTTTACGAGACGAGGTTGAACGCTTAAAAACAATTGAGAATGACAACAATCTTCTCAAAAATCAGTTTGAAGTTCTCCAGGCAGAGAACAGATCTTTGTTTAACACAACTCGACAAACTGAAAAAAATTTAGAAGAGGTACAGGCTGATGTTAAGGAGAAATTCATTACTATGGAAGAGGGAACAGCTGATTTGGATCGTAAGCTTCAGTCCCTTTCAATAGGAACTGAAACATTAACGGCTGATATTAAGGAGAAATTCATTACTATGGAAGAAGGAACAGCTGATTTGGATCATAAGCTTCAGTCCCTTTCAGTAGGAACAGAAACATTAACTGAGAGAGTCAAAACTGCTGAATGTGACAATCGGATTTTGTCTAAAGCTTATGACAGATTGACAGAAAGATTATCTATACAAGAAGGCACGGTATATGCTATAAAAATTATGTCCAAAGATGAGACGTTATCTCTAATGGACAAACTTCATACTTTAGAATCCTCAATGAAGGCTTTAGAACATAATTCTGGACAGGAGATTCAGACATTAAAGAAGGCAATGGTGAATAGAATTGAAAAGATTGAGGAATTTCTAAATTCTGAGGAAGAAGAGCAAGAGATAGAAAGGCATATTTTAACTAAATCTGTGGGTAAATCCCTCCGGGACAATTCCCACAAAGCTCTACCTACAGTTCTACCTGCCTTTCCAGTTGTAACAACTGAGAAAGTAGTTGGTTCCAGAAACCCTAGGGTCATCAAGGAAGATACATGGGAACCTGTCCGTATGAATGATCTCAAAGAAATTAAACAGGCTGTAATGACTTTTGGAATGAATGCCTCTTTTGTTAAAGAGATGCTAAGATCTTGGGCCACCACGAATAAAGTCACGCCCTCTGACTGGTTTCAACTGAGCTCTGCTGTCCTTGAGAGTGGAACGCAATTGAAATGGAAATGCTTATTCAGGCAAGAGGCTAGACTTTTAGAACAGCAGGAAAGAGCAAAGGGAATTGAGATTTCCATAGATCAAATTTTGGGAGAGGGGCTATTTTCTGAGCCTCAGGAACAAGCTAATTTGGATGAAAACATACTCTCCGTGTGTACTACAGCAGCCTTAAGGGCTTGGGACAGGGTGCAAGACCCAGGACAGAAGATGGAATCATTTGTCAGAGTTAAACAGGGTCAGAGAGAACACTTTACTGACTTTTTACAAAGAATAACTAAAGCTGTACAAATAGGGATATCTGACCCAGAAGCAAGACGTATAATGATCGAGACTTTGGCTTATGAAAATGCAAATGTGGAATGCAAAAGGATTTTGGGACCTTTAAAGCTCAGATCAGCGCCATTAGAAGAATGGGTCTTGCATACACTAGATGTTGATACATTTGACTATGGCACTGAAGCATGGGTAGAAGAAGCAATTTCCAATGGTAAAAGGAGACATCAGAATACCAAATGTTTTAATTGTGGCAAAATGGGTCATATGAAAAGGAATTGTAGACAACGGATTTTCAGAAATAATAATAATGCATCTTCTAGAAATAACAGAAATAGGAGGACTCAGCCTTCAGGTTTATGTAGAAGATGTGGAAAGGGCAGACACTGGACGAATGAGTGCAGGTCTACAAGAGATAGACAAGGCAACCTGATACAGACGGGAAACGTGAGAGGGGGGCCTCACAGGCCCCCATGGCAAACATGGTTCAGTCATTTCCAGTTACTACAGAGAACGTGACTCGTCAGGACAATTAGAAAGCCCCATGCCTACTGTTACAAGCAATAATGATCAGAAAGATGAGTTCCGTGTGTTTTGGCAAACTTCTATAAATGACCAAAGACCAAAGCTGAGAGTGTGTGTAAATGGCATTTTTATTACTGGCCTGCTGGACACAGGTGCGGATGTAAGTATCATTACCCCAGAATCTTGGCATCCATATTGGCCTCTTCAGAATGTAAATGTTCAGCTCCTGGGAATTGGAACCCTATCTCGAGTAAGGCAGAGCACGAGATGGGTTGAATGTATAGGACTAGAGGGACAAATAGGAAAATTAAGGCCATATGTAGCCAATATTGCAATGAATTTATGGGGTCGTGACCTATTACAACAATGGAATACCCAAATTAACATTCCTGCTACTTCTAGAGCCTATATTTCTGGGGATAATATTAAAAGATATTACAAACGGAGAAAACCGGCCATTCGGGCTGTACAAGAACAAGCAATTGATGTCCCTTCAGAGATACCAACAGCCTTGCCTTTAAAATGGTTGACTGAGAAACCAATATGGACAAAGCAATGGCCTTTAGCTGAGGAAAAGTTACAGGCT